>NC_071479.1:15375740-15686675 GCF_028500815.1 Rissa tridactyla
TCTGAGGACCATAATTGTCCAGGGGATAAGGGAATCTGTCCCTAGGGGACAGAATACAAACAACGCCTTTAGTGAACATCAAAAGAAAGATGAAACCCCTACAGAATGGTTAGAGAGATTGAGAAAGAACCTCCAATTGTATTCAGGGCTGGACCCTAGTACACCGGTAGGGCAAGCCTTGTTAAAAACCCAATTTGTAGCTAAATCATGGACGGACATTAGAAAGAAGCTGGAGAAAATGGAGGATTGGCAGGATAGAGGTTTGGATGAATTGTTAAGGGAAGCCCGGAAAGTGTATGTCCGCAGGGAGGAGGAAATACATAAGAAACAAGCCAGAATGTTGGTAGCTGCAGTCAGAGAAGGGCAAAGGACGTCAACCCCTGGAAAAGGGTTTGAAGCTCGCCAGATAAGACAGGAGACCCGAAAACCTTTAAGAGGGAGAGAATGGGGAACTGTGGTTTGTTTTTATTGTGGAGGAAAAGGGCATGTTAAAAAGGACTGCAGAAAGAGAATGATGGATGAGAAAATGTTCAAAGAAGACTAGGGGTGTCAGGGGCTCTATTTGCTGGGAACCCGAGAAAAAACAGAGCCCTTGATAAAACTAAAAGTGGGTCCCCAGCAACAAGAAATTGAGTTCCTAGTGGACTCGGGAGCAGAAAGATCTACCGTTCAAAAATTGCCCCAAGGATGTAAAATATCCTCGGCGACTATACAGGTTATTGGAGCAAAAGGAGAACCTTTTGGAGTACCCGTAATAAAGGATGTTGTTATAGTTGAATTTAAAATAAATCAAGTCCGAAATAGATTCAATAAATATTTATTGAGGTAGGAAGGCAAAAGCAGCGCTGGGCGGCCGGGGAGTCGCAGCTCCACCAAAGGCTCGCAAATTCAAGCAAGCTGAGCAGCTCTTTTTATCTTCACGGAGGTCGGTTTCGGTTTCGACATCTTCGGTACGCCCCTCTGTAGCTTCTTGCTTGAGGTAGTTTAGATAAAATGTTGGTCACAGAATCAGCTTAAAACAATACATTCTGATAACATTGTGGTTAAGCTTTTTGTCAAACAGGAGTTCCCATGTTGGTGTAGCAAGATAACATTGTGGATATGTCTCTTCTGGTTAAACAGGGAGTTCTCAAGACTGCCACAATGGGTTCGTTCCTCTTGCTTAACTTGTTCGATCAGCAAATCACCTTTAGTTACTTATTACAATGTGTTTTTTGAAACCCATTCTAAGGAAGGGATGGGGTCCCTGCTACTCATGCCTGAAGCAGACTATAATTTATTGGGCCGAGATTTGATGATTGAATTAGGAATTGGCTTAGAAGTAAAAAATGAAACACTAAGAATTAAACTGTGTCCCTTACGAGTAATAGATGAAGAGAAAATAAATCCTGAAGTCTGGTACACCCCGGAAACAGTAGGTAAGTTAGATATTGAACCCTTTTCAGTAACAATAAGGAACCCAGAAATACCAGTCAGGATAAAACAATACCCCCTTCCTAGAGAAGGGAGGCTAGGTTTGAAACCTGAGATCCAAAGATTACTTGAAAAGGGCTTGCTAGAACCCTGTATGTCTCCTTTTAATACTCCCATCCTGCCTGTAAAAAAAAAAAGCCGGATGGAAAATATAGGTTAGTACATGACTTACGAGAAATTAACCAGAGAACAATAGCTAGATTCCCGGTGCTGGCGAATCCACACACCCTCCTGAGTCAAATAGGGCCCGATAATCAATGGTATAGTGTAGTAGATCTGAAGGATGCATTCTGGGCATGCCCTCTCAAAGAAGATTGCCGAGATTACTTTGCTTTTGAATGGGAAGACCCAGATAACCATCGGAAACAACCATTACGGTGGACGGTATTGCCCCAAGGGTTTACCGAATCTCCGAACTTCTTCGGACAAGCCTTAGAACAAATCCTGAAGGGGTATGAGTTAAGTGAAGGAGTCACACTGGTCCAATATGTGGATGATTTGCTCCTAGCTGGTGATAGCAAAGAAAAAGTGAGGCAGGAGAGTATTAAGTTACTAAATTTTTTGAGTTTACAAGGATTGAAGGTATCAAAATCAAAACTACAATTTGTTGAGAAAGAAGTAAAATATCTGGGACACAGATTAAGCGAGGGAACTAAGAAATTAGACCCCGAAAGGGTGAATGGCATATTGTCATTACCGGCCCCTAGAACTAAAAGACAGGTTAGGCAATTATTAGGTCTCTTTGGCTATTGCAGGCAATGGATTGAGAACTATAGCAAAAAGGTGAAGTTCCTCTATACCAAATTAACTAAGGATGGATTATTGAAATGGTCGGAGGATGATGATAAACAATTAGAAACACTAAAAACTGATTTAGTAAATGCCCCAGTTTTGAGCCTGCCAGATGTAAAGAAACCATTTTATCTATTTATCAGTGTTGATGAAGGGACCGCATTTGGGGTATTAGCACAAGAATGGGCAGGAAGAAAGAAACCTGTGGGATACTTATCTAAACTCCTGGACCCCGTAAGTAGGGGTTGGCCTACCTGCCTTCAAGCGATAGTAGCCGCAGCCCTTTTGGTAGAGGAAGCCCATAAAATTACCTTTGGAGGAGAATTGAGGGTATTATCACCTCACAACATCAGGGGAATTTTGCAACAAAAAGCTGACAAATGGATAACAGACGCCCGGCTCCTAAAATATGAAGGCGTCCTAATCTCCTCTCCCAAACTGGAACTCGAGGTAACAAGCGTGCAGAATCCAGCACAGTTTTTGTATGGGGAGCCGAGTGACAAAATAAATCATGATTGTCTTTACAACATTGAGGAGCAAACGAAAATCAGACCAGATTTAGATGAGGAAGAACTTGGAGAAGGAGAAAAGCTATTTGTAGATGGATCATCCCGGGCAGTTGAAGGAAAGAGAAAATCAGGATTTGCAATCATTGATGGAAAAACATTTAGTGTAATAGAATCAGGACCTCTGAGTCCTAGTTGGTCTGCACAGGCTTGTGAACTATATGCTGTATGAAGAGCCTTGCAACTTTTAAAAGGTAAAATTGGAACCATATATACGGATTCAAAATATGCCTTTGGCGTAGTGCATACTTTTGGAAAAATTTGGGAAGAAAGGGGTTTAATAAATTCTCAAGGAAAAGGATTAATACACCAGGAATTAATAATCCAGGTCTTACAAGCATTACGAGGACCAGCGGGAATAGCCATAGTACATTTAAAAGGACACCAAAAAGGATTAAGCCCATTAGTCAGAGGAAACAACCTTGCTGATCAAGAAGCAAAAAGAGCGGCATTAATGGTGATCCAGACTAAAAGAACTCGGGAGGACTGTATAACTTGTGGAAAGGAATCAGACGAATTCCCATGTTATGAGTGTTGGAAGGATTTTGGAATCGATGCAGTCCCTTGCAGATGTCTAATTTATGATGAATGTGACAACCCCAAGTATAGCCATTGCCATCTACACGGAAAAATTCACTCAATCCTGAGTTTTACAGTGCAGGAAAAAGATAAGCTGACTCAGATGGGAATCAGGGAGACAGAAAAAGGAAAGCGGAAACTCCCGGATGGCCGGGAAGTTCTCCCAAAGCCTCTGGCTTTGAAAATCATGCAAAAATTTCATGAGAACACCCATTGGGGAACTCAGGCGTTAGTGGATCAGTTTGCCACAAAGTATATGTGCATTGGTGTATACAATATAGCAAAGAGAATAGTTAGCGAATGTATGACATGCAAAAGGTCAATAAACATCAGTTACGGGAAAAAGCCCTGGGGCGAAGAGAACTGGCTCACAGACCATTTGCTAAAATCCAGCTAGACTTCACTGAACTTCCAAAGGTGGGACGATATAAATACTTATTAGTAATCATAGATCACCTAACCCATTTTGTGGAAGCATTCCCGACAGCTAGAGCCACCGCTCAAACCGTAGTGAAGACTTTGCTGGAAAATATAATCCCTAGGTATGGATCCATTGAGGTAATAGACTCTGATAGGGGCTCCCATTTTGTTTCAAAAATAGCAAGGGAAGCTCTCTCCTCTTTGGGGACAAAATGGAAATATCATACTCCCTGGCATCCACAAAGCTCGGGAAAGGTAGAAAGAGTAAATGGGGAAATAAAGAAACAGCTCACAAAATTGATGTTAGAAACTAAGATGTCATGGGTAAAGTGCCTCCCCTTAGCACTATTGAATATAAGAACACAGCCCCGAACTGATGTAGGAATTTCCCCCTTTGAAATGTTATATGGGATGCCATACAATTTAGAAATTCCGCAGGACCACCCCCAACTTGAAAATTCACAAATTAGACCTTATATAATTCAACTCATGGCTAGGAGAGTAAAGCTGCGGAATAAGGGCTTAGTAGTACAGAGACCCCCCTTGGATGTAGCCATGCATAACATAAAGCCAGCAGACAAAGTGCTAATCAAATCATGGAAAGAGTCCTCATTAACCCCCCCCCCCCCGTTGGGAAGGGCCCTATCTCGTTTTACTCACCACAGAAACAGCCATCCGGACAGCAGAGAGAGGCTGGACCCATGCGAGCCGCGTAAAAGGACCATTAAAAGACTATTCTTGGGAAGTGACAAGCCCGCCTGGAGATCTGAAGATTGCCTTCCGGAGGTTGTAAATGGACACACGTATAACTGTGGTACAAGTGAGCGACTACAGCATATCGGTGGGGTACGGTTATGGTGATACAGGGGACATAAGAATCAAGTGTGACATTCTGAGCTGTAACTGTTATCCTTTTTATTTGTTTTATTTGTAAAGGGTGTCGAGAACGGAGGGGGACCCATTGCCGTTACGGGATACCCCCTCGAGGGGTTTGCCAACCTTGTGGGGACAAAGAGCGTGAGCTCACCAAATTGGCTCTAGACATAAAAATATTTAATGGTGAAATCCAGGAGCAATCTAGTGAATGGCGGGAGATATTTGCATGGGGTATTAAACCCGAGTACTATTGCTATCACCCTAGCGAACCTGCTCCATTTGTAATTGACATTATTAAAGTGTGTTGTCGCAAGACACTTAAAGGGGTTCAGCGCGATTCACCTGAAATGCACAGAAGCAAGCGACTAAAAATTGCATTTATTCTCCTGAAGACTACCCCTGCTGCCGAGAAGATGATACCCCTCGTGGCTCGAAACAACCGAGTCGACGAGCGAGGCAGAGGAGTAAAAAGCTGTGGAGAACAGAACCCAAAGAGTGGGACTGTACAAAGACACTGGGAGGACTGCCTCAGTGTTAACCAAGGGAATCGCACGAAATGCCCCGGGAGGAGTGATAGCACTGAAAAGGACTGGGTAACTGGAGTGAGTGTTCAAACTAAACTTATCAACCCACCGGGTTTCCACCCTTCTCGCCACACTCTAATTCTAATTTTACTAAATCTTGTAGGTGTACACGGATACTCTCACCAACCATTTAAATGGACATTAAGTAGGTGGGAGGATCATCACGTGATTCAAACTGTCACGAGTCCTGGGGCACCGACATTTAAAACACACTTATGTGAGTTAGCTCCCATAAAACCCTGTTTAAAGCTTATGGGGTATTATCTGTGTCCAAGCTCCAATTCCGGGAGAACATATTGCAATGCTCCCAACCAGTATTATTGTGCTTATTGGGGATGTGAGAAATCTATTAGTGCTTTAGAAGCCTCCCTGAGATCCTTATCAGAAGTAGCATTACAAAACCGTCGAGGATTGGACTTATTGTTTGCACAGCAAGGGGGGTTGTGTGTTGCTCTGGATGAGGAATGCTGCGTATATGCAGATCACACTGGAGTAGTTAGAGACACCATGACAAAACTACGAGAAGGAGTAGAAAAAAGAAAGAAAGAAAGAGAAGCACAGCAAAGTTGGTATGAATCTTGGTTCAGTTATTCCCCATGGATGACTACACTATTGTCTACCATCGCGGGACCTATGATACTATTAATTTTGGGACTAACATTTGGCCCTTGTATATTGAACAAAGTAATTGAAATTGTAAAGGGCAGACTGGAAGCTGCCCATTTAATGCTTATCAGGGCTAAATACGAGCCATTAGATAAGGAATCAGCAATAGAAGAAACATTAGCTTTAAGTCACGCTGAACTCCAAAGATTTGATGAACAAAATGGTAAAAGAAAAAGGGGGGATTGTAATAAATAAAATCATGTTTGTTAATCAAACCAGGCTTTCTTAAAGGCTGGTGAAAAATTACAATGTTTTGACCCTTCACATACTTAAATCACAGGCATCCGCTGCGCTATCTGGTGCGCTTTGACACCTCAATACCTAAATCGCAGGCATCTGGTGTGCTTTACCACTTCAAAGGGAAGAGCTAAGTTGTGCGATAAGCTGAAAAGAGTCACCCAAAGGACACCGATAAAGATGAGGAGCCTTCAGCCTCACGACCACCAGGAGGCGGACAAGACCGACCCCCTAGCAACACGTCGCTCAGACACAGAATATACCAGGATTGACACATATACGGGAACCAGAAGAGTATAGAATCAGCTACTTTCGGGAAGTGGGTGCGCGCCGTTGGCGGAGCAAAGACTCCCCGGCCGCCCAGCGCTGTTTTGCTTGCTGCCGTTTGCTTAATAAACTAATTTGATTAATTGGACTGGTTCCTGTCAATTATTGGGCCACAATCTATAACATGGGGGTTGGGCGAGGGGCTGTGGGGGGAGGGGGCAGGGAGGCTGGTGGGCTGGTGGGCTGGGGGCTGGGGGCTGGGCCGGGGGTTTGCAGGAGGTGGAGGGGGGGAGGGGCTGGCAGGGATTTGAGGGTGGGGGAAGGGGTGGATGATGGTACGTGAGGGTTTGCAGGAGGGTTCGCACAAGGCTTCACAGGGGGCTTGAAGGGGTGGGGGAGGGGTTTCACGGGGGATTTGGGGGTGGGGAGGGGGAGAGGTCAGGTGTTGGCACATGAGGGGGCTCGCACAAGGATTTGCAGGAGGGTTCACAGAAGGGTCTGTAGGGGGTCGGGGGGGTTGGAGGTGGGGGAGGGGCTTTGGGGGGATTTGGGGAATGGGGGGGTGGGTGGTGGGTTCAAACAAGGGTTTGGGGGGGTTGAGAGGCTGGGGAGGGGGGAAGGGGGTGGTGAGACTTTAGGGCATTTTGCACAAGGATTCGCATGAGGCTTCAAACAAGGGTTCGTAGAGGAATGAGGGGGTTTTGGGGGTGGGTAGGGGTTTGGGGGGGATTTTAGGGGTGGGGGAGGGGTGTGGAGAGCGTACGAGCAGGTTTTGCATGGGGGTTCGCATGAGGGTTTTTCAGGGGGTGTGGGGGAGAGGTTTGAGGGTGGGTTCGAGGGGAGGAAGAGGGGGGACAGGGTGAGTGGTGGCACAGGAGGGGGCTCGCACAAGGATTTGCACGAGGATTCATGGGGGGTGGGGGGATGTGGTAGAGGGGTTAAGGGGGCTCCGGGGGTGGGAATGGGGGTGGACGGCAGGACATGAGGGGACTTTCCCAAGGATTCGCATGAGAATTTGTGCAAGGTCTTGCACGACAACTCGCACAAGAGTTTGTAGGGGGCTGGGGGGGTGGCAGGTTGGAGAGATACAGGATTTCGGGGTGGGGGAGCTGGGGGTTGGGAACAAGGGGGCTCACACGAGGATTTGCACAAGGATTTGCAGGGGGCTGGGGAGGGGTTAGGCGGGACTTAGGGGTTGGGGAGGGAGTGGAGGGTGGTACGCGAGCATTTGCACGAGGGTTTGCACAGGGGCTCGTACAGGTGGGGGAGGTTGGAGGTGTGGGAAAAGGGGGGATTTGGGGGTGGCACATGAAGGGCCTTCACGAGGACTTGCACAGGAGTTCGCACAAGGATTTACAGGAGGGCTCGCACAAAGATTCACTCAGGGATTCGCACGAGACCTTGCACAAGGGCTTGCACAAGGGTTTGTGGGGGGCTGGGAGATTGAAGGGTGGGGGAGGGTTTTGAAGGGGGATTTGGGATTTTGGAGGTGGGGAGGGGGTGGCACATGAGGAGCTTTTGCGGGAGGATTTGCACGAGGGTTCGCAGGGGGTTTGAAAGGGTGGGGGAGGGGTTTCAGGGGGGAATTGCAGAGGATTTGGGGGTGGGGTGGGTGAGGAGACTCACACGAGGATTCACATCAGGGTTCGTGCAAACCCTCGTGCAAAGAGTCAGGGGCTGGGAGTGTTGGGCTGGGGAGGGGGCTCACACGAGTGTTTGCACAAGGGTTCATGGGGGATGGGGGTTGCGGGAGGGATTTGAGGGGAATTTGGGGGTTGCGGGATGGGATGGATGATGGTGGGTGTTTGCACGAGGGTTCGTAGTGGGGACAGGGGTGGCTCTGTTATCTTGATTTTACTGTCTCTGCTGACGAAAAGCAGGGCTGTCCTGGCTCCCCAAGACTACCATTTATGTATCCTGTGATAGCCGGACAGGCCTTCACTCCCCTGGGCTGCACAAGAGATAGCAAAGCCAGTCAGTCTTAATTTCTCTTTGAGCACAGACACTTCACCTCATTATCCAAATTCCACAGTTAACTCACTCCATGCACCACCCCATATCCATTACACCTCTTTCCTTCTTTCACTCTTGAAGAACCGTCTACGAACAAATGAAGACCCCCAGATAGGGGTTCTTCCCTTAAGTCAGGCCGTATCCTAGTCTGGTACTCAATTACATCTATGCATTCGTGTGTAAGTTCTTCATCCTTTGCCTCTTTTTTTTTCACAAAAAGCTCGCTGGGTTAAGGCAAGGGCTGGTAGTTAAAATCAAATCATCCTTTTCAATTAAAATTCCTTCATACTTCAGTATTCTTGAATCAGTTAGCCATTTTCCCACAGTTTGGGCTAAAATGGTTTTGACTTGGTGGGGGGTGCTAACTTCTATCATTCCCCCAAAGGTAAGCTTCCTGCTTTCTTCTACTAATAAAGCAGTAGCGGCTACTGCCTGCACACATTCGGGCCATCCTCGAGAAACTGGGTCTAGAAGCTTTGACAAATATGCTACTGGCTGTCGTTTATCCCCCCGTTCTTGAGTTAATATTCCCAGTGCAGCCCCTTTTTCTACAGTCACAAACAACTGAAATGGTTTCTCCAAGGATGGTAAAGCTAAAACTGGAGCAGTTATTAGGCTTTGCTTTAATTCGCATATCAAATTTTTCTCTTCCTCTGTCCATCTTAATATATTTGGTTCATCTACTAATAATTTAGAATACAGTCCTTCAGTCCTTTGTGCATACCCTTCTATCCACAGCCTGCAGTACCCGGTTAATCCTAAAAACTTTCTCAATTCCTTTTTGGTCTCAGGCAAGGGTAATTCCACTATTCCTTTAATCCTTTCAGGATTTATCTTGTGGCTTCCTTCACTAATCAAATCTCCTAAATATTTCACTTCTGATTCTACATACTGTAATTTTGGTTTTGAGACTCTTAACCCCTGCTGACCTAAAAAATTTAATAACTCATTGGTAGCTTCTTTTACTTTGTTTTCTTCTTCTCCCGAGATTAACAAATCATCCACATACTGAAGCAGGGCTATTCCCGATGGATGTTTGAATTGTTCAAGCGCTTGTTCTAACACTTGCCCAAACAAATTAGGAGATTCTGTAAATCCCTGTGGTAGCACTGTCCATCTATATTGTTGCTTTCTCCCTGTATCTGGATCTTCCCATTCAAATGCAAATAGATCTCTGCTCCCTTCATCTAGAGGACAAGCCCAAAAAGCATCTTTTAAATCCACTACACTAAACCATTTATGATGAGGAGGAATTTTACTCATTAGCGTATAGGGATTCGGGACCACCGGATGTCGTGCCTGCACTATTTCATTAATCTTTCTCAAGTCTTGCGCTAAGCCATATGAACCATCCGTTTTTCGTACTGGCAGGATCGGAGTGTTAAAAGGGGACATACAGGGTTCTATTAACCCATCTTTGGCTAGTGCTTGTATTACTGGTTGCAGCCCTCGCCTTCCCTCAAGGGGAATTGGGTACTGCTTTTGTCGAATCACATTTGAATGCAGAATGAGTTTTACCCTGAGGGGTTCTATTTTTAACCCTCCTCGGTTCCCTTCACTCACCCATACCTCGGGACTTATCTTTTGCTCATCCTGTTCTGTTAGCAACTTCATAGGTACCATTATCTGTTCTCTTAAAGTTTCTATCTTTAATTCTAAACCAGTGATAAGATCCCTACCTAGGAGGTTACTCCCAGCTTCCAGTATGTATAGCAGAGTTCCCATCACTTTTTCAGTTTCGCTTCCCACAATCATGGGTTCAAAAACAGGGACTGAGAGACCTTCACCCTTTATTCCTGACACAACTATTCATTGATTAGACAATTTTGCCCCTTGGGGTATAAAATTCAAAGAAGTTCTAGAAGCTCCAGTATCGACTAAGACGACTGCTTCCTCTTCCCGAGGTCCCACCTTTAAATTTATCAAGGGTTCCCGGTGGGACCTCGAGCTGGGGAACCCCTGACTTCCCTATGCTACATAATCGAAATCCATCAACGACAACACTCGTTCCTCCCTTCTCAAGTCAGGGCACTCCCGCCTCAAATGGCCTATTTTCCCACAATGATAACACCCTGCCGGTGAACCCCGAGCTGCTGGTAGGAGTGGTCGGGGCAGTCCTCGTCCCCTGTTATTCACCCCTCTTCCTCGCCCCCAAGTAATAGTCTAAGGGGTCCCACTTCGGGGATTCAATTTCTTTGTCGATTGAAACATCAGCGACAGCCCGGGCTGGGAACATATAAAATGGATTTGGGCGTCCCTGAATCCTGAATCTATTCATCTTGACCCGGCAAAAAGCATATTCACCTTCTTCTAATTCCTTATTATTCCTTATTATTCACATACATGTTTAAAGTCTGACAGACCCAGTCTTCATCAGATCCAAATTTGGGCCAAAATACACTAGGAGATCTTATGGGTTCTTTGGTCCAAACAAATTCAAATGCAAATGCAAACATGTCCCCCCTGGGACACCTCTGGGATCCTCGAAGACAGACACAGGACCCCTAGGACACCCCTGAGACCCTTCCCAGGATGTCCACGGCCCCCCCATCCACCCCTGGCCCCTCCACGATGCGGTCCAAACAGAACAAATCATTTTCTTTTTATCTTTATCCCTTGTACAAGAAGAATCATTTTGAAACCTCAACATTCTCCCCTAAAGGACTGTCTGGGGGAATGTTCCCGGGGTCTTTCTTAGTATCCCCTTTTTCATCCCTAGGCCTAGAACCCTTATTTCCCATTCTGAACAGAGACTTTTCTTACACCCCTTCCTTTCGCTTCGTCCTTCTCCGGCTGCGCCCCTCGCGGGACTACAGAACCGCGGATCCGGACTCCACACCCGCTTCGTACCGCAGTACGTCTCAGTCACTCACACACAAGTCTCTTAGAATGTCCCGACCACCAAGGCAATACTTTAACAGTCCGATTTTCCTTACCTTGGTCCGTGCACGGAGTTGCCTGGTCATGGTCATACTCTCTGTGCCTACTGCACCTATCCCTTTTGCCCCTGTGCTTCACAGAGTCTGCCGTCCAACTGGGTCTTGAGATCTTAGTCGATTCCTCCCGGAATCCCCGCCGACGATCCATGAGACCATTGAAATCAACGGGGCGCGTCTTCCCATCCTTCGGCGACAGGGACTCCCAAGAAGATGACTTCTGCTCCCGGATGAGCCCCCAGATTGTGAGAAATAAGTTCCGGTCCGAATGAAATAGGCTCAGGCAGAATCCTCTGTGAAGCACGTTTTTATTCACGTTCTTGCAAGAGCGGGTGACCTAGCAAGTAGGCACACTTTCAGTTCTTGAAACACACCTTTTTATTTCCTAATCCCGGCCGAATTTTTCCCTCCCCTGTTTCCCCTTGGTTGGGTACTGCAGGGTTCACAGTCTGTCCAAGGCGCCTAAAATTCTTCCCGGGTGTCCTGCCTCTGTTTACTTCCCTCTATGCTACACCCAAAGGGATTATCTGACTAGTTTATTTCCTTCCTTTTTGGTAACAAAAAACTTGCTCAATGTCATTAGCCCTGGTTGAATGTTTGACTGCCCTTCTAGACACTAATGCAGTAGGAATGAGTTTGTCCTTTTGTCTGTGTGATAAGAGATGTTCTACAAGCCTTTGCTGGAGCCTCGTTGTCTTAGTCATTCCCTTATCGTGTCACCTCTGATGGCAACGGCTTTTCTCCTCTGCAAAAGCAATACCTGCCTTTCTTACCCCAGGACTTGGCACGAGGATTTGCACAAGGCCTCACACCAGGGTTTGTTCGAGGGCTCTTCAGGGGCTGGGGGGAAATGAGGGGGCGGGGGAGGTGGGTGGAGGGGGATCGGGGCACAGGGTGGGGTGGGCGTTGATGCGTGGTGGGTATTGCACAAAGGTTTGCACGAGGGTGCGTCGGGGGCTGAGGGGACACTTGATGGGGTGGGGGAGGGGTTTGGGGGGTTGGGAGGGGGCGGGGGGTGGGGGTGAGTAGGGGGGGGAAGCGCGTGAGGGGGGCTCGCACGAGGATTCACACAAGCCCTTGCAGGATTCACACAAGTGTTTGTAGAGGGTGGGGGAGGGGGTTGAGGGGGGACACGTGTGAGGGGGGTGGTGAGTTCACACGAAGGTTCGGGCGGGTTGAGAGGCTGGGGGAGCATTCCCAGGAGCGTTTGCACGAGGGTTTGCACGAGGGTTTGCACAAGCGTTCGTGGTGGGGGGGGAGGGGGTGAGGGGGGATTTGGGGAGGGTGGCACAGGAGGGGCTTGCACAAGGGTTCGCACGAGGGTTTGCACAAGGTTTTGTGGGGAGCTGGAAGATTGGGGGGTAGGGCAGGGGTCTCACACGAGTGTTTGCACAAGAGTTCATGGGGGCTGGGGGGGTTGAGGGGTGAGGGAGGGATTTGAGGGGGATTTTGAGGGGGTGGGGGAGTCTGATGGTAGATGAGCGTTTGCACGAGGATTTGTACGAGGCTTTGTAAGGCGCTTGAAGGGGTGGGGCAGGGGGTTCACGGTGGATTCGGGGGGTGGGGGCAGAGGTTGGGGGTTGGCACATGAGGGGGTCGCAGGAGGATTTTCACAAGGGTTTGTAGGGGGCTGGGGGAGGTTTTTGGATGGAATTTGGGGGGTGTGGGTGGTGGGTTTGCACAAGGGTTTGGGGGGGTTCAGAGGCTGGGGAGGGGGGATGGGGGATGGTGGCATTTAGGGTATTTTGCACATGGACTCGCACAAGAGTTTGTAGGGTTTGTAGGGCTGGGGGTGTTTCAAGGGTGGGGGAGAGGGTGGAAGGGGAGATTTGGGGTGGGAGGGGTAGGACGTGGGGTACGGGGGGGCTCGCACGAGACCCTGCACTAGGGTTCGTAGCAGGACTGGTGGCGTGGGATTGGGATTCTGCTCGAGGCCTCGCACAAGGACTCACATGGCAGTTCCTAGGGGACTGGGGGGGTTGGGGGAGGGGCTTAGAGGGGATTGGGACGGGGTGGGGTGGCTTTGGGGGTGGGGGAGGGGTGTGGGAGCTGGGGGTGAGGCACGAGGGGGCTCGCACAAAGATTCGCACGAGGGTTTGTAGGGGCTGGGGAGGGGGTTGAGGGGGGACTTAGGGCGTGGGGGAGGGGGGAGTGGGATGGACGGTGGCCCATGAGGGGATTTTGCAGGAGGATTCGCACGAGGCCTCACACAAGGATTCACACAAGGGTTTGCACAAGGATTTGTGGGTGGGGGATGGGTTTGAGGGGGTATTTGGGGGTGGGGAAGGGAATGGATGTTGTGCAAGGCATTTTTGCACGAGGCCTTCAACAAGGACTTCCACGAGGGCTTGTTGTAGGGTGCTGGGGGGGAGCAGTGATTTGGGGGATGAAGGAGGGGGTTGAAGGGGGATTTGGAGGGAGGGGGAGTGCCGGGGGGTGTGCGTGCGGGGGTCCTGAACGAGGATTCACACGAGGATTTCCACAAGGATTCACACAAGGGTCCCTGGGGGTGGTTGGGGTTTTGGGGAGGGGTCGAGGGTTGGGCTTGGGGGTGGGGGAGTGCGGAGGGGACGGGTGGTAGTGCACGAGGGTGTTTGCACGAGGGCTCGCACAGAGACTCACATGAAGATTCACGTGAGGTCTTGCACGAGGGTTTGTGGGGGGCTGGAAGATTGGGGGGGGGGGCGCGGGGGCAGAGGTGGGGTGTACGGCGTGGAGATGGGTGGGGGATGGTGCGTGAGGGGCCACAATCCAACTCACCGATCTCCTCGGTCCTCCCAAACCTCCTGAGTCCCCCCTGAACACCTCAGTCCCCCCAACCACCCCTGTCCCCAACCCCCTGCGTCCCCCCAAAACGCGACTCCCCAAACACCCGTGTCCCCCCCAAACCCCCGGGTCATAGAATAGAATCATAGAATCATTTAGGTTGGAAAAGACCCTTGGGATCATTGAATCCAACCATCATCTCCACTCTACAAAGTTCTCCCTTACACCATATCCCTTAACACCACATCTAAACGAGCCTTAAACACATCCAGGGATGGTGACTCCACCACCTCCCTGGGCAGCCTATTCCAGTGTCTGACCACTCTTTCCGTGAAGAATTTTTTCCTTATATCCAGCCTAAACCTACCCTGTTGCAGCTTGAAGCCATTCCCTCTTGTTCTATCGCTAATTACCTGTGAGAAGAGACCAGCACCAACCTCTCTGCAATGGCCTTTCAAGCAGTTGTAGAGAGCGATGAGGTCTCCCCTCAGGCTCCTCTTCCTCAAACTAAACAGTCCCAGCTCCTTCAATCGCTCCTCATCAGATTTATTCTCCAGGCCCTTCACCAGCTTCGTTGCCCTCCTCTGCACTCGCTCCAGCACCTCGAGATCTCTCTTGTATTGAGGTGCCCAGAACTGGACACAATACTCAAGGTGCGGCCTCACCAGTGCTGAGTACAGGGGGGACAATCACCTCCCTCCTTCTGCTGCTCACACTATTTCTAATACAAGCCAGGATGCCTTTGGCCCTCTTGGCCACCTGGGCACACTGCTGGCTCATGTTCAGCCGCTTGTCAATTAGAACCCCCAGGTCCTTTTCTGCCAGGCAGCTCTCCAGTCACACTTCCCCAAGCCTGTAGCGATGCATGGGGTTGTTGTGGCCCAAGTGCAGGACCCGGCACTTGGCCTTGTTGAAGCTCATACCGTTAGCATTGGCCCATCGGTCCAATCTATCCAAGTCTCTCTGTAGAGCCTCCCTATCCTCATGTAGATCAACACTCCCGCTTAGCTTCGTGTCAGCTGCAAACTTGCTGATGATACACTCTATGTCCTTATCAAGGTCATCAATAAAGACGTTGAGCAGAAACGGTCCCAACACTGAGCCCCGAGGGACACCACTTGTGACCGGCCGCCAGCTGGATTTAACTCCATTGACCACCACTCTTTGGGACCGCCCATCCAGCCAGTGCTTGACCCAGCAGATCGTATGCTCATCCAGGCCATGAGCCGCCAGTTTTTCCATGAGATTTCTATGGGGGACAGTGTCAAATGCTTTTCGAAAGTTTAGGTAGACAATGTCCACAGCCTTTTCCTCATCCAATAATCGGGTCATCTTGTCATAGAAGGAGATCAGGTTTGTCAGGCAGGTCCTGCCTTTCCTAAACCCATGCTGACTAGGCCTGATCCCCTGCTTGTCCATTAGATGAGTTGTAATGGCACTCAAGATGATCTGCTCCATGACCTTCCCTGCTACCAAGGTCAGACTGACAGGCCTATAGTTTCCCGGATCCTCCTTTCTGCCTTTTTTGTAGATGGGCGCTACATTTGCTACCCTCCAGTCCATTGGTGTCGACGCGGAAGGCTCGGACAATAACACAACGACCAATATGATCAGGTTAATGCCACTTTATTGCACAGATAGCTCAGTAATTACAGATGTTCTGATTCCGCATCACGCGCCGACAATTTGCTGATTGGTTGCATCAGCTGTACATGCAGTAAGCAACGTATTATAATTGGCTTAAAACATCTGTCCACGCGAACAATCACCCCTCCTATATCCTGGGCGAAGTTCTGCATTTCGCACGCTGAGTTCAGCACACTTTCTCCTATCTTGTTTGTCTCAGCATTTCTAACACCGCTACAATGTTTTCACATAACCTTCAAACTTACAAGGCCTACACAGTTGTTAACAATTCTTCGGTGCTTGGAGTGTTCACAGGATGACCCCTTTGTACTAAAAATCCTCCCACAGACCCCCCTTTTTGTTTTTGAACAATCCAAGCACCTGAAAACATTTTTTCTATAGACACTTCTAAAGATCTTTGTAGACAAGAAAACAAACAAGGTAAAATGATCAGCAATATTATTACAACAATCAAAATTACAAGGCCCTGTTTCAACAAATCTTGTACCCAGCCAGCCAGTCCCCAAGAATTAAACAATTGCTCCAACCACGAATGACCCTGAGTGAGCTTATGCATATTGTGCTGTAACTGGGCTAAGTGGTCATGAATGGAGCGTGAGCGATCAGACAAATTCATACAACACATCCCTTCAAAATCCTCACAACCATGGCCTTGTGCTAACAAAAAATCAATAGCAGCACGATTCTGCAGCACAGCATGTCGTATACTCTCAGCATCTGTTAATAAAGCAGAAATCATCTCAGAAGTCAGGTTAAACTGTTTTATACTCCAACAGGCTAGCTTTTCTAGATCCGTTAAAGCCTTGGCTGCAGCCACACCTGGAGCTAACAAGCCTGCAAAAATTTTTGACGGGCGATGCCAAAACTCGATGCGGTCACTGCACTCAGGGGTAAAATCGGTAATCGTTCGTCGCGATCGCCGTGACTGGTTCCTAAGACTAATAAGACTAATCCTGTCAGGAGCAAACAAGGTAAGTCCGCCTAAATAACACGGTCCTCCTACTGAACGACTAGGGATGCCTCCCCAAGCTCGGTCACCACATATCAAAAAATACCCAGGTGGAAGTAGCTTAGGAAAAGATGCATTATTCCAAATCCCTCCATACGACAGTCCTAGGTCAGCACCTCCGTTTTGACAATAATTACTCTTAATAAATGAAACAGTGGGAGTAACAGTTTGCATACCAGTGAGAGCACCTGTCATATTAAACCCATAACCTCTATATAATACTGGATTTTGCCCTCCCAATTCGATACATCCTAAGCTAAAGTTGCCAATATGCCTGCCAGTATTATTTCCAGCATGATGTCCCACTGCTGGAAGTGACCCCAAAAGATCCAATTCCTGCAAAGGGAGAGGAAATGATCGGTTTAAATGATTAATGAGATGACCTTGAAATAGGGGTCCTACTCCTTCTGGACACCAATAGCTGTCTGCAGATCCTCACAACAGGTTACAAGTGACGTTAACCTGCTCTGATTCTAACAGCAAACTATTTGTTAAATTGACTTGGGATACATAGCCTTCAAAATCCTCCAATCGCAGGAATGGAAAACCAATCAAACATGTTCGGAAAGGATCTGATGGAGTGGCCATGGATAAGCAAAAGGCCGAGTTGCCTGTCTGATTTGCCCATGTTACCCATACGTTCTGCCTAGGGGATATGTTTGTAATACCTTCCACTCCCGGTCCCACTAAACCAATAATCATTATCCCAATTATCCAACCCATGTTGCCGTTATGGTTTTCCCTTTTGCTTCCAACCAAATCGCCTTGCACACTTTTTCTTCGTTTTCTCCCACTCTTCCGGTTTTACCTTCCAAATGCGGGGTATTAAAACATCTTTGCTACACTTGACTACTAAAGGATCATAGTTATCCTGATACTTCCAAATTGCTCTCACACAACAATGTGTTTCCCAAGCTAACCGACGATTATGATTCTCGTCGACGTCATGCCCTGTTAAAATGGCTATACGAACAGCCTGTTGTATCCTTGCATACTGAACTTCCAGGCAAGCCGAACACCAAAACCCTGCTAATCCGGCACGTTGATAGAGCTGCTTCTTGCACTCGTTACACTCGCAAAGAACGCACGGTTCACACCCTCTACAAGCTGGACATATGACAGTTGCCAAGCCTGCGAGAGCCAGAGTGGTGAGTTCACGTGGTCATATCACCGTCTCGCGTTCCACTCTCTTGCATTTTAGGTTCCCTCCACGGCTTAATCCAACGTGCTGGTACCCATCTTGGACCTTGATCTGTCAAAACACAAGCATATCTGCGACCAATCATTTTTATCTCCACTGGACCCTTCCATTGCCCTGATTGCCAGTCCTTATACTGTACCCGTCCTGGTGTGGTTGCTTGCAAACCAGACCGTAATGACATGTGATGAATCACTATTGGAGGTGAGTCACGTTCTCCAGTTAACCGCAAACAGTTCAATACATCTAAAGCTTTTGCAAGGCGTTCTGCAGAAGAAGAGGTAATTTCTCCCCCTTTCTGT
This sequence comes from Rissa tridactyla, assembly GCF_028500815.1. Classification (NCBI taxonomy): domain Eukaryota; kingdom Metazoa; phylum Chordata; class Aves; order Charadriiformes; family Laridae; genus Rissa; species Rissa tridactyla. Next base: position 15,394,072 of record NC_071479.1, read on the forward strand.
TTTTGCAAAAGCGCCTTCAGCGTAGTGTGTGCACGCTCGACTATGGCCTGTCCCGTGGGAGAATGAGGAATTCCAGTATGTTTACGTATACCCCATGGAGTACAGAATTTAGCAAATCGTTGAGAAACATAGGCAGGTCCGTTATCGGTTTTAATTTCCTGGGGTACCCCCAAAACTGCTATAGCTGCACACATATGCTTAATAACATGTTTGGCCATTTCTCCAGTTTGTGCTGTGGCCCAGATGGTGTGCGAATAGGTGTCAATGCTTACATGGACATATTTGAGCCCTCCAAACTCAGGAACATGGGTAACATCCGTTTGCCATAATTGCAAGGAATGCAACCCACGTGGGTTCACGCCTAGGCCAAGCCCAAAACCAGTTCCTTGGCAATCCGGACAGGATTGCACAATACCACATGTCTCAGAAATAGGTAAATTAAACTGCCTTGCTAATACTCTAGCCGATTGATGAAAAAATTCATGAGACACTCGAGCTTGTTCAAATAAGTCGGTTTGACGGTTCTCCCAGGTTGCTGCAACCAAATGGTCAGCACGATTATTACCAATGGCCAGGCCATAATCAGGCTGATGGCTACGTATGTGCACTATAAAATAAGGATACGTTCTCTGATTTAACAAATGTAACAATTGTAACAATAACTGATATAAGACAGAATTTCGAAGAGATCGAAGCATCGATCGTTCCAGTCTCATAACAGTACCGACCACATACATAGAATCTGAAACAACACTAATCGGTTCATTCTGCCAGTTTTGAAAAGCCCACACCACTGCCCGTAGTTCTAAAGTCTGTAAAGAATCTTGTAAAACACCATTTAGTACTTTGGAGTGCCATTGTCCGTTAAGGCACCAGGTAACCACCGCCCTTTTTGATTTCTTTCCGGCATCTGTAAATACCGTGAGTCCAGACACCGGAGAATTCGAACGTCGTGGAGTCTCTTCAAAAGTTTGATTTCGAATTAATGGCAAAAATTTCATTAGTGGGTAGGCATTAGTTATCTGTCTGGAAAAATCCGTTAATGCATATTGTAAAACCTCTGAGGAAGAGAGAAGCCAATCCAGATAACTCTGGGTAATTGGAACGTATATAACCTCTGGCTCATGTCCAGTTAAGTCAACGATACGACGTCTGCCCTTTATAATAAGGTTTGCAAACATTTATATACGAGTGCAGACAGTATTCTTAGGTTGGTAAGATAGAAAACCCCATTCTATTATAGACACCGTACAATTGACCTGTTGTACTAACAAACCTATCAAATGTTCTCTGCCAGACCCAGAATTTATCACAATCAATTGTAGGGGAACTCCTGTTAAGCGTTGCACGCACCCAGTCATGATTTTTTGAACAATGAAATCTAAAGCCTTTTCTTGAGTTGGTGAGAGTTGCCGACAAATTTCAGCCTGTGTAGAGGTGCCTAGCAATGCCATCAGAGGAGCCAGGTCATCATTGGTGATACCGGATACGAATCGCACCCATTGAATATCTCCTATTAATTTCTGTACCCGTTAAAGTTTTAATTTTGGTCGTTAGCTGAATCTTTTGAGGCTTAACAGTACTTTGAGTAATAATCCAACCCAAATAGTGCCATGGTGCATTCTTTTGTACCTTTTCAGGAGCAATTTTCAGACCCTTTTGCTCTATGGTTTCAGTTAACTCCTTCAAGGTTGCTTCAACATCCAAATTTGGGCCTGCCACTAAAATATCGTCCATATAATGATATACAAGCAAAAATGGATTATTTTCCCTAAACGGACGTAAGGCCCAGGCCACAAACATTCGACACAAGGTGGGAGAATTCTTCATTCCTTGTGGCAGAACAACCCAATGATACCGCTTAGCTGGTTCTTTCTTATTTGTTGATGGCACGGAAGAGGCAAATTTTTCTGCATCTTCCGGATGCAACGGTATAGTAAAGAAACAGTCTTTTAAATCTACAATAAACAAGTTCCATTCTTTTGGTATCATCGCAGGTGATAGTAAACCTGGCTGTAATGCCCCCATATCCTGCATTACCGCATTGATGGCTCGGAGATCATGTAATAGGCGCCATTTTCCTGATTTTTTTTTGGAATAGGAAAAATAGGGGTATTCCAAGGGCTCGTTGAGGGTACAATATGACCTGCCTCCAACTGTTCCTGTACTAACATTTGAACAATATGCAGCCGATCCTCTTTTAGCGGCCACTGGTCCACCCACACAGGACTTGTAGTGGTCCAGGTGAGCTTCAATGTTGGCTGCTCGACCGTGACCGCTCCTAAAAAGGCGATGTCACAAGTCGAGCCCCAAGCTGAGAAAGCACATCTCTACCTATCAAGGTGACAGGTAGCTGCATCACGTATGTCTTGACTGAGACTACGGTTCCATCCATAAATGTAAAAGAAACTAAAGTTTGGCTGATCATTGTCCTTTGTGGACCCCCTACCCCGACTACACTCGTCGCAGCAGGAACAAGGGGCCACGCTGATGGCCAGCTAGAAATAGGCACAATCGTAACATCAGCACCTGTGTCTATCAACATAGTCAGGGTAATAGACGATCCTGAAGGATGCGTCACAACCACCTTTTCTTCAGGCTTGCCTCGTGCAATATCAATAGCTAACAAGACGTCAGGAGACCCTGTTGAGCCAAAACCTCCGGCACCCCTCTGTTTTGGCAGCGACCTCGGGACCATTAATCGAAATAATATCAATTGTGCAATTTTTGACCCCTGAGGAATGGTAATCGGGGGGGTCAGCGTATATACCATAATCTTTATAATCCCTGTATAATCAGCATCGATAAGGCTCGATACAATAAAAATGCCCTGACGGGACACGGAGGAGCGCCCAATTAACAGAGCACTCAGTCCATGGCCCAGCGGTCCTCGTTGATCTGAATCAATTAGAGTGACCGCCGTTGTGACTAAAGTGGTATCTACTGCTGTTGCCAGGTCCATTCCCACGCTTCCTGCAGTGGCGCTGGCGCAACGGTCCAGGCACCCTATACCGCCTCCTGTACTTGTGTCATAGTGCGAGGAGGACGCATCGCGCTTGGTACCCGGTTTCCCGATCGCCTACACTCCGCAGAATTATGGGTGGCGCTTCGACAATTCACACACCATCTACCTCCACTCTGACGTGGGGAGCTTACTTGCCCGCTCGCTTGTCCCTTACTTGCGTTTCTGCACTCTTTACGAAAATGACCTGATTTTCCGCAATTATAACATTTCTTATCATTATTATTACATTTTCCTTTTGATTGCTGTTGCACCAACGGACGTACCGCCGCTCCAACAGCAGCAGCCATAACGGTAGCCTGTTCTTGGGAAAGCACCCGTTCTGCTGTTTCCAGCAGCTGAGCAGTGGTACTGCCTCGAGGTAGGGTACTAAGAGCTTTCTTGGTTTTATCGTTCGCATTATCAAAAGCAAGTAAGTCTAAAAACTTAGCTTTCATGGTCTCATCAAGGTCAGGGTGAGCAGAAATAGCTGCATGCAATCTATCAACAAACCCAGAATAAGGCTCCGTAGGTCCTCGGCGAACATTTGTAAAAGCAGGAGGGTTTTTTTCCCCTCTAATCCCCAACAAAGCCCTGTGAGCTAGCTGTTGACTGAGGTGCAAAACCTCCACAGCAAAATTAGCTTGCCAGTCAGTTCGAACGTAAGGTCCCGTCCCCATTAACATCTGTGTCTGTACCCCATACAAAGGATCACCTTGAGGACGCCGGGTGGCAGCAGCCTGATCACATAGGTTCTGCCACACACTGAAAAACTGCAACTGCTGAGAAGGGGTGAGCAACATTTGAGAAATCTGCTTTGAATCATGTGGTGTGAGTAAATTTGCAGTAAATAAATGCTCCACTATAGCCCTAGTATAGGGAGAGCCTAGTCCATATTAACTAACAGCCTGTTTCGCCTCCTTTAACAATTTCCAATCAAACGGTTCCCAATCCTTTCCACCCCCAGCATTAGCAAACACCGGAAACGCCATAGGCTCAAGAAACACGCCCTCAATTGCCGCGTCTCTAATTTCTCCCCTCCATCGGTTTTTCAATCCTTCCTCCCCTCCTACCGCTCCCCCATGCCCCTCAAATCCCGACAATGGCGGCCACGACAAGGCATGATGAGGCAGTGGCAAAGGAGCAGGGTAAGCTGGAGGAGCTCGTGAACTGGATTGATCGTCTAGACGAGCTTCCAACGCTTCCAACTTTTTTAACAGCTCCCAGAATTGAAGGTCTGTCAGTCCACCAGGTGGTACTCCAGTGCTGCTGCCAGGTGATGGCGGAGTAGAGGGCGGCAGAGGAGGGTATGGCGTTGGCTGATCCCTGGAATCCTCAGGGCGGTCTCCTTCGGTACTTTCGACAACAGTGTCTTTGGGAGGGGGAGGAGGAAACGTAGTTTCTTCCTCTTTTCCACTTTCATAAACAGGCGTCTCAAGAGGGTCTGTAGCGGGAGTAGGCTGGCTCGGGGCAGTAACGGCATGACTCACTACATTCCCCTGTGTTATTCTGCAGCCCCGGGGTTGAGGGACGACAGCTTCTGGCGATCCCCCAAAAGAAAGGCTCGTGGGGGAAACATCCTTAACTCTGGGTGTTAATGCTGCAAAGGCAGAGGCGGCCGCAGCACGTTCTGCCTGCATTGTTTTCAAAGTCTCTGATACTAACCTCCACACGGTGGAGAGTTTCTGTGCCTCCTTGGATCCTTTACTTACTTCATCCCACAACACCGCTCCTATTTTAGCCCACGTATCTTGAGCAAAAGCGGCAGCAACAGTGAGGATAAGTCCTTTATCCCGCGCCCATGCTAAGAGCGCCTTCAAGGTAGGCGTATCATACTTCAGTCCTCTCGTAGAGAGTATATGTTGGAGGAGCTTAACTACCGCCTCTTCTTCTTTGGAGTGCATAGACCACATCTCCTCCCCGGCCGCTCGCTTGGCCAGAGTGAGATTCCCTAACTTGATGCGCTAGCGTCTTCCCGAGTGCCGGGGCAGCACTCACCTATCGACCGGCTTCTTCTGCCCCCTCCGTCCGTTGGTTGCTCATCGGGTATTCGCTGATCCCAACACTGATCTGAGGGTCCCTGTTCGGGCGCCACTTGTCGACGCAGAAGGCTCGGACAGTAACACCACGACCAATATGATCAGGTTAATGCCACTTTATTGCACAGATAGCTCAGTAATTACAGATGTTCTGATTCCGCATCACGCGCCGACAATTTGCTGATTGGTTGCATCAGCTGTACATGCAGTAAGCAACGTATTATAATTGGCTTAAAACATCTGTCCACGCGAACAATCACCCCTCCTATATCCTGGGCGAAGTTCTGCATTTTGCACGCTGAGTTCAGCACACTTTCTCCTATCTTGTTTGTCTCAGCATTTCTAACACCGCTACAATGTTTTCACATAACCTTCAAACTTACAAGGCCTACACAGTTGTTAACAATTCTTCGGTGCTTGGAGTGTTCACAGGATGACCCCTTTGTACTAAAAATCCTCCCACACATTGGGACCTCCCCAGTTAGCCATGACTTCAGGTAGATCACGGAAAGTGGCTTGGCGAGCACGTCTGCCAGCTCTTTCAGCACTCTTGGATGTAACCCATCCGGTCCCATAGACTTGTGCGCATCCAAGCGGCGTAGCAGGTCGTAGATCACTTCCTCTTTCATTGCGATGGCCTCGTGCAGCTTCCCCTCCCTGTCTCCCAGCTCACGAGGCTGGGTGCCCAGGGAACAGTTAGTTCCACTGCTAAAGACTGAGGCAAAGTACGCATTGAGCACCTCAGCCTTCTCCTCAGCCTTTGTGACTATGTTTCCCTCTGCATCCAGTAAGGGAGGGAGATTTTCCCTAATCCTCCCTTCGTTGTTAATGAATTTATAGAAACATTTTTTGTTATCCTTAACAGCTGTAGCGAGGTTGAGCTCGAGCTGCGCTTTGGCTCTCCTAATTTTCTCCCTGCATAGCTTCGCTATATCCTTACAGTCTTCATGAGAGACCTGCCCCCTCTTCCAGAGGTCATAGACTCTCCTTTTGTTCTTGAGGTCCAGCCAAAGGTCCCTATTTAGCCAGGCCCGTCTCCTTCCCCGCCTACTTGTTTTTCGGCACACAGGGACAGCCTCCTCCTGTGCCTTTAAGACTTCTCTCTTGAAGTACGTCCGGCCTTCCTGGGCTCCTATATCCTTCAGGGCAGCCTCCCAAGGGACTTTGTCCAGCAGTCTTCTGAACAGGTCAAAATTTGCCCTCCGGAAGTCTAAGGTGGCAGTTTTACTAACCCCTCGCCTTGTTTCCTCAAGAATCAGAAACTCGATCATCTCACGATCACTGTGCCCTAGACGGCCACCAACCTTTACTTCCCCTACAAGTTCTTCCCTCTTCACAAGAAGCAGGTCCAGGAGGGCACCTTCCCTGGTGGGCTCACTTACCAGCTGTGTGAGGAAGTTATCTTCCACACATTCCGGGAGCCTCCCGGATTGTTCCCTCTCAGCTGTGCTGTATTGCCAGCAGATATCCGGGAGGTCAAAGTCCCCCACAAGAACAACGGCAAGTGATCGCGAGATTTCCCCCAGCTGCTTATAGAAAGCTTCGTCCGCCTCACTGCTTTGGTTGGGAGGTCTATAGCAGACTCGCACAGCGATAGCAGCTTTATCGGCCCTTAACCTAATCCAAACGCTCTCCACCCCGTCATCACTATACTCGATTTCTGAGCTCTCGTAGCATTCTCTAATATACAGGGCCGCCACTCCACCTCTCCTTTCCTGTCTGTCCCTCCTGAAGAGCTTGTAGCCATCGATTGTGGCACTCCAGTCATGTGAGGCATCCCACCACGTTTCTGTGATAGCCACTGTGTCATAGTTTCCCTGGTGCATCATGGCTTCAAGCTCCCCCTGTTTGTTGCGCATACTGCGTGCATTGGTATAGATGCACTTCAGATGTGCTAATGACTCCAGCACCTTTTTGTGAGTGTGGGCCCCATTTCCCACCAGACCCCTTTCAGGTGCTTCCATGATTTCTAAGCGTCTATCCCTTCTCTCCAATGAAATGTCAGAGTGAGAGTCCTCGCTAGCCCACCATCCTTCAAGCCCTGGCATGCCTCCCTTGGATTTATTCCTGACAGGCCCAGTTGTCTCCCCTTCCCCCCTCATATCTAGTTTAAAGCCCTGTCAATGAGCCTTGCTAACTCCTGCCCCAAAATTCTTTTCCCCTTCTGGGACAGGTGCGTCCCACCTGCCACCAGCAGGCCAGGTGACTCATATAGCAGCCTGTGATCAAAAAACCCAAAGCCCTGCCAATAACACCAGTCCCGGAGCCGCGGGTTGACCTGTTGCCTCTTCCTGTTAATTTCCTCATTCATGATTGCCACTGAAGGGATAGAGGAGAATACAACTTGTGTTCCTGACCCCTTAAGCCGTCGCCCCAAGGCTCTAAAATCTCTTTTAATCGATTTTGGGCTCCTCCTACCCACTTCGTCACTACCCACCTGAAATACTAAGAGGGGGTAGTAGTCAGAGGAGTTTACTAGGGCCGGAAGTTTGCCTAACGCATCCCTGACCCGTGCCCCAGGGAGGCAGCAGACTTCCCTGTGAAGTGGGTCTGGACGGCATATTGGCCCCTCCGCCCCCCTCAATAGAGAGTCACCCACCACAATGACCCGTCTGCTTTTCCTTTTGGAGCCAGCTGTGATGCTGGGTCCATGGCGACTTGGTCTTTCTGACGTTCCTGGCCTGGGTGTATCATCCTCCTCTCCAACAGCCAGTTCCTCCTGCAGGACTCCATGCCTGTTCTGCAAAGGTAACTGGGAAGGTGGGAGGGGCCGGGAGGGCATTCTCCTGCTTCCCCGCGCAGGGACCGGTTTCCATTCCCCCTCGTCTCTGCGATCCCCTCCTATTGCCTGGTGACGAGAGGGGAGGGGGTCCTCTGACTTGTGTGGGGCCTCACCCTCTTCCCTTTCTCTCAGGGAGCGGGTCCACCAGTCACTCTCCCTCTCGCATTCTCTCATACTCCTCAACCTCTCCACTTCTTCCTTCAGCTCAGCCACCAGAATGAGCAGATCATTTACCTGTTCACATCTGACACAAGTGTTGTCTCTGCTGCCCTCCATGGCGAGTGCCAGGCTCCGGCACTCTTTGCAGCCAGAGGCCTGGCTGCCCATATGTTTGCGTGGGGCCTCTGTCTGGGTGCCCACAGTTTTTTTAACAGCAGCCTTCGACCGGGTAGCAACCACGGCTGGATCTCTAGACACAAGCGAGACCTTGTGACTCGACGGTCAGTTTGGGGGAGCACTGGTTGCTCGCTCTCTGCAGGGACTAGTCCTTGCTCTGGGCAAGGCATCTCGGTCGTATTTAAAGCACCCGTTGCATGTTTATTTTATTAATTGGTGCTTATTTGCATAAATTAACATGGCATTTGGGAGGGAACATGGAGGGTTTGATTAGTTGAAGGAAGGAAATGGAAAGAAAGGCATCTTGTCTCTCCCAACAGTATAAAAAAGGCTGATTTTTTTGTTTCCGAGCCACCAGATTTTGATAACTTTGTTTAATTTTTGCTGAATATTCATGTCCAGTGGAAAGAAAAATAATCTATATTTTGGTTCTGTTTTTCTCTTGAAAGGACCAATCCTCAGGTCTGGGCCTCGATGTCTGGGCCTCGATAAACTCCTGTCCCCAAAGCAGAAGGCGTGTGGGAACGTTCTCCTTGGGCTTCTCAAGGCTTGTATTTTTCAAAATAAACCTCAAAGGAACGTTTTTATCTAGCCCTTAACGATTCCAAAGGGACACCGGCTGCCTTCCAGAAACCTAGACGGGCCTCCCAGTAAGGCTGGAGTCAGCGGCAGCCCTGCCAGCTGGGAGGACTGGGAGTTTTTCAGCAGAAAACCTGGAGGCTGTTTCCTTTTCAACAAAGAAAAAGAAGTGGGATGTTGCAGCACTGAGTGATTTTTTAAATTCCATAGAAAGGGATGAGTTTTGAGCAGTTTGGCTCTGGAGGCGGGGTGGGAAAGCGAGTGCCGAGAGAATGTGGCCCATGTTCTCCGGCGCCAGGACGGCTCGCCGATGCTCCAGGCCGCTCTGGCCGGTGGCAAAGGCCTGCTGGGGCGAGACGGCGGTGGCCGGGATGGCCAGGTACTGCCGGCTCTGCCACCCCCACCATTCCCCCTCCGCCCACCTCGTCTCTCCCTGTCTCTCCGTCCCCCGGCCCACATGGCGGAGGAGCAGGCGAGGGGGGAAGTGCGGGTTATGCTGAGTTCCCCCCAAAAGAGGTGGGTCACAGCCCCAAAATGTCTGGAAGTTGGGCGGGGGTCGCAGTGTTTAAAAAACGTTCAAACCTGTAACTCTGGGTGTGAGGCACTGGAATAGAGAACAAGCTCTTCTTTTGATAGCTATTGAAAAATAATATTAATTTCTGTATCTAGAAGGAGACGAAAATAAAAAGCTCTCTCTCTAAGGATGAAATTATTTCATGGTATGAAATTATTTCGTGGTATGAAATAATGCTGTGGGCCAGCCTGGGTCAAGTGCCTCAAGTCCTCATTTCTACACCTGGGAAGGCTTAAAAGCACCGAGACCGCTAATCCCCCATAGGCTAGCTGGCTATGAAGTACATATTTTCCCAAATTCAGACAAGAGAGTTCTAGAAGTGCAGTTTTCCCCAGCATTACAAGAGAAGTTAGTGCTGTGTCGCTCACAGCAGGACACCGGGTAATGGCGGTGACAGACGGAAGATGTCACTGCGAGCCGATTGTGATGCGTGAGGTGAGTTGCCGGGCAAGCGATGACCTGCAGAGGAGGCCGCCGCCTGGTGACTGTGACCACCCCGGGAAGGCGGAGGGCTAGTCGCCCCGCACAGAGGCCCCGGGCTCAGTGTGCAGCTTGCACTGTGCAGTGAGGTCCTCGTCCTCCTCCCGGCTGGGCACGGCCGTCTTCTCCTGAGGTACCCCGTGTGCCACAGGGCGCTGACGATGGCTTCTGCCTGGGAGAGGAATCGTCACTACGGGGACCTGCAGAAAGCAGTCGCTTTCCTCCCCTCGCTCCTTGCTGATAGCTCCCTCAGGAGCAACGACACCACTCAGAGTGTCCACGGAGTGCTGCTCTTTGCGGATATCTCAGGTGGGGGGAGCAGGGAGGAGCAGCCACGGACATGAGCCATGTGGGGACACAGCAGGCCCTTTGGAGCCCCTCAGACAGAGTGGTCATCTTGTCACTGCTGAGGTCTTCTGCTGGGACGCCCACAGAGAGCGGGATGGGTGACCTTGGGCGGTCCATCAGGGCTGCCACCAGTGCGGAGCTGGCACGGGAAGGTGTCCCCTACAGGCTCTCGGGCCGGGCATCGTGGAAACAGCTGCCAGGTCTTTTGGCCCACATGGGCATTTCCTGATTTCTGGATGTCCCTGTTCCAGGTTTCACTGCGTTGACCGAGAAATTCGTGCAGAGGAGCGGCGTGGACAGAGGCACTGATGAGCTGGCGCAAACGCTCAATGAGTACCTGTGCGACATTTTGGAGGGTAGGAGCCGTGCTGCAGGACTGTGTGGCATCGGGCCGTGATGGTGGAGGGTGGAGGCAGCCTGGTCCTGCCTCCTTGGAAGGGCTGGGGCTTTCTGTGAGGAACAGCGAGCGCAGCCAGGGTCTGCTGGCGGGTCAGCACCAGCGCGGGTCCTTTCTGCTCCCCGCTGCGGCCGAGGAGGCACCCACTTTCTCAGCAGCCACCTCGGTGCCTCTGGCGTGAACAGCCGTCTCAGTGCTGCGTCAGGGCCCAGAGCAGGCTGAGGGCATCCAGCAAGTGCTCCAGGGTCTGGAGCGTCTGTGCTATGAGGAAAGTCTGAGAGAGCTGGGCCTGGTTTGCCTGGAGAGGAGAAGGCTTGCGGGGGGGACCTTAGAAACGTGCCTACAACCTGAAGAGAGGGTGCAAAGAGGACAGAGCCAGGTTCTCCCCAGTGGTGCCCAGAGTGGAACAGGAGGTTCCCTCTGTGCATCAGGAAACACTTTTCGACTGTGAGGGTGACTTAGCACTGGCAGAGGTTGCCCAGGGAGCTTGTGAAGTCTCCCTCCTTAGAGCTATTCTGAAACCATCAGCCACCGTCCTGGTCAGCTGGCTCTGTGCAGCCGGGCTTGAGCAGCGGGCTTGGACCAGATGGACCCCAGAGGTACCTTCCAGCCTTCACCTTTCTGAGGTCTGGTGGCATCTGGAGGCCCTGCCTCCCTGCCTGCTGTGCGGGTACAAGGGCTGTGACCACCATGAGCCTGGGAGAGAGGCCGGAGCGGTGCTTTCCTGAGCTGTGCCCCACAGTGCACCCTTGCCCCGGTGCTCCCCTCAGGCAGAGGGCCTTGCTCGGTGGCTTCTGGAAGAAGGTGTCCACATGACTCTGCCTTTTCTTCCCTCTGTCCACAGAGTTCCTGATTTTTGGAGGAGACATCTTGAAGTTTGCTGGTAGGTTCTTGGGACGACGATGACCTCGGGCACTGAGCTGTAACATTTAACTCCTGTGGCGGCCGTTTGCTCTGCGCTCCTTCTCAAGAGGCTCTGTGCAGCGCCTTGAGCCAGCTCTTTGGCCACGCACACACCCCTCCAGCAGTGCCCTCTCTCCAGTGCTGCAGCTGCAGAGGAGCGCTCGGGACAGGGGGTGTCACCGCTGCCAGCCGTCTGCTGCTGTGGCTGGCCCGGGATAGGAGAGGTGTCCCGGTGCCCAGGACATGGTCCTCCAGGACGATGGCCTCCCACAAGCCCATCTTCCTCTGCACAGCAGCTGGTTTCTGCTGTCTCTGCAGAACCAGACCGTAGGTCGGGGAGAGTCAGGTCTCGGCAGACCCTTTACTTTCCCTCCCTTTCCCCAGGAGATGCTGTGCTGGTGCTGTGGAGAACACCACCCCAGGAGGTGGCCAGGACCATCAGCCTGGTGCTGCACTGTAGCCAGCAGATCCAGAAGAAGTACGGAAGGCGTGACACAGATGTGGGGCAGAAGATCCAACTGAAGATAGGTACGGGCGCTGTGCCAGACGCAGCTGTGTGGCACTCTGCCATGCCACAGGGTGCTTCTGGTTTGCTGGGCTTCTGGGGCAGGCAGCTGGGGATGACGCCTGGCGCACTCAACACATTCTCAATGTCAACTCGGTTCGTCTATTTCTAGACTCCTGTTTTAGGGACTCGTGTCAGCGTGTCCCCCAGGAGGAGGGAGGATGCTCTACCCCTCCGTAACGCCCCTCTCCCCGCTGGGCTTCAGAGGAGCTTCTGAGCAGCCGAGATGCTGGGGGCTGTGGAGTTCCAAATGTTCCTGTGTCAGTTCTGCTTCTCCTTCTCCCCAGGGATCTCTGCAGGGACCATGAGCCTCCCGGTTTTCGGAGATGAGAGCTGGCAACACTTCTGCATTTTTGGCCCGTGCCTGGCTGAAGTTCGTGACGCCGAAGAGGTTGCGGGTGCAGGTGAAGTTGTCCTCTCGGCAACCTGCTGGGAGCTCTGTGAGCAGCACCGGCTGAGGATCAAGCATCTCGCAGGCACAAGAGCTGTGCAGGCAGGTGGATGGGACGGCCTCGAGAGCCATTCTGAGGGCCTGGGCCTGGCCATGAAGGAGGGAGGTGTTGGAAGGCTGAGGAGATGAATGTGGAGAGAGTTGTAGGTGGGAAAGTGGGCAGGCAGGGGAAGGTCTTGTCCTTCCATCTCAAGGGTAACCGTGGGCTGGGCTTTCTTGCTTTGAGGGGTCAGGAGGCGCTGGGAGGGTTTGAGCCCCAGCAGCAATGTCCTCTGTGGGCCATGGAGCTGTGGTTGCTTGGAGATGGGCATGCTTGGAGAATGGCTGTCCAGCTCCGGTGCTTCTGAGGAAGCACTGCTGTCCCATCCAGCCAGGTGGGCTACTTCTCCCCTTCTCTGGGCAGTGACGGTGGAGGGCAGGCTCTGTCCCCTGGGAGTCCTGGGGAGGCCAGTGGCAGTGCTTTCATTCTGTGTGTCTTCAGGTGACGGGCATGGATCCGATGCCTTGGTCCGAATGCCAAGACGCCTTACGCAAGCTCGTACAAGACCCAGTGAGACACCGCTCAAAAAGGGAAGGTGAGTGCCCACTTCCCCTTGCTCTGTGATTGTCCCGAAAGGTGGGGCTTTGCTGCTTCAGGGGCCAGAGAGGAACCACCTCCTCCCTCTTCCCTCTGTCCGTTAGCACTCAGGCTGTTGGGCCTCCCAGGGCGGTGGCTGCTGCCGCCTCCTCCTTCCAGGGGAGAGCTCTGCCCTCAGCATCTGGAGGTGGCAACATGAGCAAGCGCAGAAGACTCTTTCTCCCCCGGTTCCAGGGCCAGGCCCTGCTTTGCAATGGCTCATAGTCCCGTCCACCCAGCGACCACCTGCCTTTTCTCTCCTCAGGTGCCATGAGGCCTGCTCTTCTCTTGCCCAGTGACCTGAACGCCAAGGATGTGCTTAGGAAGTACATACCAGTCGCTGCTCTCGGGAAGGTACGGCAAGGCCACCGCTGCTGGGGGCTGCATTTTCGGAGGGCAGAAGAAGTGGTGCCTTGCAGAGATGGAGCTCTTACGGGAACAGACCAGTCAAAGAAAATGCGCCCTGCGATGACAACGCAGGGAAACTGAGCCCGGGGGCACCGGTGCTGCACCATTGTCTGCGTTGTCCTCAGAGAGACATGGGTGGCAGGAGGAGGACTCCTGTCGCTCTGTCTTTTCCATGGCTATGCTTCTGGGTGTGCCGCGGACACGATGGTGGGATAAAGGGGAGATTCCCCTGAAGTCCCGGGAGCATCCCTGAGGGTCTCCCCTCATGTCCGTACCGGTCCCCAGATGGCGTGTTAGCAGAGCAGCCTTCTCTCCTTTGTCATTTGTGTTATGACTCGGCGTCTGCCTGCCGCAGGCTGGGCGGCCTGCCCGCCCTTTTGCACTGAGAGGAGGATTTATCCCTTCCTCTGCTATTACCCGCTATCGCCAGCACGCCTGCTCTCCCTCGGTACTGGTGTGGGCAGTAAGAGCCCGGGAGAGCAGGCTGGTGAAGCCGTCGTGCTCTTGTCTTCCAGCTCGATGCAGGACTGCCCATGGATCTCCTCTCTGAGCTACGGCCAGTCACCTGCATCTTTGTCCAGCTGCAGCTTGCTGCAGGTACCAGCTCGGAGCATCTCAGCACCGTCCTCAAGGAGGCCAGCAGGGTGATGCTAGAAATCCTCTCTCCTCACAAGGGCCACATCAACAAAGTCCTCCTGTGTGATAAAGTGAGTGGGGGGGAACGGTGGCCTCCCCCAGCGCCAGAGGGTGGGCAGTGAGCGCGAGGGAGAGACTCCCTCTTAGGCGCTGTAGCAACATGTTCCACATCTGTCCTGGGCAGGGCTGCACGTTCCTCTGCGTGCTGGGACTCCCTGGAAACAAGCTGCCCTGCGAGAGCCTTCACGCCCTGCAGAGTGCTCTGGAGATCTTCAACTCGTGCTCCACCATGCTCAAGGAAACAGAGTGAGTGTGTGGCGGGGGTCGGCGGGGTGCATGCTGCCTGGGACGGCGCAAGGGGGCTTCCCAGAAAGAGATGTGCCTTCTAGCTTGCTCTCCCTTGTCCCTGGCAGGAAGGAGGCAGTGCCCTGAGAGGTGCAGGCAACCCCTGGGCTCAGCCCACGGCAGCCAGACGGAGTCCCTCCAAGCACACTCTGCTGGCCACCGTGCTGGAAAGAGCCCTCGTGAGGGCCAGAGGCCGCTGCGGCCAGAGGCAGGCCCTTCTGGGCCACTGCCCCATGAACGGGGATGGGGCCCAGCCACCTGATCCCAAGTGGCTGTCATCGCCAGGCGGTGACATGGCGGGCGCCTTCTTCCCTCTCTCTTTGCTCACAAGAGGGCTGTGGCCCTGCCCGTGCTCTGCCCCTGCCCCTTGTCCCTTGCAACCTGCAGATGTTGCACCCCTGAGCTCTCCACGTCCCCGAGACCCACGCTGGCAGGGCAGCACAGCCGGTGGCCCAGGCTGGCACCGAGGGGAGGTGTGGGAAGGGATGAAGCCAGGCGGGCAGGACTGCGCCTGGGGCGCTGCTCAAGCCCTGCTGTTTCTCTGTGTGCCAGGACAATGTCTGTGGCAGTTACCAGAGGGACGGTGTTCTGCGGAGTCACTGGCCACCCGCTGAGACACGAATACACAGGTATTGGCCTGGAAGGGTGCCGCGGGGCTGGTGGCACGGGCCACACCGACGCATGCTCTCTCTCTCTAACGCGTGCTCTCCCTCTGGCAGTCCTTGGCCAGAAGGTGAACTTGGCTGCCCGGATGATGGTGCACTACCCTGGGCTGGTGTCCTGTGATGCAGTGACCTACGCCGCCTCCCGGCTGCCCGCTTCCTACTTCAAGGAGCTGCCGCAGAGAGAGATGAAAGGCCTCAGCCAGCCTGGCCCTGTCTATCAATACGTGGGGGTCACCGAGGAGAGGTGAGTGTCCTCCGAGACGGTCGGAAGCCCTGGCGTGGCAGGCTTTTTGCCCCTCTCCCCTGCTGTCTCCAGCTGCTGAGAGAGCAGGAGTGAAACCACAGGCATGGGGAAGGTTTGTCTGTTTTGGTAGACACAACCTGGCCTTGTGGGCTGGGTCTAAAGGGCTTTGGGCTGTGCTTTCCGTGCTGTGCTTGCTCCACCACGTGCCCTGGGAATGCTGACCCAAGGAGTTTTCTGTCCCAGCTGCTCCGAGCAGGAAGCTTTGGGCCGGTCTGGTCCCCATGGGGAAACGTGGACCATCGGGACACTCTTCCTCAGGTCTTCCTGCAGAAATCTCAGCTCTTCTGGGCCAGGATTTCACCTTCCCTTTAGAGGACGGTTTGAAGGTTACCACTGCCGTCTCTTTGAGACTGCGGGAAGACTTGAGCCAAAGGTGCCAGGTGCTTGGCGTCCCAAGCCCTTCAGGGACACAAGTCTCCCTTTCAAAGACGCTTGGTGTTCTTGGCCAAAGTGGGAAAGCTGTCTCCCAGCCAACAGCACGCCCTGGCTTCTTTCACGTGTCTTCTCCTGTTTCTCTGGGTTTGGCCTCTGGGGATGGACTCTTGATATGTTCTTCTGTCCCACCGTGGCCGCTGGGCTTCTTTACGCTTGAAGCTGTCGTAGCGTGTCAGCTTGAACTTTGGCTGGGAAAGCGTGCAGGGGATAACAGCCTGCTCCAGAGAAAAGCCGGTACCCGAGGAGCACCTCCTTCCCTACCACGCCAGGCTGCTTCTCTAGGTCCCCTGGCTTCTCACCATCTCATTGACTTGTGTTGTCTTTTCCCCTGCTTCTAGCATCTTTGGCGTGGGTCTTACCAAGAAGAGGTCGGAGTACGTCCCCTTGCTGGGTAGGCGGAGAACGCCTTGCTCTTCTGAAGCCCAGGTTCTTCCCCTTGGTAACTTTTAGTGCCTTGCTGGGAAGGGAGAGGCTTTTACCAGGGATGGTGTTGCCTGCGGCAGCCCTAAGAAAGCGCCGCCTGTCTTGGTCTCTGCTTGCTTGATATCTTTGGGTGGAAAACGAGGTGGGGCGCCTGCTGCTCCCTGCTGTCTTCCAGAGCTGGTAGGAAGGTTGCTTTCAACTGTGGAGCTGCTCACAGCCTGGGGGCTAAACTGATCCCTGTCTTTGGGGTCAGGAAAGAGATTTCCTTCTGCCAAATCGATGGAGAGTTTTGACGGTGGGTTCTCCTCCTTCTACTCCTCAGAGCTGCTTTCTTGGCAGCATCTGGGCGAAGACACAGAAATGTCAGGAGGCAGGGGATGCCTGTATTCACTCGGGGTCTTGCCGAATGTTTTGGGCCCTGTTGTGGGTTAACCCCGCTTGGCAGCTCAGCCCCACAGAGCCACTCGCTCCCCACAGTGGGATGGGGAAGAGAGTCGGAAGGGTTAAAGTGAGAGCACTGGTGCGCTGAGATACAGACAGCTTAATAGGGAAAGCAAAAGCTGCACACACGCCCAAAGCAAAATCAGGCATTCATCCACTGCTTCCCATGGGCGGGCAGGCGTCTTGCCATTTCGAGGAAAGCAAGGTTTCATCACGTGTGACGGTGACTTGGGAAGACAAATGCCATCACTCCGAATGTCCCCCCTTCCTCCTTTCCGCCGGATTTTCTTGCTGAGCACGGCGTTGTATGGTCTGGAATAGGCCTTTGGGCAGTTGGGGTCAGCTGTGGCGGCTGTGGCGGCTGTGCCGCCTCCCAGCTTCTTGTGCACCCCCAGACTGTTCGCCAGCGGGGCAGCGTGAGCAATGGAAAAGGCCTCGACGCTGCGCAGGCGCTCTTCAGCCATAACTAAAACCTGGTTGTGTTATCAACAGCGATGTTTGGTCACAAATACAAAACATAGACCTGTACAGGCTATTGCTGAATAAAATTAACTCTAGCCCGGACCAAACCAGAACGGGACTGGCGACGCTGCCTTAGCTACTGGGAGGTGCTGTGCAGCTCACGGCACAGCGAGGAGATGCTTTGAGTCTGTTTGGGACGCAGCTGCCTGAACCGGCTGCAGTCATCCCTTACAGTCTCGTGCTGGATCGCTGTGGGGAGTCGCATGGGGCCGGCAGAATCTCCGTGCCTGTGGGATAGGGGAGAGGGCGAGGGGGCTGCGCTGTGGGGCAGGCAAGCAGGTGGCCCCGTGACTGCTCTGAGGAAGGCAGAGGTGCCCAAGCGTGGACGAGCAGGTGGGAAGGAGGCCTGGGTGCCGGCAGGCTGGCCGATGTGGTAGCGGGGAGGGAAGCTGCGGTGGAGGGTGCCCGCAAAAGGGACGGCTCTTTGCTTTTCAGCACGCCCCCAGCAGCTCGTTCTCTGGTTTGTCTTCGCAGGTCGGAAGCAGGAGACTGACCTCTTTGTCAGCTGCTTGAACGCCTATAGGGATTCAGGCCAAAGGAACATCCTGGCGGTTGAGGGCACGATGGGCTGTGGAAAGAGCCACTTACTTGCTGAACTGGCCTCTCTAGGCCAGGATGCTGGCCACAGGTACAGGTTTTCCACCTGTAGCTTTGCGACGCTGCCCCTGCCCATCCCCTGACAGCCGCGAAACGCTCCAGCCCCTCTGCCAGGGTACCTGGCCCTTGGACTGCAGCCTCCCGACAGAGCCTCCTGGAGACACTGCCTGGGAGCACCTGCGTGCTCCGCTCCCGCCTCTGCCTCTTTGGGGAGTTGGAGGTGGCTTCTGGAGCCACGGCCTTTCCTCCTTCACCCCTGGGTCAGGCGCAGATAGAAGGAAAGAGCCCAAGCTCAGTGCTTTTCATCCCACTCCAGACCCCAGAGACAGCAGGGCTGCCTGTCTCAGAAGCCCTGCTCGCCCTCGGCGTGTTTCCCAGGAGGAGCACGGGGGCCTGTGCTCTGGCAGGCAGACCGATAAGGTCTGGAGCCCAAAGGCAAACCCACCACTTGCTCCGTTCTTGCCTCTCAGCCCCGTGAGTTCCTCTGCAGGGGGCACGTAGGGAGACCTAGGCCGGCGCTGCAGAGACACAGGCTCTGGACCCGGCTCTCCCGCTGGCTTGGCAGCAACTGCCCCTCTGTGCCCTTTCTCGTACGAGGAGGGAAAGGCTTGGCCTTCTGTGGGAAGCGCTTGGAGATGGGGGGCTGAAGAGCTCCCCCCCAAAGGGCACCTCCGCCCCTCTTGTCTTAGAAGGCTGGGGCTGTGGGGAATCTCAGTGCCTTTTGCTTTTGCACCGCAGGGTGGTTGCCCTGGAACTGCTGGAGATCGACATGAGGCAGCCCTTCTCTGCCATCCGCATGCTGATGGCCAGGGCCCTGGGCCTCCAGGACTGTGAATCGCGCGGCGACAGGCAGCGCGTGCTGAAGACAAAGCTGCAAGGGACAATCGAAGAGAGCAGCTACTGCCTCCTCAATGACATTTTCGGTGTCAAGGTGAGAGCCAGAGGCCCTTGTGGATGTTGAGAAGGCCTTCTCCTGAGCTTGTCTGGGTCTGACCTTGAGTGGGCACGCTGCTGGGAGTGCCTTAGCTCCGGGGTGGGCATTGCGGGGGTCACAGTGTGCATTTGCCATGCCTGGGCCCGGGGGGCTCCCTGTCTGTGGGGCTGGTGTCCTGCGCCGCATCCGCAGTGCCCGGTGCCTTGTTCGGCACCCTGGAAGTGGCACTGGAGAGCGGCTGTTCCTGACCTCGTGCCGAGGTCACCGCTGTGCGAGGGGTCTGCCCCAGCCAGCCCACGATTCCCACAGCCAGAGAACCGGCTCAGCCCAAGCCCCAGCTCTGCAGAGACCCTCAGCAGAGGGCCTTTGCTTTAGGCTCTGGGTGGAGTCCCCGCTGCGGCTCCCTGCCCCTGTGCTGGGCAGAGGTGAGGTGCTGAGGCTGTCAGAGACGGTGGGCTCTGCGGTCTTGCGTGCTGGGTAGGTGTGCCGAGCCCCGGAGCCGTGTTTCTCCCTGACTCTGCTTTTCTGGCCGGTTCCCCATTTCGGACAATGTTCGCGAGATGGATGAAACTCAAAGAAGACTGGAATTGCACTCGACTCGGGTGAAAGTGCTGGAGAAGGTGAGCATTTCTCCTTCCTTCCCCCTGGGTCAGAGAAGGAAAAACCCTGCCGTCTGCGGGCTCTGTACCACTGAGGTGTGAGCAGGCGGGATGACTGCGCACCTGGGTCATGGCCCGTCAGAGCCCGAGAAAGCCCTCGCCCCCCCACTTCCCCCCGCAGCCCCACAAACACACCCGAGGACTTTCCTCCCGTAAAGTGTGCCCTGGAGGAGGAACAATGTCTTCTGGGTTCCCTTGCCCGAGCTCCCTCCTTCTGCAGGGCAAGTGATGTTAGGTATGACCCTCCAGTCTCAAAGAGTCAGTAAGCTTCCGAGCGGGAAAGTGGCTGGGGAGAGACTTCAGAGCATCCTCTCAAGAGACGGAGGCTAAATCTCGTCCCCTGCAAGACAGCTGAGAATCCACTGGATTCCCCTCAGAGCAACCTGCTTTTTTTCAGACCCTTACAGGAGATTTTGGCATATTTGTCATCGACAATGCCCATTTCATCGACCCTGACTCCTGGTTCATCATGTCACCCGTGCTCCAAAAGGTCTCCCTCTTCATGGTCATGAGCTTAGCCCCAGGCTACGAGATAACAGAGAGCTTTCGCAAAGCCGCAGCAGACAACGCCACGTCCCAGAAAATCACTTATCTTCATCTGGACAAGCTGAAAGCTTCAGTTGTGATGCAGAAAGTCTGCAAGGAGCTCGGAGTGGTCAGCATCCCCAGGGATCTGGTGAGGTAAGTTGGAGGCAGGGGAGCTCTTCCTGAGGGCCTGAACCTCTGCTGACCGTGGTAGGGAATCAGCCCCCCAGGCAAGGGAGCGCAGGGCCGCTAGAAGCATCCCGGACTCTAGCGAGTGCCAGGCGTGGGCGGCTTGTTATGCCTCACCCTGGTGGGTGTGCGCTGAGAGCGGGCAACTCCCGAGACACCCAGCCTGGGAGGTGTCAGCCTTGGCTGCCGCACAGGGAGGAAGGGAGGAAGAGTCCTGAGCCCAGCTGTGTCTGGGTGTGAACAGAAAAGGCCTTGGTCTGGGTGGCTGGGCTGTGGGGGAGATTCCCCGGGGCAGAGGTCCATCCTCTCCAGGCTCCTGAGGAGAAGAAAGGCAGGGCTCGCTGCTCTGCGCTTTGGGCATTGTCCGCAATTCTTTTCCCGTGGACTTCGGCAAAGGCTGGAGGGTTCAGGGGGCACAAAATCCCAAGGCAGTGGGAGGACGATCCCTTTCCAAAGTGAGGTGTAGCTGTGATGAAGATGCTGGCTACCCTGGTATGCCTGAGTGACTGGCCGCCCACCTGAACTGTGTTTCACCTTACTTTCCTTGTGCTGGTCCCCGACGGGTCTGCTCCTGTGCAGGTTCCTGATCCGAACCAGCTCAGGGATCCCATATTACTGCGAGGAGCTGCTGCGCTGCCTTCGTGCCAACGACATGCTCCAGTTCTGCACCCGGAGGCAGTCTGGAAAAGCAAAGGACAACTGGGAGAGCCTGATCAGTAAGCACCTTGGCTGCGACTAGCGAGTTGCTGTGGCGTGTTCTCCACAGCAGAGTCTTGCCCCGTTGTTCCCCCGTGGCTCTGGGCAGAGTCAGATCTTGGTCTGGCGGAGGTGCGGGCTCCTGTGCGCCTTCCTGTTGGGACAGGCAAAGCAGGGGCAGTGAGTTCTGGTGGCTCGGAGGGACCTACATTCTTGGGGCGGGGGTTGTGGGGCTAAAACACAGGGGAAATCCTTCCGAAGCACATGTGCTTGTGGTGTTTCTTAGGCATTCCAATGGGCATGCAGTTTAACTTGGCCAAAGGCTAGCTCACTTGAGAACAAACGCCAGCTTGAGGTGAGGGACGAGCCCAGGAAACTTGAATGCCAAACCGTAAATCCCCACAAGAGTGCCGGTAACGGAAGAAAACGGTGGTAATGCCATCCGAGAGAGCAATGCCAGCCAGAGTGCCGCGGCCTTGGGAAGAGCCAGGACTGAGGCCACGTCTTGCATTAGCACCAGCAGTTTCCCTGGCTGGGAACTGGTGGGAACTGTTTTGCTCTGCTTCATGACCACCACATTCAGGGCAGGCACTGGACCATGTCAGGGGCGACTTGTCCCATCCCAAGTGAATCGTGAAGCGCTCGCGAGCTGCGAGTCGCTTTGCGAACTGCCTTATCGGTGCTCTCTTGCTCCGCCCAGCATCTGCAGCCGAGGCTTCATCCCTCGCAGCAACCTGGAGCTCCGAGGCGGGGAATGACGGGAGGGTCTGCCTCCTCAGGCCAGGCGTGACCCTGGAGAACACCGCGCTGCCCATCCCCTTGAAAGGTAAGGAGCCGAGCGCCGCTCTGCCGGCTGTCGGCTGTGCTGGGGCTCCTTCCCGGGGCAGGGGCTGGAGGGAGGCCGGGCATCCGTGTGCTGCAGAGTCACCCTCTCAGCGTGGGGGCTCTGCTGGGAAGGCGGCTCCGGTCAGACCAGAAACAGGCCTGGGGCTGCAGGCAGCCGCTTTCCCCTCCTGTGAGCCTGCTGGCTGCTCTCCATCAGCAGGTAGGAGAGAAAAGGTTATCCGTGCAACACTGAAATGGCTCCCTTTTCTCACCAAAACAAATACTTTGCTGGGAAAAGGCTTTGACTTGCCTCTGTCCCAACTTTGACGCAGCATCTGTGTTGCTGTTCTCTTTTTAAGTTCCCCAGCTAATGCTGGTCTCAAGGCACTTAATCCAAACCAAACCTCTCTGGCCATAGACATTTGTTATGAATTGTGAAGAAACATCATGCTAAAGTATTCCTGCTGTGAAGTGGCTTTGTCCAAAAAAAAAAAAAAAAGAAAACCAAGAGAAAGGAATAGTATTGTCTGGCCAAGTTAAGGCAAGCGTTGTGGGGAGCTCTGTGTCCACCTGTGATGTGGGGAAAGTTCTCTGTGTGCGCTGTTGGGCAAAAGCCTACTCCAGATCTGGTAGGGCACATCATGGGATGCGCATACCTGCTGGGTCCTGCCCTCCCTGCCCTCGGTGGGGGAGCATTTGTTTGAGCATCTGGCTTTTCCCCAGGCCTCATGGCCTGCGATTCCATCAGGAGCGGAGCCAGTTTGAAGATGCCTACCCTGGGTTGCGATTGCCCAGTAGGTGCAGCCGCAAGGAGAGGAGGCCAAAGTCTACCCCATCTCATGGGTTGAAACTTTCCAGCCTCTCCAGCCTCAGCATGGGGAAGAGGCAAGAGAGACGTGTTGTTTCTTCTTGACAGAGATTGCGCTGACTCAGCTGGATCGGATGCAGCCGCTGACACGGATGGTTGTGAAGTTTGCAGCCATCATCGGGCCGGTGTTTACCACCCAGCTCCTGTTGCACATCCTTCCCACTGGCCTCAGGACCCATATGAATTCCTCCTTGGACGAGCTGGTGAGCGACAACATCCTGAGGTGGCTGAAAAACACAGAGGTGCCAGAAGATGTGCAAGATCCTACCGAGGGGCCAGCCACCTCTTCGCAGGTGGAGAGCAGTAAGTGGTAGCGGGCAGGTGGACAAGGGAGCTCCCAGCTGTGTCCCGGCAGGGCTCCCCAGGGCATGGTGCGCTTCCCCTGCCGTGAGGGGTGGCTGGGGCTCAGGCAGGCACGGCTCTTTGCGATGGCTTGTTCAAAGACCTTACGGGTCAGTCTCAAAGCCCGCTAGCTTTGCGCTGGAGGGAGGTTCCCACCAAGTGCCATCCCGAGTGCTGCTCGTAGCGCAGGCACGGGAGGGCGTGTGGAGTCCCTGACATCCTCTCCCAGCCACCTGATCAAAGATGCTCTCCAGGTTGCCCCGGGGCCCTTGACGGGCTTTTATTCAGCTTTGACTCCCCTGTGGCGCAGGAGGAAGCTCAGGAGGCTGGGGACTGCCTTGCCAAGAGCAGGGAGAAAGTGCTGGACGGGGCTTGCTTGGGCTGGTGGTGACATGCCCAGCTCCTGCCTGGAACGCAGCTGAGCGCTGTGTCCGCGGGGCTGGGCTAGCGTCAGCAAGGCAAGCTGGGCCCTTTTGCCCCGTGCTGCAAGGCTCGGTGTGCAGCAGTGCTGGTTGGCTGGCAAGGGTGCACGCCAAGGCATGACTCTCGTGCCCCGGCTGCGACGGCCCTGAGCTGGGGCTGATGCCAAGGCCCTTTGCCTTGCAGGTGTGCAGAGGCCCTCTCCCAGCACGAGGACCGAGGAGCAGCAGCCTGGCGTCTTGGCCTTCTGCGTCCCGCTGCTGCAGAAGGCTGCGTACGAGCTGTGGCCCGAGAGGCAGCGAGTCGCCTTGCACGGCAAGTGTGCCGCCTTCCTGGAGCAGCACGCGCACAAATGCAGGAGCTGCGGCCAAGGGGAGTTTGTCGCCTTCCACCACTTCGCCGTCACCAGCAGCCAGGACGGAGGCAGCTGTCGGGACCCTGCCGACGGAGGCGACTCATGCAGCTGGGAGGCCTTGGTGCTGGCTGGAGAAGAGCTGAAGCAGGATAGGACCCACGCCACTGGGGGTACGCTGTGCACCGTGCTCCACAGCCCGGGCCCTCCAGGAGCCCAGGGGTGTATGCTGGGGATCGGCTGGGAGGAGGTCTGCCGGGGACGAGCCCAGGCGCTGAGGACAACCACCGCAGACTTTGCTCAGCGTGTCGGCACCCTCGCAAGGGTCCTTGAAGCCCAGTGGGAGAGCGAGAGCAGCTCTTCCCCTGGGGCAGGCGAGGAGGTGTCTAACCCCCTGTTTTCTTTGCAGATGCCGCAGAGCAGCAGGCTTTCATGGAGGAGGAAACTGGGTGAGCAGACAAGGGTTTGATTCTCTGTAAAGGCAGGGGCCTCAGGGGTCTCCAGAGGAGACCAAGGAAGCGCTGGCATTTGCCTGCCGGTTGTGACTCTAGCTTAAGGAAGAGGCTTTCTGTGAGGTGGGAGCGGGGAAGAGATGGCCACGGAGGTGAGACAGTGCTGGAGGAAGCCCGTGGGCTCCTAGTGATGGTCACACTACCCTGGAGCAGGCCTTGCTTTCCAGTTCCTCGAGAGGAGCGCTACAAGATCTGCAGGCAAAAAGCCACCACAAGGGAGCCAGGTGGTTTGCCTGGGGGAGGTGACAGAAAGCCCAGCTTGTCTTCTTCTCCCTGGCTACAAAGCAGCTGTAGGAGTCATGCCTGCCCGTGGGCTCGCGCTCTCTTTTGAACAAAGGGCTTTTGATGGCCTCTCTGTGGGGCAAAAGACCAGTGTAGGTGATGCCTGTGCATTCTTTGCTCTCTTCTTCCCCTGGGAACGGTGCTCTGACTAGTGTGGCGGAGCGGCTTCTGCCAGAGGGCGAAGAGACAACTGAGTTGCCCGACGAGACCGACAGGCAGCACAACGGCACACACTGGTGTGAATGCCGAGCCATCGTGGAATCGGTGCTTGTGCCTTTGGCTCGCCACTACGTGGCAATGGGCGATGCCGACCGAGCCTTTTACTACCTTCTGGAGTGTGCTGCTGCCTACCTGCACGTCTCCAACAGCTACATGGTGAGTTGCCTCGCTCGCCAGTGCCCACCGTGCACGGAGTCCTCTCAGTCAGCTGGCTCTGGGCAGGACAACTTCACCGCTGCAATAGGGCATGCCTTGATGGGGCCTTGGAAGGGACATGCTGGGGTCAGAGCCTGACTTCTTCCTCCGGCTTGCCTCTTCTGTGGACGGAGACACAGGCCACCGTGCCCATAGCAGGAGGGGAATTAGCAGGGAGGGGATCTGAAGGAGCACTGGTGCCTGTGCTCTGAGCCGGCGTGACTGTGTTGGGGCGGGCATCAGCAGGGGGAGAAACGGGCCCTCTTAAGACAGATGCCAGAGGCAACAGGGGAGGACGAGGCCGGCCATGGGCTCTGCATCACGCTCGCCTGCTCTCTCTGTGCTTGCGCAAAGGCCCTCATGAAGCTGAACGAAGCGGAGGTCCTGAGGAAGATGAAAGCCACTGCGATAGCCTGCTTTGAAGAGGCCACCTTCTTCAGCCTCAAAGGGGAGGTAAAGAGATGGGGAGGTCTGGAGGGATGTCCTGGGGGATGGAGCTGGATGCTTTCCCCGGCTGCAGGGGCTATCCCTGGCATCACCAGCCACCGGCAGACTCCGGCAGTCTCTTGGCCGACTCGAGCAGATCAGGGTGTTTCCCTTTTCCTCTGCAGGTTTGCTGGTGTATGCAACGCCTTCAGCTGGCAGAGAAAATGATGAGGCAGGCTTTGAGCTTGCTCAGAAGGAACTTCCCCGAGACCTTCCTTGGCGCCTTTGTCAAGGCTCAGGTGGAAAAGTTGCCTTGTGTCGCTTACGTGAGAAGAGCAGCCTGCCTTCTGCAGAAGGGCCGGTAAGGAGCAGAACTGAGAACCTAGGGGAGGAAGAGCCATTTCCTACCTGGTCCCAGACCTGCCTGGGCTTGAGGCCACACGTGACCTGACGCACGGCCCTTACAGGACCGAGGGGTTAAGGAGCGATATGCGGGTGGAATGGGGAACGACAGAGCCCCACACTCCCTCCCCCCTGCACGCTCCTTCCCCCCTGGGTAAAAAGCAGCTCACAGCTGGGGCTGTGCCTGCCGGCACGCGTCGACGGCGGCAGGGCCTTGGTGGTGGCTGGGGACAGAGAGCTGCAAACAGGGAGTAGAGGCTGACCGAGGGGCAGGGCTCTGGAGGCAGGACCAGGAGCCGGGGAAGGAGCAGTGGGTGGGGGTGAGGTGTGAGAGCGAGGAAGCTCAGAGGGCGATAACCCTTTTCTTGCCGGTTCCCAGCTTTGCTTGGGCCCCCGGGCGCTGTAGCGCCAACGCGCCCTCTCGAGCGGTCAGCTTCCCCTGGCGGCACTGCTTTGTTTGCCCCCTTCCTCTCCATCAGCTCCCTTTCCTCCCAGGAGGTGCGACTGGCTTGTCCGCCGCCCTGCTTTCCCCCAGCCCTGGCTGATTTAGCGCTGTACAGCGAGAGCCTCTGGGCCCAGCAGTTTCTCTCGTGCAGCAGGATGAAGAGGCTGGCCTGGCTGCTGCAGCAGAGCTGCTGCCTTTCCTTACTGGAGCGCCTCTTCAGCCTGGAGGGCACTTCCAGCGGACGGAGGTTCTCCCGCCTGGCAGCGCGCATGAAGGCCAACACGGACAGGGCGTTGGACTCCTGTTGGACAGCAGAACTCCCGCCACGCACAGACTTAGGACACAGACAGATGCCAGCACAGACGCAGACACAGGTACAATTGGGCACACAGGCACCGTACAGAGACCTTCACAGACGCCGGCACCAATACAGGCAGGGACACCCGTACTGATACCATCAGAGATACCACCGCCCATTCCGTTGCAGGTGCAGATGCCGTTGTAGAGGCCGTGGCAGACACAGATACCGCTGCAGACGCCCTTGCAGAAACCAGGTAGTCTTTCAGATGCAACTGCAGACGGAGATGCCATGGGAGAGACAGATGCCACACCAGATACCCTTTCGTGCGCCACTGCAGATGTAGACACAACCGGAGTGCAGAGAGCATTGCAGATGCCCTTGCAGACAGAGGGAGCGTTGCTGATGCAGGTACCATTTCAGAGGAAGGCATCTTTGGGGATGCCGGTGCGGATGCAGATAAAATTGAAGATGGAAACGCAGATGGAGACCACGTTGCAGGTGCTGTTGCAGGTGCAGTTAGCGTGGCAGATGTTTTTCTTAAACAGGGACCATTCAGGACAACTTTACCGACTTCTTCTGTCACCAGAGCTGTATATTTGTTTTCCAAATAAAATGGTTCTTATGAAAACTCAGGAGTTCTGTTCTCCGCCATACAACTCTGCAATGACCAAGTCAAGTGGTATCGCCAGAGCGTTTCAACCTACTAGACTTCAGGAGACATTGATTAGCATTTGTAAAGCAACTTGACAGTGTTTTGGAGGGCTACAAAAGTAGAATTTGTAATGGCATGTTGCAGTTCCTTCTTTGTTGGATGGAGGAGTCAATATTAGTACAATTAGCCACTTCCCATCCCAAGCAGTTTTGAAAGAATCCAGCGTGTTTTGAAAGAATCGGGGAAGGAAGGCGCTTCCTTGTGTTTCAAGCCTCTTCTGTCAAGGTACATTGGTACTGAAGTTCAAAAATAAGCACACGTATTATGTGAGTTATCTCTGAAATAAGTCCGTTCACTGACAGAGAGCCGCCACAGTTTCTATTGTAATTTCACCAAAGACACCAAAGAGTAAGACATTTGTCAATGTCAGGCAGAGTTTGCCTTTGGTGAAGCCGACTTGGCTGTCACCAATCACCTCCCTATTTCCCATGTGCCTTAGTAGCGTTTCCAGGAGGATCTGCTCCATGACCTTGCCAGGCACAGAGGTGAGACTGACCGGCCTGTAGTTCCCTGGGTCTTCCTTTTTTCCCTTTTTGAAAATGGGCGTTCTGTTTCCCCTTTTCCAATCAGCAGGAACTTCACCAGGCTGCCACGACTTCTCAAATATAATGGAAAGAGGCTTGGCGACTTCATCTGACAGCTCCCTCAGGACCCGTGGATGGATTTCATCTGGTCCCATGGACTTATGCACCTTCAGGTTCCTCAGATGGTCCTGAACCTGATCTTCTCCTACAGTGGGCGCTGCTTCATTCTCATAGACCCTGCTTTTGCATCCTGCAACTTGGGTGGTGTGGGTGGAGCCCTTGCTGGTGAAGGCCGAGGCGAGAAAGTCATTCAGCATCTCAGCCTTCTCTGTGTCCTGGGTGACCAGGTCTCCTGTGTCCTTCCTGAGAGGGCCCACACCTTCCCTAGTCTTGCCTGTACCCGTGACGTACTCATAGGAGTTTTTCTTGTTATCCTTGATGCCCCTAGCGAGATTTAACCAGGCTGGGAAGTTTTCAAGTGACGTCCCTGACCCCGGCCCCGGGGAGGCAGCATACCTCCCTGTCAAGAGGGTCTGCGCGGCATATTGGGCCTACTACTATAACCCGCCTCTTCTCCCTTGCAGAGGCAGTTTTTAAACTGGGGGTAGGCCTTGCTGGTCCCGGCATCTCTTCTGGTGTAGCCAAACCATCTTCCATGCCATCCATGGGCTGGCCTCCCTCCTCAAGAGCCTCATACCTGTTGTGCAGAGGCACCTGGTCGGGGGATGTGGGCAAGGAGGGAGTTCGCTTCCCTCCCCTCGTAGGGACTAGCCTCCATTCACTGGCCTCCTTTTGGCCACTGCCTTCAGTGGCAGGGCGAAGGGACCAGATCTCCTTCAGCTCGGGGTTTTTTTGGGGGCTCTTCTGGTTTTTGACTCAGGGAGGTCAGAGTCTGCTTCCACCAATCCATTCCTTTCTCACTCTCCCTGATGCTCCGCAGCCCTTCTGTTTCCTCTTTCAGCTCTGCTGCCAGGCTGAGCAGATCATCCCCCTGGTGGCACCTCACGCAGCTGTCACCTCTTCTACCACCCACCAGCCCTGGGAGATTAAGGCACTCTCTGCAGCCGGCGACCTGGGGGGCTGCGTGCTTCCAGGGGAGCTCAGTTGGTACGGCCACGTCTGCTCTGGCAGGTGCAGCAGATGCGGGAAGCTGCGTCCTTCAGTTGGAGACCATGGCTGACCTTCCCCCCCGAGCGTCCTGCGCCCTTCCACGCGAACTGACGCGCCATGCCCTGTCTGCCCGCCCTGTTCCCCGCACTCCCTTGGGCCGCCTTTGAAGGGGCTGGGGGCTGGCCGCTGCTGCTGCAGGCTCACTTGCCTCAGCCAGTGACCGTTGGTGGCGGTTACGCCTCCTTTAAACCTGCCGCTGCTGCTGCAGGCTCCGCCCCGGCCTCGTCAGACGCTCTCGCATCAGCTGTCAGCTGCGGGCTCCCTGCGGGTCCCTGCCACTGCCCGGTCTTCTCCCGGCCTCAGAAAAACTCGGAAAAAGCCCCTTTTCGCCACCATTGCCCGGCTCTGCTGCCGACGTGCCAGCACCGGAGCTGTTTGCCTCGGCGAGTGGCCTGTGCTTGTAGATTTGCTGGCTTAAACCCTGTTTTTCATTTTACTGAGCCTCCACTGCACCAAGTGAAATTACATTTCCAGTATTTCAAGTACTCTTGAGCGTCTCCCTGTGAAGCTGTGAAAGTTACTGCATTGCTCAAAGCAATGATGAGAAGCTCTCTGTGGTTCCAATTTGTAGCTACCACATGCTTGGTGACTTGACATTTCAAAAAATGGGTCTCAGCTGACCCATCCCCACCTGTTTGGCTTCTGAAGGAAAAACACTCATTTTTTAAAAACGCGACATGACGAGGAGAGTATCTTCTCCGTTGTTTTTGGTCCTAGATACAAACATTGGGCTTTTTGTTCTCGAGGTGAGACTGACCCGGAACATCCCACACAGAATCTCAAATACAAGGTTGCCGACTTCACGCCAAAGGCAATTAGCAAGAAAGAAATACAGTCTCCTCTGTTGACATTCGGGGACAGGTAGAGGAGAGTACTTCATTACTTACCAATGAAGTAATGAAGAAAAAAAACCCAAGGAACACAACACGCGTATTTATGCATGTATCATCACATACTCATCCTTCAGCCCTCGGGTTTGGGCTTTCTGATTCTCGGCACAGTGCTGGATGGTTTGTTTGCCGCACACTACGTTCTCCTCCTCCACAGGAATTCGTAGTTAGTACCAACCGTTTCATTACAGAACCAGAGCACAACACAGAGGGCAGTCAATAAGTAGCGGGTTTTGGTTTGTTACTTAGGATCATAGGTAAGGCATTCTTACCTATGGTAAGAATATAATAAGGTATAAAGAAGAGAACGGTATAACTCCCAAGAGAAATTGTGATCTACCAAGGTATAGATATATATACATATAAAAGTATATATATATCTCAATTAATGTGGAAACATTCTTTGTTTTTATGGGACTGTTGAATTGGGTCTCTAAAGAGTCTCTTCTATCCCTACGGGACAGGAGAACAGCATGAAAGGAATAGGTTAGGGAAAACTGTTTGGGTTTTTCCTGCCTCAGGCAAGGGCAAACCCATTCGTGGGACTGTTTTTGCTCAAGGACCTGGAGGTACTTGGTGGGTGATGCTGGAGAATGGGGAAGCTCAATGTGTACCCCAAGGAAATTCGACCCTGGGTGAGAAGACTTAGTTCCGAGCTGCGTGATATTAACCGTTATATGATACTAACAGTGTTCTAGAAGTGTTCTTCAGGATAACACAGTAGTGATGAAACCTGAATGTTGTGGTTTGGCCTCAGACGGCAACAAAGAACCATGTGCCGCTCGCTCGGGCCTTCCCAATACAGGACTCTTGGGTTGAGACAAAGGCAGTTTAACAGAACGGCAAAGGGAACAAACAAACAACAACAATCACACGGACAGAGGAATATACAAACACGATTACGGAACCGCCGCTCCCCGCCGCTCACCGACCGGACCCGGGACGCCCCAGCCTGCTCCAAACGGTGACTTCCTGCCCCCTCCGCCAGCAGCTCAGGGTGGGCATGGCTCACATGGCATGGAATGCCAGGAAAAATTAACCCTATCCCCGCCGGAACCAGGACATCATCCACCCCTTATTCCATACCATCTATGCCATGCCCGGATCTTACAGGTTCCAATGAATTGCCACCACTTTCCCCTGTCATATATATATATATACACATGTATATTCATGCGGATATAATGCCCTTAGTTTATGGGCCATCCCTCCAAAGCGTCCGTTGAGTTCTTTTAATCCATGGCTTTGGGCTCCACCTGTTAGAACAGTCTCTCAGGGCAGGTGAGATGCTGGGTGGCGCTGGTCTGTTGCATGCTGTATTTTCGGAGGTTGTGACTGGTGCACCCGGTGTGGCTCATGCACACAATCCGTGGGCTGAAGACGTAGATCTTGAGGAAGTTGCTGGGCGCCAGCTGCTGAGGTCAGTTCTTATCCCATCACCCCTGTGCCTTACTCATAGTACAACTGATAGCAATTATAGTAATGAGCACATACAGTGAGAGTGTTACTTAGCAATTAACAGCACACAATTTGATTCATTGGCTATTCTCACCCAAAATCAGATCCCCATGAGGTATACGTCGGACTTCCCCATGCTGCCACATCACGCACCAAGTGCACCCAGGTCCTTGGGCAAAAGCAATCCCACGGATGGGTTTGCCTTTGCCCGAGGCAGGACTAACCCAGACTGTCTTCCCTAGCGTATTCTTCATGTGCACTACGGGGACTTTATCCCCTTCTACGGTACGTGGAAGTTTTGATTGGGCAGGGCCAGCCCCATTGGTAGATCCCCTGGTGTTAACTAGCCAGGTAGCTTTTGCTAGATGTGTATCCCAATGTTTTAAAGTCCCACCACCCATTGCTCTCAGTGTAGTTTTTAACGATCCATTGTATCGTTCTAGCTTCCCGGCGGCTGGTGTGTGACAGGGGATGTGATATACCCACTCAATGCCATGCTCTTTGGCCCAGGTGTCTATGAGGCTGTTTCGGAAATGAGTCCCGTTGTCCGACTCGATTCTCTCTGGGGTACCATGTCACCACAGGACTTGCTTAAAAGAGCAAAAGGTGGTGGGCTGGCTGCCTGCAAAAGCAGCCCCACAGCCACAGCCTTCTGCGTGGAGGCAAGGGGGAGGAGTGGGAAAGGCTGCTCCACAACTTTTCAGCCCCCTGCCCTGAAAGCAAGGCTCTCGTGTGCAGGTGAAGGGGCTGGTGGAGTTCCTCTTAGAAAACCACTGGGGCCAAGACGTCTGGCCTTTCCAGTCCCTCAGCTGAGGAGTCGCCAGCAGCCAGGGACACATCCAGAGGTAGGAGGAGGGACTGAGGGTTCTCAGAGCCAGAGCAGAAAGCTGGTGGAGGGCTTTGGGTGGGTTTTGCTTTAGGTGTTGTCCACTTCCCACAAGTCACTTGGCTACACGAGTTTTTGCTTTCCAGATTTGCCTTTGGAAGAGCAACGTGGCCCTGCTGGGGAAGGTGATGTAGAGCACCAGGCCAAAGCCTTCCTGGACGCACCACCCTCTCTGCTCGTCCTCCAGAAAGCAGCAGGGGTAGATGCGGTGAGAGGACGGGAAATGGCAAAGGTAGGGCAGGTCCACAAACCCTGGGACAAGGCGTCTCATCTAGGAGGAGGTTCCCGATGAGTTCAAGGAGCTGCTCTGCCTCTTCCTGATATTTTTGCTCTGTTGGATTTAGGTAGGGCGTCCCTTGCCACCTGCTAACGCCAACATTTCTGCTTTAGGCACCCGCCGCTTTGCCTCCAACTGCCCCAGAGACCACGGAAGATGCCCCAGGATGCGCACAAGAACTAAAGAGCCTTTCCCGGGAAAGACGGTTAAAGGAGTCAGCTTTGCTTCCATCAAGACGTGATGAATCCAGTTGATCCTGCCTTTACCTATCTAAACCCACTGGGGGATGGAAAGCTTTGCAGGCTCCCTCCAGGAAACTGAAAACCCAAAAGGAAGAGAGAAGAGGCCTGGGATGAGGAGAGGGAACGCTGGCAAGAAGAGGAAAGAAGGAAGAGCGCAAAAGATGGGGACGGAAAAAGAGGAGGGAGAAGCCCAGGTGTGTCCCAGGCTCTGCTACCCATCTTTCCCAGCTGGGGAAACTGCTCTAAGGCAGTCCAAGGGGCTGGCAAGGGAGGGCAAGGGACGGTGCTGCGCAGGGTTTGGGAAGAACTCCACGGCAGCTCCCCAGGGGCTCCCCATGGAGCCCTGCTGCGTGGCACAGGGGCACTGAGCACCTCTGCACACGCAGGGGCCTCTAAGGGCATTTCCATGGGGGATACGGTGCCAGAGCCCTCCCCTCGGCAATGCCCGCAAGAGCTCTCTCTTCTGGGCTACAAACTACTCCTTGTCCACTCTGTTTCCCAAAGAAAGGGCAACCAAGTCCTGCCTTTGTGGGTTCATCAGTGCTTTCCGACTCTCGCTGTAGATGCCCATTTCCTTTCAGGAGCCGAACCCCTGCCATTCCTGGGCTCCCGCACCTCATGTCCGTCCACAATAAAAGGCTGTTTTCTCCCATCTGACTGCGCCTCTCGTCAGCTGTTCTGGAGTGAGAGCTCTTGTTTTGCGATGGTGCTTGTAAGCATCTGCTCTGCAACCGCTTTGAGCAAAAGAGAGTAAAATCCTGTTCCCACTTGTAACCCTTGTGCTGCGTGTCCTTGCAAGTGGTTTTGGAGATGAAAAATCCATGGCATTTCAGGCTCATCATGATTTGACTCATTGGAAAGGAAGGAGAAGGGAAGGAAAAGGGGAAGGGGAAACAAAAGGGGAAGGAAAAAGGGAAGTAAAATGAGAAAGCAAAGGGGAGGGAAGGGAAGGAAAAGGTTGGACTGCTGTGCTGTGCTCCCATTGGTCGAATGTGGAGATTGACAGTGGCAGCGGGCCAATGGAGCGGTGCAACCCAAGAAGGAGGGGGCGGGCGATGGGGCAGCGGTGGCCAATGGGCGCCCGTCGTGGGCGGGCCGGGCCGGGGGAAAATGGCGGCCGGCTGGAAATGGGAGCGGGGCGGTCGGGGCGGAAAGCAGGGCCCGGCGGGTGGTTGGTTGGGCTGGGCCCGCGGGGCCGCTGCGAGCACGTGGTGAGGCAGCTGGAGCATGTGAAGGTGA
This sequence comes from Rissa tridactyla, assembly GCF_028500815.1. Taxonomy (NCBI): domain Eukaryota; kingdom Metazoa; phylum Chordata; class Aves; order Charadriiformes; family Laridae; genus Rissa; species Rissa tridactyla. Next base: position 15,427,909 of record NC_071479.1, read on the forward strand.
GTGGGCGGCCCCGAGGGGTGGTGGAGGGGCCGGTAGGGCCCTGAGTGGGGCTGTGAGGGCTGAGGGGGGGCATTGACGGGTGGGAGGGGGGTGTCTGGGCCCGGCTCCCCGCAGGGTGCCTTGGTCCTGGGGGGTTTGGGGTGCGGTGCCGGCGATGGCGGAGAAATGGAGCCCGTCAGGGTGGTAAGAAAGCGATGCTCGGGCCGTGCTGGTGCCGCCCCGGAGGGACGCGGGGCCGGGCCCTCCGCAGTTTGCCAGCGCTCCCCGCAAAGTGTCGGTGGGGCCCTGGGTGTGCCGGGCTGTGGGGTGTCTGCTGTCCCTCAGCGTCGCCCAGGGGGGCTGCAGAGGGGGGCGAAGCAGAGAGGGGAAGCAGAGAGGGGGAGCCGGTTTGTGGCCTGACCCGGAGAGTGGGACTCGTGCTGCTGGGGCTGGCAAAGGGGCTGGCGTGGCTGGTTTTGGGGCTGAGAAAGAGAGGGAGTTGTGTGGCTTTGGGCTGAGGAAGAGGGCTGGAGATGAAATCCGCGCCAGGCCCCTTCTCTCTGCGCGGAGGATCTGTCCCAGCCCCGCTCCTGAGGGGCAGAGGTGAGGTGGGGGTCCCCCATCTCATCCCCCTTGGCTGGGTGTGACAAACAGGCTCATTTCTCCTCTCTTCTTTTCCCAGCGTCACCTTCTGCGGCACGGCAAGAAAACCCTGCATGGCTGATTCCGCTCACTGCTCAGGTAGTCGCATGCCTGGGGCGAGACACGTTTGTGAGTTCCGGGTCGCTACAGATCTTCCCCGTCAAAGCCGCAGAAAAGGCAAATTTGCTGCCAGTGCAGAAAAGCTGATGAGGAGTTTTGTGCTTGTTTTTGTGCGGCTATTTAGTCGTTTGAGGACCAAAGGCCTCCAAGAGAAGCGTTATAAAAACAGGTGTTTTTATTAATACTAAAGTGAGAAGTGTAGAGTAACGCGAGGAATAAGTGCATTTTTTATTAGCGTCGACAGCTCTAGATTCGCCAATAACAGCACTTCAAAAGCGCTCGTGTCCGGGGCGCTCTGAAAACCATTAACTCATTAATCCGGTGCCAAAGGCTGAGAAATCATTTCAGGAGCTCAAGTCTTGGGATGTTTAATGAAGTGAGATGGAGCCTTTCAAGTGGCGGTAACGTGATGCTGCTGGAGAAGTTGTTAGAGGAGAGCAATTAGTGCTTTCCTGGGAAATACGGGCCGTATTTCTTACAGCACCTCACGTGCTGTGGTTGCTTGGAGATGGGCATGCTTGGAGAATGGCTGTCCAGCTCCGGTGCTTCTGAGGAAGCACTGCTGTCCCATCCAGCCAGGTGGGCTACTTCTCCCCTTCTCTGGGCAGTGATGGTGGAGGGCAGGCTCTGTCCCCTGGGTGTCCTGGGGAGGCCAGTGGCAGTGCTTTCATTCTGTGTGTCTTCAGGTGACGGGCATGGATCCGATGCCTTGGTCCGAATGCCAAGATGCCTTACGCAAGCTCGTACAAGACCCAGTGAGACACCGCTCAAAAAGGGAAGGTGAGTGCCCACTTCCCCTTGCTCTGTGATTGTCCCGAAAGGTGGGGCTTTGCTGCTTCAGGGGCCAGAGAGGAACCACCTCCTCCCGCTTCCCTCTGTCCGTTAGCACTCAGGCTGTTGGGCCTCCCAGGGCGGTGGCTGCTGCCGCCTCCTCCTTCCAGGGGAGAGCTCTGCCCTCAGCATCTGGAGGTGGCAACATGAGCAAGCGCAGAAGACTCTTTCTCCCCCGGTTCCAGGGCCAGGCCCTGCTTTGCAACAGCTCGTAGTCCCGTCCACCCAGCGACCACCTGCCTTTTCTCTCCTCAGGTGCCATGAGGCCTGCTCTTCTCTTGCCCAGTGACCTGAACGCCGAGGATGTGCTTAGGAAGTACATACCAGTCGCTGCTCTCGGGAAGGTACGGCAAGGCCACCGCTGCTGGGGGCTGCATTTTCGGAGGGCAGAAGAAGTGGTGCCTTGCAGAGATGGAGCTCTTACGGGAACAGACCAATCAAAGAAAATGCGCCCTGCGATGACAACGCAGGGAAACTGAGCCCGGGGGCACCGGTGCTGCACCATTGTCTGCGTTGTCCTCAGAGAGACATGGGTGGCAGGAGGAGGACTCCTGTCCCTCTGTCTTTTCCGTGGCTATGGTTCTGGGTGTGCCGCGGACACGATGGTGGGATAAAGGGGAGATTCCCCTGAAGTCCCTGGAGCATCCCTGAGGGTCTCCCCTCATGTCCGTACCGGTCCCCAGATGGCGTGTTAGTGGAGCAGCCTTCTCTCCTTTGTCATTTGTGTTATGACTCGGCGTCTGCCTGCCGCAGGCTGGGCGGCCTGCCCGCCCTTTTGCACTGAGAGGAGGATTTATCCTTTCCTCTGCTATTACCCGCTATCGCCAGCACGCCTGCTCTCCCTCGGTACTGGTGTGGGCAGTAAGAGCCCGGGAGAGCAGGCTGGTGAAGCCGTCGTGCTCTTGTCTTCCAGCTCGATGCAGGACTGCCCATGGACCTCCTCTCTGAGCTACGGCCAGTCACCTGCATCTTTGTCCAGCTGCAGCTTGCTGCAGGTACCAGCTCGGAGCATCTCAGCACCGTCCTCAAGGAGGCCAGCAGGGTGATGCTAGAAATCCTCTCTCCTCACAAGGGCCACATCAACAAAGTCCTCCTGTGTGATAAAGTGAGTGGGGGGGAACGGTGGCCTCCCCCAGCGCCAGAGGGTGGGCAGTGAGCGCGAGGGAGAGACTCCCTCTTAGGCGCTGTAGCAACATGTTCCACATCTGTCCTGGGCAGGGCTGCACGTTCCTCTGCGTGCTGGGACTCCCTGGAAACAAGCTGCCCTGCGAGAGCCTTCACGCCCTGCAGAGTGCTCTGGAGATCTTCAACTCGTGCTCCACCATGCTCAAGGAAACAGAGTGAGTGTGTGGCGGGGGTCGGCGGGGTGCATGCTGCCTGGGGCGGCGCAAGGGGGCTTCCCAGAAAGAGATGTGCCTTCTAGCTTGCTCTCCCTTGTCCCTGGCAGGAAGGAGGCAGTGCCCTGAGAGGTGCAGGCAACCCCTGGGCTCAGCCCACGGCAGCCAGACGGAGTCCCTCCAAGCACACTCTGCTGGCCACCGTGCTGGAAAGAGCCCTCGTGAGGGCCAGAGGCCGCTGCGGCCAGAGGCAGGCCCTTCTGGGCCACTGCCCCATGAACGGGGATGGGGCCCAGCCACCTGATCCCAAGTGGCTGTCATTGCCAGGCGGTGACATGGCGGGCGCCTTCTTCCCTCTCTCTTTGCTCACAAGAGGGCTGTGGCCCTGCCCGTGCTCTGCCCCTGCCCCTTGTCCCTTGCAACCTGCAGATGTTGCACCCCTGAGCTCTCCACGTCCCCGAGACCCACGCTGGCAGGGCAGCACAGCCGGTGGCCCAGGCTGGCACCGAGGGGAGGTGTGGGAAGGGATGAAGCCAGGCGGGCAGGACTGCGCCTGGGGCGCTGCTCAAGCCCTGCTGTTTCTCTGTGTGCCAGGACAATGTCTGTGGCAGTTACCAGAGGGACGATGTTCTGCGGAGTCACTGGCCACCCGCTGAGACACGAATACACAGGTATTGGCCTGGAAGGGTGCCGCGGGGCTGGTGGCACGGGCCACACCGACGCATGCTCTCTCTCTCTAACGCGTGCTCTCCCTCTGGCAGTCCTTGGCCGGAAGGTGAACTTGGCTGCCCGGATGATGGTGCACTACCCTGGGCTGGTGTCCTGTGATGCAGTGACCTACGCCGCCTCCCGGCTGCCCGCTTCCTACTTCAAGGAGCTGCCTCAGAGAGAGATGAAAGGCCTCAGCCAGCCTGGCCCTGTCTATCAATACGTGGGGGTCACCGAGGAGAGGTGAGTGTCCTCTGAGACGGTCGGAAGCCCTGGCGTGGCAGGCTTTTTGCCCCTCTCCCCTGCTGTCTCCAGCTGCTGAGAGAGCAGGAGTGAAACCACAGGGATGGGGAAGGTTTGTCTGTCTTGGTAGACACAACCTGGCCTTGTGGGCTGGGTCTAAAGGGCTTTGGGCTGTGCTTTCCGTGCTGTGCTTGCTCCACCACGTGCCCTGGGAATGCTGACCCAAGGAGTTTTCTGTCCCAGCTGCTCCGAGCAGGAAGCTTTGGGCCAGTCTGGTCCCCATGGGGAAACGTGGACCATCGGGACACTCTTCCTCAGGTCTTCCTGCAGAAATCTCAGCTCTTCTGGGCCAGGATTTCACCTTCCCTTTAGAGGACGGTTTGAAGGTTACCACTGCCGTCTCTTTGAGACTGCGGGAAGACTTGAGCCAAAGGTGCCAGGTGCTTGGCGTCCCAAGCCCTTCAGGGACACAAGTCTCCCTTTCAAAGACGCTTGGTGTTCTTGGCCAAAGTGGTAAAGCTGTCTCCCAGCCAACAGCACGCCCTGGCTTCTTTCACGTGTCTTCTCCTGTTTCTCTGGGTTTGGCCTCTGGGGATGGACTCTTGATATGTTCTTCTGTCCCACCGTGGCCGCTGGGCTTCTTTACGCTTGAAGCTGTCGTAGCGTGTCAGCTTGAACTTTGGCTGGGAAAGCGTGCAGGGGATAACAGCCTGCTCCAGAGAAAAGCCGGTACCCGAGGAGCACCTCCTTCCCTACCACGCCAGGCTGCTTCTCTAGGTCCCCTGGCTTCTCGCCATCTCATTGACTTGTGTTGTCTTTTCCCCTGCTTCTAGCATCTTTGGCGTGGGTCTTACCAAGAAGAGGTCGGAGTACGTCCCCTTGCTGGGTAGGCGGAGAACGCCTTGCTCTTCTGAAGCCCAGGTTCTTCCCCTTGGTAACTTTTAGTGCCTTGCTGGGAAGGGAGAGGCTTTTACCAGGGATGGTGTTGCCTGCAGCAGCCCTAAGAAAGCGCCGCCTGTCTTGGTCTCTGCTTGCTTGATATCTTTGGGTGGAAAACGAGGTGGGGCGCCTGCTGCTCCCTGCTGTCTTCCAGAGCTGGTAGGAAGGTTGCTTTCAACTGTGGAGCTGCTCACAGCCTGGGGGCTAAACTGATCCCTGTCTTTGGGGTCAGGAAAGAGATTTCCTTCTGCCAAATCGATGGAGAGTTTTGACGGTGGGTTCTCCTCCTTCTACTCCTCAGAGCTGCTTTCTTGGCAGCATCTGGGCGAAGACACGGAAATGTCAGGAGGCAGGGGATGCCTGTATTCACTCGGGGTCTTGCCGAATGTTTTGGGCCCTGTTGTGGGTTAACCCCACTTGGCAGCTCAGCCCCACAGAGCCACTCGCTCCCCACAGTGGGATGGGGAAGAGAGTCGGAAGGGTTAAAGTGAGAGCACTGGTGCGCTGAGATACAGACAGCTTAATAGGGAAAGCAAAAGCTGCACACACGCCCAAAGCAAAATCAGGCATTCGTTCACCGCTTCCCATGGGCGGGCAGGCGTCTTGCCATTTCGAGGAAAGCAAGGTTTCATCACGTGTGACGGTGACTTGGGAAGACAAATGCCATCACTCCGAATGTCCCCCCTTCCTCCTTTCCGCCGGATTTTCTTGCTGAGCACGGCGTTGTATGGTCTGGAATAGGCCTTTGGGCAGTTGGGGTCAGCTGTGGCGGCTGTGGCGGCTGTGCCACCTCCCAGCTTCTTGTGCACCCCCAGACTGTTCGCCAGCGGGGCAGCGTGAGCAATGGAAAAGGCCTCGACGCTGCGCAGGCGCTCTTCAGCCATAACTAAAACCTGGTTGTGTTATCAACAGCGATGTTTGGTCACAAATACAAAACATAGACCTGTACAGGCTATTGCTGAATAAAATTAACTCTAGCCCGGACCAAACCAGAACGGGACTGGCGACGCTGCCTTAGCTACTGGGAGGTGCTGTGCAGCTCACGGCACAGCGAGGAGATGCTTTGAGTCTGTTTGGGACGCAGCTGCCTGAACCGGCTGCAGTCATCCCTTACAGTCTCGTGCTGGATCGCTGCGGGGAGTCGCATGGGGCCGGCAGAATCTCCGTGCCTGTGGGATAGGGGAGAGGGCGAGGGGGCTGCGCTGTGGGGCAGGCAAGCAGGTGGCCCCGTGACTGCTCTGAGGAAGGCAGAGGTGCCCAAGCGTGGACGAGCAGGTGGGAAGGAGGCCTGGGTGCCGGCAGGCTGGCCGATGTGGTAGCGGGGAGGGAAGCTGCGGTGGAGGGTGCCCGCAAAAGGGACGGCTCTTTGCTTTTCAGCACGCCCCCAGCAGCTCGTTCTCTGGTTTGTCTTCGCAGGTCGGAAGCAGGAGACTGACCTCTTTGTCAGCTGCTTGAACGCCTATAGGGATTCAGGCCAAAGGAACATCCTGGCGGTTGAGGGCACGATGGGCTGTGGAAAGAGCCACTTACTTGCTGAACTGGCCTCTCTAGGCCAGGATGCTGGCCACAGGTACAGGTTTTCCACCTGTAGCTTTGCGACGCTGCCCCTGCCCATCCCCTGACAGCCGCGAAACGCTCCAGCCCCTCTGCCAGGGTACCTGGCCCTTGGACTGCAGCCTCCCGACAGAGCCTCCTGGAGACACTGCCTGGGAGCACCTGCGTGCTCCGCTCCCGCCTCTGCCTCTTTGGGGAGTTGGAGGTGGCTTCTGGAGCCACGGCCTTTCCTCCTTCCCCCCTGGGTCAGGCGCAGATAGAAGGAAAGAGCCCAAGCTCAGTGCTTTTCATCCCACTCCAGACCCCAGAGACAGCAGGGCTGCCTGTCTCAGAAGCCCTGCTCGCCCTCGGCGTGTTTCCCAGGAGGAGCACGGGGGCCTGTGCTCTGGCAGGCAGACCGATAAGGTCTGGAGCCCAAAGGCAAACCCACCACTTGCTCCGTTCTTGCCTCTCAGCCCCGTGAGTTCCTCTGCAGGGGGCACGTAGGGAGACCTAGGCCGGCGCTGCAGAGACACAGGCTCTGGACCCGGCTCTCCCGCTGGCTTGGCAGCAACTGCCCCTCTGTGCCCTTTCTCGTACGAGGAGGGAAAGGCTTGGCCTTCTGTGGGAAGCGCTTGGAGATGGGGGGCTGAAGAGCTCCCCCCCAAAGGGCACCTCCGCCCCTCTTGTCTTAGAAGGCTGGGGCTGTGGGGAATCTCAGTGCCTTTTGCTTTTGCACCGCAGGGTGGTTGCCCTGGAACTGCTGGAGATCGACATGAGGCAGCCCTTCTCTGCCATCCGCATGCTGATGGCCAGGGCCCTGGGCCTCCAGGACTGCGAATCGCGCGGCGACAGGCAGCGCGTGCTGAAGACAAAGCTGCAAGGGACAATCGAAGAGAGCAGCTACTGCCTCCTCAATGACATTTTCGGTGTCAAGGTGAGAGCCAGAGGCCCTTGTGGATGTTGAGAAGGCCTTCTCCTGAGCTTGTCTGGGTCTGACCTTGAGTGGGCACGCTGCTGGGAGTGCCTTAGCTCCGGGGTGGGCATTGCGGGGGTCACAGTGTGCATTTGCCATGCCTGGGCCCGGGGGGCTCCCTGTCTGTGGGGCTGGTGTCCTGCGCCGCATCCGCAGTGCCCGGTGCCTTGTTCGGCACCCTGGAAGTGGCACTGGAGAGCGGCTGTTCCTGACCTCGTGCCGAGGTCACCGCTGTGCGAGGGGTCTGCCCCAGCCAGCCCACGATTCCCACAGCCAGAGAACCGGCTCAGCCCAAGCCCCAGCTCTGCAGAGACCCTCAGCAGAGGGCCTTTGCTTTAGGCTCTGGGTGGAGTCCCCGCTGCGGCTCCCTGCCCCTGTGCTGGGCAGAGGTGAGGTGCTGAGGCTGTCAGAGACGGTGGGCTCTGCGGTCTTGCGTGCTGGGTAGGTGTGCCGAGCCCCGGAGCCGTGTTTCTCCCTGACTCTGCTTTTCTGGCCGGTTCCCCATTTCGGACAATGTTCGCGAGATGGATGAAACTCAAAGAAAACTGGAATTGCACTCGACTCGGGTGAAAGTGCTGGAGAAGGTGAGCATTTCTCCTTCCTTCCCCCTGGGTCAGAGAAGGAAAAACCCTGCCGTCTGCGGGCTCTGTACCACTGAGGTGTGAGCAGGCGGGATGACTGCGCACCTGGGTCATGGCCCGTCAGAGCCCGAGAAAGCCCTCGCCCCCCCACTTCCCCCCGCAGCCCCACAAACACACCCGAGGACTTTCCTCCCGTAAAGTGTGCCCTGGAGGAGGAACAATGTCTTCTGGGTTCCCTTGCCCGAGCTCCCTCCTTCTGCAGGGCAAGTGATGTTAGGTATGACCCTCCAGTCTCAAAGAGTCAGTAAGCTTCCGAGCGGGAAAGTGGCTGGGGAGAGACTTCAGAGCATCCTCTCAAGAGACGGAGGCTAAATCTCGTCCCCTGCAAGACAGCTGAGAATCCACTGGATTCCCCTCAGAGCAACCTGCTTTTTTTCAGACCCTTACAGGAGATTTTGGCATATTTGTCATCGACAATGCCCATTTCATCGACCCTGACTCCTGGTTCATCATGTCACCCGTGCTCCAAAAGGTCTCCCTCTTCATGGTCATGAGCTTAGCCCCAGGCTACGAGATAACAGAGAGCTTTCGCAAAGCCGCAGCAGACAACGCCACGTCCCAGAAAATCACTTATCTTCATCTGGACAAGCTGAAAGCTTCAGTTGTGATGCAGAAAGTCTGCAAGGAGCTCGGAGTGGTCAGCATCCCCAGGGATCTGGTGAGGTAAGTTGGAGGCAGGGGAGCTCTTCCTGAGGGCCTGAACCTCTGCTGACCGTGGTAGGGAATCAGCCCCCCAGGCAAGGGAGCGCAGGGCCGCTAGAAGCATCCCGGACTCTAGCGAGTGCCAGGCGTGGGCGGCTTGTTATGCCTCACCCTGGTGGGTGTGCGCTGAGAGCGGGCAACTCCCGAGACACCCAGCCTGGGAGGTGTCAGCCTTGGCTGCCGCACAGGGAGGAAGGGAGGAAGAGTCCTGAGCCCAGCTGTGTCTGGGTGTGAACAGAAAAGGCCTTGGTCTGGGTGGCTGGGCTGTGGGGGAGATTCCCCGGGGCAGAGGTCCATCCTCTCCAGGCTCCTGAGGAGAAGAAAGGCAGGGCTCGCTGCTCTGCGCTTTGGGCATTGTCCGCAATTCTTTTCCCGTGGACTTCGGCAAAGGCTGGAGGGTTCAGGGGGCACAAAATCCCAAGGCAGTGGGAGGACGATCCCTTTCCAAAGTGAGGTGTAGCTGTGATGAAGATGCTGGCTACCCTGGTATGCCTGAGTGACTGGCCGCCCACCTGGACTGTGTTTCACCTTACTTTCCTTGTGCTGGTCCCCGACGGGTCTGCTCCTGTGCAGGTTCCTGATCCGAACCAGCTCAGGGATCCCATATTACTGCGAGGAGCTGCTGCGCTGCCTTCGTGCCAACGACATGCTCCAGTTCTGCACCCGGAGGCAGTCTGGAAAAGCAAAGGACAACTGGGAGAGCCTGATCAGTAAGCACCTTGGCTGCGACTAGCGAGTTGCTGTGGCGTGTTCTCCACAGCAGAGTCTTGCCCCGTTGTTCCCCCGTGGCTCTGGGCAGAGTCAGATCTTGGTCTGGCGGAGGTGCGGGCTCCTGTGCGCCTTGCTGTTGGGACAGGCAAAGCAGGGGCAGTGAGTTCTGGTGGCTCGGAGGGACCTACGTTCTTGGGGCGGGGGTTGTGGGGCTAAAACACAGGGGAAATCCTTCCGAAGCACATGTGCTTGTGGTGTTTCTTAGGCATTCCAATGGGCATGCAGTTTAACTTGGCCAAAGGCTAGCTCACTTGAGAACAAACGCCAGCTTGAGGTGAGGGACGAGCCCAGGAAACTTGAATGCCAAACCGTAAATCCCCACAAGAGTGCCGGTAACGGAAGAAAACGGTGGTAATGCCATCCGAGAGAGCAATGCCAGCCAGAGTGCCGCGGCCTTGGGAAGAGCCAGGACTGAGGCCACGTCTTGCATTAGCACCAGCAGTTTCCCTGGCTGGGAACTGGTGGGAACTGTTTTGCTCTGCTTCATGACCACCACATTCAGGGCAGGCACTGGACCATGTCGGGGGCGACTTGTCCCATCCCAAGTGAATCGTGAAGCGCTCGCGAGCTGCGAGTCGCTTTGCGAACTGCCTTATCGGTGCTCTCTTGCTCCGCCCAGCATCTGCAGCCGAGGCTTCATCCCTCGCAGCAACCTGGAGCTCCGAGGCGGGGAATGACGGGAGGGTCTGCCTCCTCAGGCCAGGCGTGACCCTGGAGAACACCGCGCTGCCCATCCCCTTGAAAGGTAAGGAGCCGAGCGCCGCTCTGCCGGCTGTCGGCTGTGCTGGGGCTCCTTCCCGGGGCAGGGGCTGGAGGGAGGCCGGGCATCCGTGTGCTGCAGAGTCACCCTCTCAGCGTGGGGGCTCTGCTGGGAAGGCGGCTCCGGTCCCACCAGAAACAGGCCTGGGGCTGCAGGCAGCCGCTTTCCCCTCCTGTGAGCCTGCTGGCTGCTCTCCGTCAGCAGGTAGGAGAGAAAAGGTTATCCGTGCAACACTGAAATGGCTCCCTTTTCTCACCAAAACAAATACTTTGCTGGGAAAAGGCTTTGACTTGCCTCTGTCCCAACTTTGACGCAGCATCTGTGTTGCTGTTCTCTTTTTAAGTTCCCCAGCTAATGCTGGTCTCAAGGCACTTAATCCAAACCAAACCTCTCTGGCCATAGACATTTGTTATGAATTGTGAAGAAACATCATGCTAAAGTATTCCTGCTGTGAAGTGGCTTTGTCCAAAAAAAAAAAAAAAAGAAAACCAAGAGAAAGGAATAGTATTGTCTGGCCAAGTTAAGGCAAGCGTTGTGGGGAGCTCTGTGTCCACCTGTGATGTGGGGAAAGTTCTCTGTGTGCGCTGTTGGGCAAAAGCCTACTCCAGATCTGGTAGGGCACATCATGGGATGCGCATACCTGCTGGGTCCTGCCCTCCCTGCCCTCGGTGGGGGAGCATTTGTTTGAGCATCTGGCTTTTCCCCAGGCCTCATGGCCTGCGATTCCATCAGGAGCGGAGCCAGTTTGAAGATGCCTACCCTGGGTTGCGATTGCCCAGTAGGTGCAGCCGCAAGCAGAGGAGGCCAAAGTCTACCCCATCTCATGGGTTGAAACTTTCCAGCCTCTCCAGCCTCAGCATGGGGAAGAGGCAAGAGAGACGTGTTGTTTCTTCTTGACAGAGATTGCGCTGACTCAGCTGGATCGGATGCAGCCGCTGACGCGGATGGTTGTGAAGTTTGCAGCCATCATCGGGCCGGTGTTTACCACCCAGCTCCTGTTGCACATCCTTCCCACTGGCCTCAGGACCCATATGAATTCCTCCTTGGACGAGCTGGTGAGCGACAACATCCTGAGGTGGCTGAAAAACACAGAGGTGCCAGAAGATGTGCAAGATCCTACCGAGGGGCCAGCCACCTCTTCGCAGGTGGAGAGCAGTAAGTGGTAGCGGGCAGGTGGACAAGGGAGCTCCCAGCTGTGTCCCGGCAGGGCTCCCCAGGGCATGGTGTGCTTCCCCTGCCGTGAGGGGTGGCTGGGGCTCAGGCAGGCACGGCTCTTTGCGATGGGTTGTTCAAAGACCTTACGGGTCAGTCTCAAAGCCCGCTAGCTTTGCGCTGGAGGGAGGTTCCCACCAAGTGCCATCCCGAGTGCTGCTCGTAGCGCAGGCACGGGAGGGCGTGTGGAGTCCCTGACATCCTCTCCCAGCCACCTGATCAAAGATGCTCTCCAGGTTGCCCCGGGGCCCTTGACGGGCTTTTATTCAGCTTTGACTCCCCTGTGGCGCAGGAGGAAGCTCAGGAGGCTGGGGACTGCCTTGCCAAGAGCAGGGAGAAAGTGCTGGACGGGGCTTGCTTGGGCTGGTGGTGACATGCCCAGCTCCTGCCTGGAGCGCAGCTGAGCGCTGTGTCCGCGGGGCTGGGCTAGCGTCAGCAAGGCAAGCTGGGCCCTTTTGCCCCGTGCTGCAAGGCTCGGTGTGCAGCAGTGCTGGTTGGCTGGCAAGGGTGCACGCCAAGGCATGACTCTCGTGCCCCGGCTGCGACGGCCCTGAGCTGGGGCTGATGCCAAGGCCCTTTGCCTTGCAGGTGTGCAGAGGCCCTCTCCCAGCACGAGGACCGAGGAGCAGCAGCCTGGCGTCTTGGCCTTCTGCGTCCCGCTGCTGCAGAAGGCTGCGTACGAGCTGTGTCCCGGGAGGCAGCGAGTCGCCTTGCGCGGCAAGTGTGCCGCCTTCCTGGAGCAGCACGCGCACAAAGCAGGAGCTGCGGCCAAGGGGAGTTTGTCGCCTTCCACCACTTCGCCGTCACCAGCAGCCAGGACGGAGGCAGCTGTCGGGACCCTGCCGACGGAGGCGACTCATGCAGCTGGGAGGCCTTGGTGCTGGCTGGAGAAGAGCTGAAGCAGGATAGGACCCACGCCACTGGGGGTACGCTGTGCACCGTGCTCCACAGCCCGGGCCCTCCAGGAGCCCAGGGGTGTATGCTGGGGATCGGCTGGGAGGAGGTCTGCCGGGGACGAGCCCAGGAGCTGAGGACAACCACCGCAGACTTTGCTCAGCGTGTCGGCACCCTCGCAAGGGTCCTTGAAGCCCAGTGGGAGAGCGAGAGCAGCTCTTCCCCTGGGGCAGGCGAGGAGGTGTCTAACCCCCTGTTTTCTTTGCAGATGCCGCAGAGCAGCAGGCTTTCATGGAGGAGGAAACTGGGTGAGCAGACAAGGGTTTGATTCTCTGTAAAGGCAGGGGCCTCAGGGGTCTCCAGAGGAGACCAAGGAAGCGCTGGCATTTGCCTGCCGGTTGTGACTCTAGCTTAAGGAAGAGGCTTTCTGTGAGGTGGGAGCGGGGAAGAGATGGCCACGGAGGTGAGACAGTGCTGGAGGAAGCCCGTGGGCTCCTAGTGATGGTCACACTACCCTGGAGCAGGCCTTGCTTTCCAGTTCCTCGAGAGGAGCGCTACAAGATCTGCAGGCGAAAAGCCACCACAGGGAGCCGGGTGGTTTGCCTGGGGGAGGTGACAGAAAGCCCAGCTTGTCTTCTTCTCCCTGGCTACAAAGCAGCTGTAGGAGTCATGCCTGCCCGTGGGCTCGCGCTCTCTTTTGAACAAAGGGCTTTTGATGGCCTCTCTGTGGGGCAAAAGACCAGTGTAGGTGATGCCTGTGCATTCTTTGCTCTCTTCTTCCCCTGGGAACGGTGCTCTGACTAGTGTGGCGGAGCGGCTTCTGCCAGAGGGCGAAGAGACAACTGAGCTGCCCGACGAGACCGACAGGCAGCACAACGGCACACACTGGTGTGAATGCCGAGCCATCGTGGAATCGGTGCTTGTGCCTTTGGCTCGCCACTACGTGGCAATGGGCGATGCCGACCGAGCCTTTTACTACCTTCTGGAGTGTGCTGCTGCCTACCTGCACGTCTCCAACAGCTACATGGTGAGTTGCCTCGCTCGCCAGTGCCCACCGTGCACGGAGTCCTCTCAGTCAGCTGGCTCTGGGCAGGACAACTTCACCGCTGCAATAGGGCGTGCCTTGACGGGGCCTTGGAAGGGACATGCTGGGGTCAGAGCCTGACTTCTTCCTCCGGCTTGCCTCTTCTGTGGACGGAGACACAGGCCACCGTGCCCATAGCAGGAGGGGAATTAGCAGGGAGGGGATCTGAAGGAGCACTGGTGCCTGTGCTCTGAGCCGGCGTGACTGTGTTGGGGCGGGCATCAGCAGGGGGAGAAACGGGCCCTCTTAAGACAGATGCCAGAGGCAACAGGGGAGGACGAGGCCGGCCATGGGCTCTGCATCACGCTCGCCTGCTCTCTCTGTGCTTGCGCAAAGGCCCTCATGAAGCTGAACGAAGCGGAGGTCCTGAGGAAGATGAAAGCCACTGCGATAGCCTGCTTTGAAGAGGCCACCTTCTTCAGCCTCAAAGGGGAGGTAAAGAGATGGGGAGGTCTGGAGGGGTGTCCTGGGGGATGGAGCTGGATGCTTTCCCCGGCTGCAGGGGCTATCCCTGGCATCACCAGCCACCGGCAGACTCCGGCAGTCTCTTGGCCGACTCGAGCAGATCAGGGTGTTTCCCTTTTCCTCTGCAGGTTTGCTGGTGTATGCAACGCCTTCAGCTGGCAGAGAAAATGATGAGGCAGGCTTTGAGCTTGCTCAGAAGGAACTTCCCCGAGACCTTCCTTGGCGCCTTTGTCAAGGCTCAGGTGGAAAAGTTGCCTTGTGTCGCTTACGTGAGAAGAGCAGCCTGCCTTCTGCAGAAGGGCCGGTAAGGAGCAGAACTGAGAACCTAGGGGAGGAAGAGCCATTTCCTACCTGGTCCCAGACCTGCCTGGGCTTGAGGCCACACGTGACCTGACGCACGGCCCTTACAGGACCGAGGGGTTAAGGAGCGATATGCGGGTGGAATGGGGAACGACAGAGCCCCACACTCCCTCCCCCCTGCACGCTCCTTCCCCCCTGGGTAAAAAGCAGCTCACAGCTGGGGCTGTGCCTGCCGGCACGCGTCGACGGCGGCAGGGCCTTGGTGGTGGCTGGGGACAGAGAGCTGCAAACAGGGAGTAGAGGCTGACCGAGGGGCAGGGCTCTGGAGGCAGGACCAGGAGCCGGGGAAGGAGCAGTGGGTGGGGGTGAGGTGTGAGAGCGAGGAAGCTCAGAGGGCGATAACCCTTTTCTTGCCGGTTCCCAGCTTTGCTTGGGCCCCCGGGCGCTGTAGCGCCAACGCGCCCTCTCGAGCGGTCAGCTTCCCCTGGCGGCACTGCTTTGTTTGCCCCCTTCCTCTCCATCAGCTCCCTTTCCTCCCAGGAGGTGCGACTGGCTTGTCCGCCGCCCTGCTTTCCCCCAGCCCTGGCTGATTTAGCGCTGTACAGCGAGAGCCTCTGGGCCCAGCAGTTTCTCTCGTGCAGCAGGATGAAGAGGCTGGCCTGGCTGCTGCAGCAGAGCTGCTGCCTTTCCTTACTGGAGCGCCTCTTCAGCCTGGAGGGCACTTCCAGCGGACGGAGGTTCTCCCGCCTGGCAGCGCGCATGAAGGCCAACACGGACAGGGCGTTGGACTCCTGTTGGACAGCAGAACTCCCGCCACGCACAGACTTAGGACACAGACAGATGCCAGCACAGACGCAGACACAGGTACAATTGGGCACACAGGCACCGTACAGAGACCTTCACAGACGCCGGCACCAATACAGGCAGGGACACCCGTACTGATACCATCAGAGATACCACCGCCCATTCCGTTGCAGGTGCAGATGCCATTGTAGAGGCCGTGGCAGACACAGATACCGCTGCAGACGCCCTTGCAGAAACCAGGTAGTCTTTCAGATGCAACTGCAGACGGAGATGCCATGGGAGAGACAGATGCCACACCAGATACCCTTTCGTGCGCCACTGCAGATGTAGACACAACCGGAGTGCAGAGAGCATTGCAGATGCCCTTGCAGACAGAGGGAGCGTTGCTGATGCAGGTACCATTTCAGAGGAAGGCATCTTTGGGGATGCCGGTGCGGATGCAGATAAAATTGAAGATGGAAACGCAGATGGAGACCACGTTGCAGGTGCTGTTGCAGGTGCAGTTAGCGTGGCAGATGTTTTTCTTAAACAGGGACCATTCAGGACAACTTTACCGACTTCTTCTGTCACCAGAGCTGTATATTTGTTTTCCAAATAAAATGGTTCTTATGAAAACTCAGGAGTTCTGTTCTCCGCCATACAACTCTGCAATGACCAAGTCAAGTGGTATCGCCAGAGCGTTTCAACCTACTAGACTTCAGGAGACATTGATTAGCATTTGTAAAGCAACTTGACAGTGTTTTGGAGGGCTACAAAAGTAGAATTTGTAATGGCATGTTGCAGTTCCTTCTTTGTTGGATGGAGGAGTCAATATTAGTACAATTAGCCACTTCCCATCCCAAGCAGTTTTGAAAGAATCCAGCGTGTTTTGAAAGAATCGGGGAAGGAAGGCGCTTCCTTGTGTTTCAAGCCTCTTCTGTCAAGGTACATTGGTACTGAAGTTCAAAAATAAGCACACGTATTATGTGAGTTATCTCTGAAATAAGTCCGTTCACTGACAGAGAGCCGCCACAGTTTCTATTGTAATTTCACCAAAGACACCAAAGAGTAAGACATTTGTCAATGTCAGGCAGAGTTTGCCTTTGGTGAAGCCGACTTGGCTGTCACCAATCACCTCCCTATTTCCCATGTGCCTTAGTAGCGTTTCCAGGAGGATCTGCTCCATGACCTTGCCAGGCACAGAGGTGAGACTGACCGGCCTGTAGTTCCCTGGGTCTTCCTTTTTTCCCTTTTTGAAAATGGGCGTTCTGTTTCCCCTTTTCCAATCAGCAGGAACTTCACCAGGCTGCCACGACTTCTCAAATATAATGGAAAGAGGCTTGGCGACTTCATCTGACAGCTCCCTCAGGACCCGTGGATGGATTTCATCTGGTCCCATGGACTTATGCACCTTCAGGTTCCTCAGATGGTCCTGAACCTGATCTTCTCCTACAGTGGGCGCTGCTTCATTCTCATAGACCCTGCTTTTGCATCCTGCAACTTGGGTGGTGTGGGTGGAGCCCTTGCTGGTGAAGGCCGAGGCGAGAAAGTCATTCAGCATCTCAGCCTTCTCTGTGTCCTGGGTGACCAGGTCTCCTGTGTCCTTCCTGAGAGGGCCCACACCTTCCCTAGTCTTGCCTGTACCCGTGACGTACTCATAGGAGTTTTTCTTGTTATCCTTGATGCCCCTAGCCAGATTTAACCAGGCTGGGAAGTTTTCAAGTGACGTCCCTGACCCCGGCCCCGGGGAGGCAGCATACCTCCCTGTCAAGAGGGTCTGCGCGGCATATTGGGCCTACTACTATAACCCGCCTCTTCTCCCTTGCAGAGGCAGTTTTTAAACTGGGGGTAGGCCTTGCTGGTCCCGGCATCTCTTCTGGTGTAGCCAAACCATCTTCCATGCCATCCATGGGCTGGCCTCCCTCCTCAAGAGCCTCATACCTGTTGTGCAGAGGCACCTGGTCGGGGGATGTGGGCAAGGAGGGAGTTCGCTTCCCTCCCCTCGTAGGGACTAGCCTCCATTCACTGGCCTCCTTTTGGCCACTGCCTTCAGTGGCAGGGCGAAGGGACCAGATCTCCTTCAGCTCGGGGTTTTTTTGGGGGCTCTTCTGGTTTTTGACTCAGGGAGGTCAGAGTCTGCTTCCACCAATCCATTCCTTTCTCACTCTCCCTGATGCTCCGCAGCCCTTCTGTTTCCTCTTTCAGCTCTGCTGCCAGGCTGAGCAGATCATCCCCCTGGTGGCACCTCACGCAGCTGTCACCTCTTCTACCACCCACCAGCCCTGGGAGATTAAGGCACTCTCTGCAGCCGGCGACCTGGGGGGCTGCGTGCTTCCAGGGGAGCTCAGTTGGTACGGCCACGTCTGCTCTGGCAGGTGCAGCAGATGCGGGAAGCTGCGTCCTTCAGTTGGAGACCATGGCTGACCTTCCCCCCCGAGCGTCCTGCGCCCTTCCACGCGAACTGACGCGCCATGCCCTGTCTGCCCGCCCTGTTCCCCGCACTCCCTTGGGCCGCCTTTGAAGGGGCTGGGGGCTGGCCGCTGCTGCTGCAGGCTCACTTGCCTCAGCCAGTGACCGTTGGTGGCGGTTACGCCTCCTTTAAACCTGCCGCTGCTGCTGCAGGCTCCGCCCCGGCCTCGTCAGACGCTCTCGCATCAGCTGTCAGCTGCGGGCTCCCTGCGGGTCCCTGCCACTGCCCGGTCTTCTCCCGGCCTCAGAAAAACTCGGAAAAAGCCCCTTTTCGCCACCATTGCCCGGCTCTGCTGCCGACGTGCCAGCACCGGAGCTGTTTGCCTCGGCGAGTGACCTGTGCTTGTAGATTTGCTGGCTTAAACCCTGTTTTTCATTTTACTGAGCCTCCACTGCACCAAGTGAAATTACATTTCCAGTATTTCAAGTACTCTTGAGCGTCTCCCTGTGAAGCTGTGAAAGTTACTGCATTGCTCAAAGCAATGATGAGAAGCTCTCTGTGGTTCCAATTTGTAGCTACCACATGCTTGGTGACTTGACATTTCAAAAAATGGGTCTCAGCTGACCCATCCCCACCTGTTTGGCTTCTGAAGGAAAAACACTCATTTTTTAAAAACGCGACATGACGAGGAGAGTATCTTCTCCGTTGTTTTTGGTCCTAGATACAAACATTGGGCTTTTTGTTCTCGAGGTGAGACTGACCCGGAACATCCCACACAGAATCTCAAATACAAGGTTGCCGACTTCACGCCAAAGGCAATTAGCAAGAAAGAAATACAGTCTCCTCTGTTGACATTCGGGGACAGGTAGAGGAGAGTACTTCATTACTTACCAATGAAGTAATGAAGAAAAAAAACCCAAGGAACACAACACGCGTATTTATGCATGTATCATCACATACTCATCCTTCAGCCCTCGGGTTTGGGCTTTCTGATTCTCGGCACAGTGCTGGATGGTTTGTTTGCCGCACACTACGTTCTCCTCCTCCACAGGAATTCGTAGTTAGTACCAACCGTTTCATTACAGAACCAGAGCACAACACAGAGGGCAGTCAATAAGTAGCGGGTTTTGGTTTGTTACTTAGGATCATAGGTAAGGCATTCTTACCTATGGTAAGAATATAATAAGGTATAAAGAAGAGAACGGTATAACTCCCAAGAGAAATTGTGATCTACCAAGGTATAGATATATATACATATAAAAGTATATATATATCTCAATTAATGTGGAAACATTCTTTGTTTTTATGGGACTGTTGAATTGGGTCTCTAAAGAGTCTCTTCTATCCCTACGGGACAGGAGAACAGCATGAAAGGAATAGGTTAGGGAAAACTGTTTGGGTTTTTCCTGCCTCAGGCAAGGGCAAACCCATTCGTGGGACTGTTTTTGCTCAAGGACCTGGAGGTACTTGGTGGGTGATGCTGGAGAATGGGGAAGCTCAATGTGTACCCCAAGGAAATTCGACCCTGGGTGAGAAGACTTAGTTCCGAGCTGCGTGATATTAACCGTTATATGATACTAACAGTGTTCTAGAAGTGTTCTTCAGGATAACACAGTAGTGATGAAACCTGAATGTTGTGGTTTGGCCTCAGACGGCAACAAAGAACCATGTGCCGCTCGCTCGGGCCTTCCCAATACAGGACTCTTGGGTTGAGACAAAGGCAGTTTAACAGAACGGCAAAGGGAACAAACAAACAACAACAATCACACGGACAGAGGAATATACAAACACGATTACGGAACCGCCGCTCCCCGCCGCTCACCGACCGGACCCGGGACGCCCCAGCCTGCTCCAAACGGTGACTTCCTGCCCCCTCCGCCAGCAGCTCAGGGTGGGCATGGCTCACATGGCATGGAATGCCAGGAAAAATTAACCCTATCCCCGCCGGAACCAGGACATCATCCACCCCTTATTCCATACCATCTATGCCATGCCCGGATCTTACAGGTTCCAATGAATTGCCACCACTTTCCCCTGTCATATATATATATATACACATGTATATTCATGCGGATATAATGCCCTTAGTTTATGGGCCATCCCTCCAAAGCGTCCGTTGAGTTCTTTTAATCCATGGCTTTGGGCTCCACCTGTTAGAACAGTCTCTCAGGGCAGGTGAGATGCTGGGTGGCGCTGGTCTGTTGCATGCTGTATTTTCGGAGGTTGTGACTGGTGCACCCGGTGTGGCTCATGCACACAATCCGTGGGCTGAAGACGTAGATCTTGAGGAAGTTGCTGGGCGCCAGCTGCTGAGGTCAGTTCTTATCCCATCACCCCTGTGCCTTACTCATAGTACAACTGATAGCAATTATAGTAATGAGCACATACAGTGAGAGTGTTACTTAGCAATTAACAGCACACAATTTGATTCATTGGCTATTCTCACCCAAAATCAGATCCCCATGAGGTATACGTCGGACTTCCCCATGCTGCCACATCACGCACCAAGTGCACCCAGGTCCTTGGGCAAAAGCAATCCCACGGATGGGTTTGCCTTTGCCCGAGGCAGGACTAACCCAGACTGTCTTCCCTAGCGTATTCTTCATGTGCACTACGGGGACTTTATCCCCTTCTACGGTACGTGGAAGTTTTGATTGGGCAGGGCCAGCCCCATTGGTAGATCCCCTGGTGTTAACTAGCCAGGTAGCTTTTGCTAGATGTGTATCCCAATGTTTTAAAGTCCCACCACCCATTGCTCTCAGTGTAGTTTTTAACGATCCATTGTATCGTTCTAGCTTCCCGGCGGCTGGTGTGTGACAGGGGATGTGATATACCCACTCAATGCCATGCTCTTTGGCCCAGGTGTCTATGAGGCTGTTTCGGAAATGAGTCCCGTTGTCCGACTCGATTCTCTCTGGGGTACCATGTCACCACAGGACTTGCTTAAAAGAGCAAAAGGTGGTGGGCTGGCTGCCTGCAAAAGCAGCCCCACAGCCACAGCCTTCTGCGTGGAGGCAAGGGGGAGGAGTGGGAAAGGCTGCTCCACAACTTTTCAGCCCCCTGCCCTGAAAGCAAGGCTCTCGTGTGCAGGTGAAGGGGCTGGTGGAGTTCCTCTTAGAAAACCACTGGGGCCAAGACGTCTGGCCTTTCCAGTCCCTCAGCTGAGGAGTCGCCAGCAGCCAGGGACACATCCAGAGGTAGGAGGAGGGACTGAGGGTTCTCAGAGCCAGAGCAGAAAGCTGGTGGAGGGCTTTGGGTGGGTTTTGCTTTAGGTGTTGTCCACTTCCCACAAGTCACTTGGCTACACGAGTTTTTGCTTTCCAGATTTGCCTTTGGAAGAGCAACGTGGCCCTGCTGGGGAAGGTGATGTAGAGCACCAGGCCAAAGCCTTCCTGGACGCACCACCCTCTCTGCTCGTCCTCCAGAAAGCAGCAGGGGTAGATGCGGTGAGAGGACGGGAAATGGCAAAGGTAGGGCAGGTCCACAAACCCTGGGACAAGGCGTCTCATCTAGGAGGAGGTTCCCGATGAGTTCAAGGAGCTGCTCTGCCTCTTCCTGATATTTTTGCTCTGTTGGATTTAGGTAGGGCGTCCCTTGCCACCTGCTAACGCCAACATTTCTGCTTTAGGCACCCGCCGCTTTGCCTCCAACTGCCCCAGAGACCACGGAAGATGCCCCAGGATGCGCACAAGAACTAAAGAGCCTTTCCCGGGAAAGACGGTTAAAGGAGTCAGCTTTGCTTCCATCAAGACGTGATGAATCCAGTTGATCCTGCCTTTACCTATCTAAACCCACTGGGGGATGGAAAGCTTTGCAGGCTCCCTCCAGGAAACTGAAAACCCAAAAGGAAGAGAGAAGAGGCCTGGGATGAGGAGAGGGAACGCTGGCAAGAAGAGGAAAGAAGGAAGAGCGCAAAAGATGGGGACGGAAAAAGAGGAGGGAGAAGCCCAGGTGTGTCCCAGGCTCCGCTACCCATCTTTCCCAGCTGGGGAAACTGCTCTAAGGCAGTCCAAGGGGCTGGCAAGGGAGGGCAAGGGACGGTGCTGCGCAGGGTTTGGGAAGAACTCCACGGCAGCTCCCCAGGGGCTCCCCATGGAGCCCTGCTGCGTGGCACAGGGGCACTGAGCACCTCTGCACACGCAGGGGCCTCTAAGGGCATTTCCATGGGGGATACGGTGCCAGAGCCCTCCCCTCGGCAATGCCCGCAAGAGCTCTCTCTTCTGGGCTACAAACTACTCCTTGTCCACTCTGTTTCCCAAAGAAAGGGCAACCAAGTCCTGCCTTTGTGGGTTCATCAGTGCTTTCCGACTCTCGCTGTAGATGCCCATTTCCTTTCAGGAGCCGAACCCCTGCCATTCCTGGGCTCCCGCACCTCATGTCCGTCCACAATAAAAGGCTGTTTTCTCCCATCTGACTGCGCCTCTCGTCAGCTGTTCTGGAGTGAGAGCTCTTGTTTTGCGATGGTGCTTGTAAGCATCTGCTCTGCAACCGCTTTGAGCAAAAGAGAGTAAAATCCTGTTCCCACTTGTAACCCTTGTGCTGCGTGTCCTTGCAAGTGGTTTTGGAGATGAAAAATCCATGGCATTTCAGGCTCATCATGATTTGACTCATTGGAAAGGAAGGAGAAGGGAAGGAAAAGGGGAAGGGGAAACAAAAGGGGAAGGAAAAAGGGAAGTAAAATGAGAAAGCAAAGGGGAGGGAAGGGAAGGAAAAGGTTGGACTGCTGTGCTGTGCTCCCATTGGTCGAATGTGGAGATTGACAGTGGCAGCGGGCCAATGGAGCGGTGCAACCCAAGAAGGAGGGGGCGGGCGATGGGGCAGCGGTGGCCAATGGGCGCCCGTCGTGGGCGGGCCGGGCCGGGGGAAAATGGCGGCCGGCTGGAAATGGGAGCGGGGCGGTCGGGGCGGAAAGCAGGGCCCGGCGGGTGGTTGGTTGGGCTGGGCCCGCGGGGCCGCTGCGAGCACGTGGTGAGGCAGCTGGAGCATGTGAAGGTGAGTGGGCGGCCCCGAGGGGTGGTGGAGGGGCGGGTAGGGCCCTGAGTGGGGCTGTGAGGGCTGAGGGGGGGCATTGACGGGTGGGAGGGGGGTGTCTGGGCCCGGCTCCCCGCAGGGTGCCTTGGTCCTGGGGGGTTTGGGGTGCGGTGCCGGCGATGGCGGAGAAATGGAGCCCGTCAGGGTGGTAAGAAAGCGATGCTCGGGCCGTGCTGGTGCCGCCCCGGAGGGACGCGGGGCCGGGCCCTCCGCAGTTTGCCAGCGCTCCCCGCAAAGTGTCGGTGGGGCCCTGGGTGTGCCGGGCTGTGGGGTGTCTGCTGTCCCTCAGCGTCGCCCAGGGGGGCTGCAGAGGGGGGCGAAGCAGAGAGGGGAAGCAGAGAGGGGGAGCCGGTTTGTGGCCTGACCCGGAGAGTGGGACTCGTGCTGCTGGGGCTGGCAAAGGGGCTGGCGTGGCTGGTTTTGGGGCTGAGAAAGAGAGGGAGTTGTGTGGCTTTGGGCTGAGGAAGAGGGCTGGAGATGAAATCCGCGCCAGGCCCCTTCTCTCTGCGCGGAGGATCTGTCCCAGCCCCGCTCCTGAGGGGCAGAGGTGAGGTGGGGGTCCCCCATCTCATCCCCCTTGGCTGGGTGTGACAAACAGGCTCATTTCTCCTCTCTTCTTTTCCCAGCGTCACCTTCTGCGGCACGGCAAGAAAACCCTGCATGGCTGATTCCGCTCACTGCTCAGGTAGTCGCATGCCTGGGGCGAGACACGTTTGTGAGTTCCGGGTCGCTACAGATCTTCCCCGTCAAAGCCGCAGAAAAGGCAAATTTGCTGCCAGTGCAGAAAAGCTGATGAGGAGTTTTGTGCTTGTTTTTGTGCGGCTATTTAGTCGTTTGAGGACCAAAGGCCTCCAAGAGAAGCGTTATAAAAACAGGTGTTTTTATTAATACTAAAGTGAGAAGTGTAGAGTAACGCGAGGAATAAGTGCATTTTTTATTAGCGTCGACAGCTCTAGATTCGCCAATAACAGCACTTCAAAAGCGCTCGTGTCCGGGGCGCTCTGAAAACCATTAACTCATTAATCCGGTGCCAAAGGCTGAGAAATCATTTCAGGAGCTCAAGTCTTGGGATGTTTAATGAAGTGAGATGGAGCCTTTCAAGTGGCGGTAACGTGATGCTGCTGGAGAAGTTGTTAGAGGAGAGCAATTAGTGCTTTCCTGGGAAATACGGGCCGTATTTCTTACAGCACCTCACGTGCTGTGGTTGCTTGGAGATGGGCATGCTTGGAGAATGGCTGTCCAGCTCCGGTGCTTCTGAGGAAGCACTGCTGTCCCATCCAGCCAGGTGGGCTACTTCTCCCCTTCTCTGGGCAGTGATGGTGGAGGGCAGGCTCTGTCCCCTGGGTGTCCTGGGGAGGCCAGTGGCAGTGCTTTCATTCTGTGTGTCTTCAGGTGACGGGCATGGATCCGATGCCTTGGTCCGAATGCCAAGATGCCTTACGCAAGCTCGTACAAGACCCAGTGAGACACCGCTCAAAAAGGGAAGGTGAGTGCCCACTTCCCCTTGCTCTGTGATTGTCCCGAAAGGTGGGGCTTTGCTGCTTCAGGGGCCAGAGAGGAACCACCTCCTCCCGCTTCCCTCTGTCCGTTAGCACTCAGGCTGTTGGGCCTCCCAGGGCGGTGGCTGCTGCCGCCTCCTCCTTCCAGGGGAGAGCTCTGCCCTCAGCATCTGGAGGTGGCAACATGAGCAAGCGCAGAAGACTCTTTCTCCCCCGGTTCCAGGGCCAGGCCCTGCTTTGCAACAGCTCGTAGTCCCGTCCACCCAGCGACCACCTGCCTTTTCTCTCCTCAGGTGCCATGAGGCCTGCTCTTCTCTTGCCCAGTGACCTGAACGCCGAGGATGTGCTTAGGAAGTACATACCAGTCGCTGCTCTCGGGAAGGTACGGCAAGGCCACCGCTGCTGGGGGCTGCATTTTCGGAGGGCAGAAGAAGTGGTGCCTTGCAGAGATGGAGCTCTTACGGGAACAGACCAATCAAAGAAAATGCGCCCTGCGATGACAACGCAGGGAAACTGAGCCCGGGGGCACCGGTGCTGCACCATTGTCTGCGTTGTCCTCAGAGAGACATGGGTGGCAGGAGGAGGACTCCTGTCCCTCTGTCTTTTCCGTGGCTATGGTTCTGGGTGTGCCGCGGACACGATGGTGGGATAAAGGGGAGATTCCCCTGAAGTCCCTGGAGCATCCCTGAGGGTCTCCCCTCATGTCCGTACCGGTCCCCAGATGGCGTGTTAGTGGAGCAGCCTTCTCTCCTTTGTCATTTGTGTTATGACTCGGCGTCTGCCTGCCGCAGGCTGGGCGGCCTGCCCGCCCTTTTGCACTGAGAGGAGGATTTATCCTTTCCTCTGCTATTACCCGCTATCGCCAGCACGCCTGCTCTCCCTCGGTACTGGTGTGGGCAGTAAGAGCCCGGGAGAGCAGGCTGGTGAAGCCGTCGTGCTCTTGTCTTCCAGCTCGATGCAGGACTGCCCATGGACCTCCTCTCTGAGCTACGGCCAGTCACCTGCATCTTTGTCCAGCTGCAGCTTGCTGCAGGTACCAGCTCGGAGCATCTCAGCACCGTCCTCAAGGAGGCCAGCAGGGTGATGCTAGAAATCCTCTCTCCTCACAAGGGCCACATCAACAAAGTCCTCCTGTGTGATAAAGTGAGTGGGGGGGAACGGTGGCCTCCCCCAGCGCCAGAGGGTGGGCAGTGAGCGCGAGGGAGAGACTCCCTCTTAGGCGCTGTAGCAACATGTTCCACATCTGTCCTGGGCAGGGCTGCACGTTCCTCTGCGTGCTGGGACTCCCTGGAAACAAGCTGCCCTGCGAGAGCCTTCACGCCCTGCAGAGTGCTCTGGAGATCTTCAACTCGTGCTCCACCATGCTCAAGGAAACAGAGTGAGTGTGTGGCGGGGGTCGGCGGGGTGCATGCTGCCTGGGGCGGCGCAAGGGGGCTTCCCAGAAAGAGATGTGCCTTCTAGCTTGCTCTCCCTTGTCCCTGGCAGGAAGGAGGCAGTGCCCTGAGAGGTGCAGGCAACCCCTGGGCTCAGCCCACGGCAGCCAGACGGAGTCCCTCCAAGCACACTCTGCTGGCCACCGTGCTGGAAAGAGCCCTCGTGAGGGCCAGAGGCCGCTGCGGCCAGAGGCAGGCCCTTCTGGGCCACTGCCCCATGAACGGGGATGGGGCCCAGCCACCTGATCCCAAGTGGCTGTCATTGCCAGGCGGTGACATGGCGGGCGCCTTCTTCCCTCTCTCTTTGCTCACAAGAGGGCTGTGGCCCTGCCCGTGCTCTGCCCCTGCCCCTTGTCCCTTGCAACCTGCAGATGTTGCACCCCTGAGCTCTCCACGTCCCCGAGACCCACGCTGGCAGGGCAGCACAGCCGGTGGCCCAGGCTGGCACCGAGGGGAGGTGTGGGAAGGGATGAAGCCAGGCGGGCAGGACTGCGCCTGGGGCGCTGCTCAAGCCCTGCTGTTTCCCTGTGTGCCAGGACAATGTCTGTGGCAGTTACCAGAGGGACGATGTTCTGCGGAGTCACTGGCCACCCGCTGAGACACGAATACACAGGTATTGGCCTGGAAGGGTGCCGCGGGGCTGGTGGCACGGGCCACACCGACGCATGCTCTCTCTCTCTAACGCGTGCTCTCCCTCTGGCAGTCCTTGGCCGGAAGGTGAACTTGGCTGCCCGGATGATGGTGCACTACCCTGGGCTGGTGTCCTGTGATGCAGTGACCTACGCCGCCTCCCGGCTGCCCGCTTCCTACTTCAAGGAGCTGCCTCAGAGAGAGATGAAAGGCCTCAGCCAGCCTGGCCCTGTCTATCAATACGTGGGGGTCACCGAGGAGAGGTGAGTGTCCTCTGAGACGGTCGGAAGCCCTGGCGTGGCAGGCTTTTTGCCCCTCTCCCCTGCTGTCTCCAGCTGCTGAGAGAGCAGGAGTGAAACCACAGGGATGGGGAAGGTTTGTCTGTCTTGGTAGACACAACCTGGCCTTGTGGGCTGGGTCTAAAGGGCTTTGGGCTGTGCTTTCCGTGCTGTGCTTGCTCCACCACGTGCCCTGGGAATGCTGACCCAAGGAGTTTTCTGTCCCAGCTGCTCCGAGCAGGAAGCTTTGGGCCAGTCTGGTCCCCATGGGGAAACGTGGACCATCGGGACACTCTTCCTCAGGTCTTCCTGCAGAAATCTCAGCTCTTCTGGGCCAGGATTTCACCTTCCCTTTAGAGGACGGTTTGAAGGTTACCACTGCCGTCTCTTTGAGACTGCGGGAAGACTTGAGCCAAAGGTGCCAGGTGCTTGGCGTCCCAAGCCCTTCAGGGACACAAGTCCCCCTTTCAAAGACGCTTGGTGTTCTTGGCCAAAGTGGTAAAGCTGTCTCCCAGCCAACAGCACGCCCTGGCTTCTTTCACGTGTCTTCTCCTGTTTCTCTGGGTTTGGCCTCTGGGGATGGACTCTTGATATGTTCTTCTGTCCCACCGTGGCCGCTGGGCTTCTTTACGCTTGAAGCTGTCGTAGCGTGTCAGCTTGAACTTTGGCTGGGAAAGCGTGCAGGGGATAACAGCCTGCTCCAGAGAAAAGCCGGTACCCGAGGAGCACCTCCTTCCCTACCACGCCAGGCTGCTTCTCTAGGTCCCCTGGCTTCTCGCCATCTCATTGACTTGTGTTGTCTTTTCCCCTGCTTCTAGCATCTTTGGCGTGGGTCTTACCAAGAAGAGGTCGGAGTACGTCCCCTTGCTGGGTAGGTGGAGAACGCCTTGCTCTTCTGAAGCCCAGGTTCTTCCCCTTGGTAACTTTTAGTGCCTTGCTGGGAAGGGAGAGGCTTTTACCAGGGATGGTGTTGCCTGCAGCAGCCCTAAGAAAGCGCCGCCTGTCTTGGTCTCTGCTTGCTTGATATCTTTGGGTGGAAAACGAGGTGGGGCGCCTGCTGCTCCCTGCTGTCTTCCAGAGCTGGTAGGAAGGTTGCTTTCAACTGTGGAGCTGCTCACAGCCTGGGGGCTAAACTGATCCCTGTCTTTGGGGTCAGGAAAGAGATTTCCTTCTGCCAAATCGATGGAGAGTTTTGACGGTGGGTTCTCCTCCTTCTACTCCTCAGAGCTGCTTTCTTGGCAGCATCTGGGCGAAGACACGGAAATGTCAGGAGGCAGGGGATGCCTGTATTCACTCGGGGTCTTGCCGAATGTTTTGGGCCCTGTTGTGGGTTAACCCCGCTTGGCAGCTCAGCCCCACAGAGCCACTCGCTCCCCACAGTGGGATGGGGAAGAGAGTCGGAAGGGTTAAAGTGAGAGCACTGGTGCGCTGAGATACAGACAGCTTAATAGGGAAAGCAAAAGCTGCACACACGCCCAAAGCAAAATCAGGCATTCGTTCACCGCTTCCCATGGGCGGGCAGGCGTCTTGCCATTTCGAGGAAAGCAAGGTTTCATCACGTGTGACGGTGACTTGGGAAGACAAATGCCATCACTCCGAATGTCCCCCCTTCCTCCTTTCCGCCGGATTTTCTTGCTGAGCACGGCGTTGTATGGTCTGGAATAGGCCTTTGGGCAGTTGGGGTCAGCTGTGGCGGCTGTGGCGGCTGTGCCGCCTCCCAGCTTCTTGTGCACCCCCAGACTGTTCGCCAGCGGGGCAGCGTGAGCAATGGAAAAGGCCTCGACGCTGCGCAGGCGCTCTTCAGCCATAACTAAAACCTGGTTGTGTTATCAACAGCGATGTTTGGTCACAAATACAAAACATAGACCTGTACAGGCTATTGCTGAATAAAATTAACTCTAGCCCGGACCAAACCAGAACGGGACTGGCGACGCTGCCTTAGCTACTGGGAGGTGCTGTGCAGCTCACGGCACAGCGAGGAGATGCTTTGAGTCTGTTTGGGACGCAGCTGCCTGAACCGGCTGCAGTCATCCCTTACAGTCTCGTGCTGGATCGCTGCGGGGAGTCGCATGGGGCCGGCAGAATCTCCGTGCCTGTGGGATAGGGGAGAGGGCGAGGGGGCTGCGCTGTGGGGCAGGCAAGCAGGTGGCCCCGTGACTGCTCTGAGGAAGGCAGAGGTGCCCAAGCGTGGACGAGCAGGTGGGAAGGAGGCCTGGGTGCCGGCAGGCTGGCCGATGTGGTAGCGGGGAGGGAAGCTGCGGTGGAGGGTGCCCGCAAAAGGGACGGCTCTTTGCTTTTCAGCACGCCCCCAGCAGCTCGTTCTCTGGTTTGTCTTCGCAGGTCGGAAGCAGGAGACTGACCTCTTTGTCAGCTGCTTGAACGCCTATAGGGATTCAGGCCAAAGGAACATCCTGGCGGTTGAGGGCACGATGGGCTGTGGAAAGAGCCACTTACTTGCTGAACTGGCCTCTCTAGGCCAGGATGCTGGCCACAGGTACAGGTTTTCCACCTGTAGCTTTGCGACGCTGCCCCTGCCCATCCCCTGACAGCCGCGAAACGCTCCAGCCCCTCTGCCAGGGTACCTGGCCCTTGGACTGCAGCCTCCCGACAGAGCCTCCTGGAGACACTGCCTGGGAGCACCTGCGTGCTCCGCTCCCGCCTCTGCCTCTTTGGGGAGTTGGAGGTGGCTTCTGGAGCCACGGCCTTTCCTCCTTCCCCCCTGGGTCAGGCGCAGATAGAAGGAAAGAGCCCAAGCTCAGTGCTTTTCATCCCACTCCAGACCCCAGAGACAGCAGGGCTGCCTGTCTCAGAAGCCCTGCTCGCCCTCGGCGTGTTTCCCAGGAGGAGCACGGGGGCCTGTGCTCTGGCAGGCAGACCGATAAGGTCTGGAGCCCAAAGGCAAACCCACCACTTGCTCCGTTCTTGCCTCTCAGCCCCGTGAGTTCCTCTGCAGGGGGCACGTAGGGAGACCTAGGCCGGCGCTGCAGAGACACAGGCTCTGGACCCGGCTCTCCCGCTGGCTTGGCAGCAACTGCCCCTCTGTGCCCTTTCTCGTACGAGGAGGGAAAGGCTTGGCCTTCTGTGGGAAGCGCTTGGAGATGGGGGGCTGAAGAGCTCCCCCCCAAAGGGCACCTCCGCCCCTCTTGTCTTAGAAGGCTGGGGCTGTGGGGAATCTCAGTGCCTTTTGCTTTTGCACCGCAGGGTGGTTGCCCTGGAACTGCTGGAGATCGACATGAGGCAGCCCTTCTCTGCCATCCGCATGCTGATGGCCAGGGCCCTGGGCCTCCAGGACTGCGAATCGCGCGGCGACAGGCAGCGCGTGCTGAAGACAAAGCTGCAAGGGACAATCGAAGAGAGCAGCTACTGCCTCCTCAATGACATTTTCGGTGTCAAGGTGAGAGCCAGAGGCCCTTGTGGATGTTGAGAAGGCCTTCTCCTGAGCTTGTCTGGGTCTGACCTTGAGTGGGCACGCTGCTGGGAGTGCCTTAGCTCCGGGGTGGGCATTGCGGGGGTCACAGTGTGCATTTGCCATGCCTGGGCCCGGGGGGCTCCCTGTCTGTGGGGCTGGTGTCCTGCGCCGCATCCGCAGTGCCCGGTGCCTTGTTCGGCACCCTGGAAGTGGCACTGGAGAGCGGCTGTTCCTGACCTCGTGCCGAGGTCACCGCTGTGCGAGGGGTCTGCCCCAGCCAGCCCACGATTCCCACAGCCAGAGAACCGGCTCAGCCCAAGCCCCAGCTCTGCAGAGACCCTCAGCAGAGGGCCTTTGCTTTAGGCTCTGGGTGGAGTCCCCGCTGCGGCTCCCTGCCCCTGTGCTGGGCAGAGGTGAGGTGCTGAGGCTGTCAGAGACGGTGGGCTCTGCGGTCTTGCGTGCTGGGTAGGTGTGCCGAGCCCCGGAGCCGTGTTTCTCCCTGACTCTGCTTTTCTGGCCAGTTCCCCATTTCGGACAATGTTCGCGAGATGGATGAAACTCAAAGAAAACTGGAATTGCACTCGACTCGGGTGAAAGTGCTGGAGAAGGTGAGCATTTCTCCTTCCTTCCCCCTGGGTCAGAGAAGGAAAAACCCTGCCGTCTGCGGGCTCTGTACCACTGAGGTGTGAGCAGGCGGGATGACTGCGCACCTGGGTCATGGCCCGTCAGAGCCCGAGAAAGCCCTCGCCCCCCCACTTCCCCCCGCAGCCCCACAAACACACCCGAGGACTTTCCTCCCGTAAAGTGTGCCCTGGAGGAGGAACAATGTCTTCTGGGTTCCCTTGCCCGAGCTCCCTCCTTCTGCAGGGCAAGTGATGTTAGGTATGACCCTCCAGTCTCAAAGAGTCAGTAAGCTTCCGAGCGGGAAAGTGGCTGGGGAGAGACTTCAGAGCATCCTCTCAAGAGACGGAGGCTAAATCTCGTCCCCTGCAAGACAGCTGAGAATCCACTGGATTCCCCTCAGAGCAACCTGCTTTTTTTCAGACCCTTACAGGAGATTTTGGCATATTTGTCATCGACAATGCCCATTTCATCGACCCTGACTCCTGGTTCATCATGTCACCCGTGCTCCAAAAGGTCTCCCTCTTCATGGTCATGAGCTTAGCCCCAGGCTACGAGATAACAGAGAGCTTTCGCAAAGCCGCAGCAGACAACGCCACGTCCCAGAAAATCACTTATCTTCATCTGGACAAGCTGAAAGCTTCAGTTGTGATGCAGAAAGTCTGCAAGGAGCTCGGAGTGGTCAGCATCCCCAGGGATCTGGTGAGGTAAGTTGGAGGCAGGGGAGCTCTTCCTGAGGGCCTGAACCTCTGCTGACCGTGGTAGGGAATCAGCCCCCCAGGCAAGGGAGCGCAGGGCCGCTAGAAGCATCCCGGACTCTAGCGAGTGCCAGGCGTGGGCGGCTTGTTATGCCTCACCCTGGTGGGTGTGCGCTGAGAGCGGGCAACTCCCGAGACACCCAGCCTGGGAGGTGTCAGCCTTGGCTGCCGCACAGGGAGGAAGGGAGGAAGAGTCCTGAGCCCAGCTGTGTCTGGGTGTGAACAGAAAAGGCCTTGGTCTGGGTGGCTGGGCTGTGGGGGAGATTCCCCGGGGCAGAGGTCCATCCTCTCCAGGCTCCTGAGGAGAAGAAAGGCAGGGCTCGCTGCTCTGCGCTTTGGGCATTGTCCGCAATTCTTTTCCCGTGGACTTCGGCAAAGGCTGGAGGGTTCAGGGGGCACAAAATCCCAAGGCAGTGGGAGGACGATCCCTTTCCAAAGTGAGGTGTAGCTGTGATGAAGATGCTGGCTACCCTGGTATGCCTGAGTGACTGGCCGCCCACCTGAACTGTGTTTCACCTTACTTTCCTTGTGCTGGTCCCCGACGGGTCTGCTCCTGTGCAGGTTCCTGATCCGAACCAGCTCAGGGATCCCATATTACTGCGAGGAGCTGCTGCGCTGCCTTCGTGCCAACGACATGCTCCAGTTCTGCACCCGGAGGCAGTCTGGAAAAGCAAAGGACAACTGGGAGAGCCTGATCAGTAAGCACCTTGGCTGCGACTAGCGAGTTGCTGTGGCGTGTTCTCCACAGCAGAGTCTTGCCCCGTTGTTCCCCCGTGGCTCTGGGCAGAGTCAGATCTTGGTCTGGCGGAGGTGCGGGCTCCTGTGCGCCTTGCTGTTGGGACAGGCAAAGCAGGGGCAGTGAGTTCTGGTGGCTCGGAGGGACCTGCGTTCTTGGGGCGGGGGTTGTGGGGCTAAAACACAGGGGAAATCCTTCCGAAGCACATGTGCTTGTGGTGTTTCTTAGGCATTCCAATGGGCATGCAGTTTAACTTGGCCAAAGGCTAGCTCACTTGAGAACAAACGCCAGCTTGAGGTGAGGGACGAGCCCAGGAAACTTGAATGCCAAACCGTAAATCCCCACAAGAGTGCCGGTAACGGAAGAAAACGGTGGTAATGCCATCCGAGAGAGCAATGCCAGCCAGAGTGCCGCGGCCTTGGGAAGAGCCAGGACTGAGGCCACGTCTTGCATTAGCACCAGCAGTTTCCCTGGCTGGGAACTGGTGGGAACTGTTTTGCTCTGCTTCATGACCACCACATTCAGGGCAGGCACTGGACCATGTCGGGGGCGACTTGTCCCATCCCAAGTGAATCGTGAAGCGCTCGCGAGCTGCGAGTCGCTTTGCGAACTGCCTTATCGGTGCTCTCTTGCTCCGCCCAGCATCTGCAGCCGAGGCTTCATCCCTCGCAGCAACCTGGAGCTCCGAGGCGGGGAATGACGGGAGGGTCTGCCTCCTCAGGCCAGGCGTGACCCTGGAGAACACCGCGCTGCCCATCCCCTTGAAAGGTAAGGAGCCGAGCGCCGCTCTGCCGGCTGTCGGCTGTGCTGGGGCTCCTTCCCGGGGCAGGGGCTGGAGGGAGGCCGGGCATCCGTGTGCTGCAGAGTCACCCTCTCAGCGTGGGGGCTCTGCTGGGAAGGGGGCTCCGGTCCCACCAGAAACAGGCCTGGGGCTGCAGGCAGCCGCTTTCCCCTCCTGTGAGCCTGCTGGCTGCTCTCCGTCAGCAGGTAGGAGAGAAAAGGTTATCCGTGCAACACTGAAATGGCTCCCTTTTCTCACCAAAACAAATACTTTGCTGGGAAAAGGCTTTGACTTGCCTCTGTCCCAACTTTGACGCAGCATCTGTGTTGCTGTTCTCTTTTTAAGTTCCCCAGCTAATGCTGGTCTCAAGGCACTTAATCCAAACCAAACCTCTCTGGCCATAGACATTTGTTATGAATTGTGAAGAAACATCATGCTAAAGTATTCCTGCTGTGAAGTGGCTTTGTCCAAAAAAAAAAAAAAAAGAAAACCAAGAGAAAGGAATAGTATTGTCTGGCCAAGTTAAGGCAAGCGTTGTGGGGAGCTCTGTGTCCACCTGTGATGTGGGGAAAGTTCTCTGTGTGCGCTGTTGGGCAAAAGCCTACTCCAGATCTGGTAGGGCACATCATGGGATGCGCATACCTGCTGGGTCCTGCCCTCCCTGCCCTCGGTGGGGGAGCATTTGTTTGAGCATCTGGCTTTTCCCCAGGCCTCATGGCCTGCGATTCCATCAGGAGCGGAGCCAGTTTGAAGATGCCTACCCTGGGTTGCGATTGCCCAGTAGGTGCAGCCGCAAGCAGAGGAGGCCAAAGTCTACCCCATCTCATGGGTTGAAACTTTCCAGCCTCTCCAGCCTCAGCATGGGGAAGAGGCAAGAGAGACGTGTTGTTTCTTCTTGACAGAGATTGCGCTGACTCAGCTGGATCGGATGCAGCCGCTGACGCGGATGGTTGTGAAGTTTGCAGCCATCATCGGGCCGGTGTTTACCACCCAGCTCCTGTTGCACATCCTTCCCACTGGCCTCAGGACCCATATGAATTCCTCCTTGGACGAGCTGGTGAGCGACAACATCCTGAGGTGGCTGAAAAACACAGAGGTGCCAGAAGATGTGCAAGATCCTACCGAGGGGCCAGCCACCTCTTCGCAGGTGGAGAGCAGTAAGTGGTAGCGGGCAGGTGGACAAGGGAGCTCCCAGCTGTGTCCCGGCAGGGCTCCCCAGGGCATGGTGCGCTTCCCCTGCCGTGAGGGGTGGCTGGGGCTCAGGCAGGCACGGCTCTTTGCGATGGGTTGTTCAAAGACCTTACGGGTCAGTCTCAAAGCCCGCTAGCTTTGCGCTGGAGGGAGGTTCCCACCAAGTGCCATCCCGAGTGCTGCTCGTAGCGCAGGCACGGGAGGGCGTGTGGAGTCCCTGACATCCTCTCCCAGCCACCTGATCAAAGATGCTCTCCAGGTTGCCCCGGGGCCCTTGACGGGCTTTTATTCAGCTTTGACTCCCCTGTGGCGCAGGAGGAAGCTCAGGAGGCTGGGGACTGCCTTGCCAAGAGCAGGGAGAAAGTGCTGGACGGGGCTTGCTTGGGCTGGTGGTGACATGCCCAGCTCCTGCCTGGAGCGCAGCTGAGCGCTGTGTCCGCGGGGCTGGGCTAGCGTCAGCAAGGCAAGCTGGGCCCTTTTGCCCCGTGCTGCAAGGCTCGGTGTGCAGCAGTGCTGGTTGGCTGGCAAGGGTGCACGCCAAGGCATGACTCTCGTGCCCCGGCTGCGACGGCCCTGAGCTGGGGCTGATGCCAAGGCCCTTTGCCTTGCAGGTGTGCAGAGGCCCTCTCCCAGCACGAGGACCGAGGAGCAGCAGCCTGGCGTCTTGGCCTTCTGCGTCCCGCTGCTGCAGAAGGCTGCGTACGAGCTGTGTCCCGGGAGGCAGCGAGTCGCCTTGCGCGGCAAGTGTGCCGCCTTCCTGGAGCAGCACGCGCACAAAGCAGGAGCTGCGGCCAAGGGGAGTTTGTCGCCTTCCACCACTTCGCCGTCACCAGCAGCCAGGACGGAGGCAGCTGTCGGGACCCTGCCGACGGAGGCGACTCATGCAGCTGGGAGGCCTTGGTGCTGGCTGGAGAAGAGCTGAAGCAGGATAGGACCCACGCCACTGGGGGTACGCTGTGCACCGTGCTCCACAGCCCGGGCCCTCCAGGAGCCCAGGGGTGTATGCTGGGGATCGGCTGGGAGGAGGTCTGCCGGGGACGAGCCCAGGAGCTGAGGACAACCACCGCAGACTTTGCTCAGCGTGTCGGCACCCTCGCAAGGGTCCTTGAAGCCCAGTGGGAGAGCGAGAGCAGCTCTTCCCCTGGGGCAGGCGAGGAGGTGTCTAACCCCCTGTTTTCTTTGCAGATGCCGCAGAGCAGCAGGCTTTCATGGAGGAGGAAACTGGGTGAGCAGACAAGGGTTTGATTCTCTGTAAAGGCAGGGGCCTCAGGGGTCTCCAGAGGAGACCAAGGAAGCGCTGGCATTTGCCTGCCGGTTGTGACTCTAGCTTAAGGAAGAGGCTTTCTGTGAGGTGGGAGCGGGGAAGAGATGGCCACGGAGGTGAGACAGTGCTGGAGGAAGCCCGTGGGCTCCTAGTGATGGTCACACTACCCTGGAGCAGGCCTTGCTTTCCAGTTCCTCGAGAGGAGCGCTACAAGATCTGCAGGCGAAAAGCCACCACAGGGAGCCGGGTGGTTTGCCTGGGGGAGGTGACAGAAAGCCCAGCTTGTCTTCTTCTCCCTGGCTACAAAGCAGCTGTAGGAGTCATGCCTGCCCGTGGGCTCGCGCTCTCTTTTGAACAAAGGGCTTTTGATGGCCTCTCTGTGGGGCAAAAGACCAGTGTAGGTGATGCCTGTGCATTCTTTGCTCTCTTCTTCCCCTGGGAACGGTGCTCTGACTAGTGTGGCGGAGCGGCTTCTGCCAGAGGGCGAAGAGACAACTGAGCTGCCCGACGAGACCGACAGGCAGCACAACGGCACACACTGGTGTGAATGCCGAGCCATCGTGGAATCGGTGCTTGTGCCTTTGGCTCGCCACTACGTGGCAATGGGCGATGCCGACCGAGCCTTTTACTACCTTCTGGAGTGTGCTGCTGCCTACCTGCACGTCTCCAACAGCTACATGGTGAGTTGCCTCGCTCGCCAGTGCCCACCGTGCACGGAGTCCTCTCAGTCAGCTGGCTCTGGGCAGGACAACTTCACCGCTGCAATAGGGCGTGCCTTGACGGGGCCTTGGAAGGGACATGCTGGGGTCAGAGCCTGACTTCTTCCTCCGGCTTGCCTCTTCTGTGGACGGAGACACAGGCCACCGTGCCCATAGCAGGAGGGGAATTAGCAGGGAGGGGATCTGAAGGAGCACTGGTGCCTGTGCTCTGAGCCGGCGTGACTGTGTTGGGGCGGGCATCAGCAGGGGGAGAAACGGGCCCTCTTAAGACAGATGCCAGAGGCAACAGGGGAGGACGAGGCCGGCCATGGGCTCTGCATCACGCTCGCCTGCTCTCTCTGTGCTTGCGCAAAGGCCCTCATGAAGCTGAACGAAGCGGAGGTCCTGAGGAAGATGAAAGCCACTGCGATAGCCTGCTTTGAAGAGGCCACCTTCTTCAGCCTCAAAGGGGAGGTAAAGAGATGGGGAGGTCTGGAGGGATGTCCTGGGGGATGGAGCTGGATGCTTTCCCCGGCTGCAGGGGCTATCCCTGGCATCACCAGCCACCGGCAGACTCCGGCAGTCTCTTGGCCGACTCGAGCAGATCAGGGTGTTTCCCTTTTCCTCTGCAGGTTTGCTGGTGTATGCAACGCCTTCAGCTGGCAGAGAAAATGATGAGGCAGGCTTTGAGCTTGCTCAGAAGGAACTTCCCCGAGACCTTCCTTGGCGCCTTTGTCAAGGCTCAGGTGGAAAAGTTGCCTTGTGTCGCTTACGTGAGAAGAGCAGCCTGCCTTCTGCAGAAGGGCCGGTAAGGAGCAGAACTGAGAACCTAGGGGAGGAAGAGCCATTTCCTACCTGGTCCCAGACCTGCCTGGGCTTGAGGCCACACGTGACCTGACGCACGGCCCTTACAGGACCGAGGGGTTAAGGAGCGATATGCGGGTGGAATGGGGAACGACAGAGCCCCACACTCCCTCCCCCCTGCACGCTCCTTCCCCCCTGGGTAAAAAGCAGCTCACAGCCGGGGCTGTGCCTGCCGGCACGCGTCGACGGCGGCAGGGCCTTGGTGGTGGCTGGGGACAGAGAGCTGCAAACAGGGAGTAGAGGCTGACGAGGGGCAGGGCTCAAGAGCCGGGGAAGGAGCAGTGGGTGGGGGTGAGGTGTGAGAGCGAGGAAGCTCAGAGGGCGATAACCCTTTTCTTGCCGGTTCCCAGCTTTGCTTGGGCCCCCGGGCGCTGTAGCGCCAACGCGCCCTCTCGAGCGGTCAGCTTCCCCTGGCGGCACTGCTTTGTTTGCCCCCTTCCTCTCCATCAGCTCTCTTTCCTCCCAGGAGGTGCGACTGGCTTGTCCGCCGCCCTGCTTTCCCCCGGCCCTGGCTGATTTAGCGCTGTACAGCGAGAGCCTCTGGGCCCAGCAGTTTCTCTCGTGCAGCAGGATGAAGAGGCTGGCCTGGCTGCTGCAGCAGAGCTGCTGCCTTTCCTTACTGGAGCGCCTCTTCAGCCTGGAGGGCACTTCCAGCGGACGGAGGTTCTCCCGCCTGGCAGCGCGCATGAAGGCCAACACGGACAGGGCGTTGGACTCCTGTTGGACAGCAGAACTCCCGCCACGCACAGACTTAGGACACAGACAGATGCCAGCACAGACGCAGACACAGGTACAATTGGGCACACAGGCACCGTACAGAGACCTTCACAGACGCCGGCACCAATACAGGCAGGGACACCCGTACTGATACCATCAGAGATACCACCGCCCATTCCGTTGCAGGTGCAGATGCCGTTGTAGAGGCCGTGGCAGACACAGATACCGCTGCAGACGCCCTTGCAGAAACCAGGTAGTCTTTCAGATGCAACTGCAGACGGAGATGCCATGGGAGAGACAGATGCCACACCAGATACCCTTTCGTGCGCCACTGCAGATGTAGACACAACCGGAGTGCAGAGAGCATTGCAGATGCCCTTGCAGACAGAGGGAGCGTTGCTGATGCAGGTACCATTTCAGAGGAAGGCATCTTTGGGGATGCCGGTGCGGATGCAGATAAAATTGAAGATGGAAACGCAGATGGAGACCACGTTGCAGGTGCTGTTGCAGGTGCAGTTAGCGTGGCAGATGTTTTTCTTAAACAGGGACCATTCAGGACAACTTTACCGACTTCTTCTGTCACCAGAGCTGTATATTTGTTTTCCAAATAAAATGGTTCTTATGAAAACTCAGGAGTTCTGTTCTCCGCCATACAACTCTGCAATGACCAAGTCAAGTGGTATCGCCAGAGCGTTTCAACCTACTAGACTTCAGGAGACATTGATTAGCATTTGTAAAGCAACTTGACAGTGTTTTGGAGGGCTACAAAAGTAGAATTTGTAATGGCATGTTGCAGTTCCTTCTTTGTTGGATGGAGGAGTCAATATTAGTACAATTAGCCACTTCCCATCCCAAGCAGTTTTGAAAGAATCCAGCGTGTTTTGAAAGAATCGGGGAAGGAAGGCGCTTCCTTGTGTTTCAAGCCTCTTCTGTCAAGGTACATTGGTACTGAAGTTCAAAAATAAGCACACGTATTATGTGAGTTATCTCTGAAATAAGTCCGTTCACTGACAGAGAGCCGCCACAGTTTCTATTGTAATTTCACCAAAGACACCAAAGAGTAAGACATTTGTCAATGTCAGGCAGAGTTTGCCTTTGGTGAAGCCGACTTGGCTGTCACCAATCACCTCCCTATTTCCCATGTGCCTTAGTAGCGTTTCCAGGAGGATCTGCTCCATGACCTTGCCAGGCACAGAGGTGAGACTGACCGGCCTGTAGTTCCCTGGGTCTTCCTTTTTTCCCTTTTTGAAAATGGGCGTTCTGTTTCCCCTTTTCCAATCAGCAGGAACTTCACCAGGCTGCCACGACTTCTCAAATATAATGGAAAGAGGCTTGGCGACTTCATCTGACAGCTCCCTCAGGACCCGTGGATGGATTTCATCTGGTCCCATGGACTTACGCACCTTCAGGTTCCTCAGATGGTCCTGAACCTGATCTTCTCCTACAGTGGGCGCTGCTTCATTCTCATAGACCCTGCTTTTGCATCCTGCAACTTGGGTGGTGTGGGTGGAGCCCTTGCTGGTGAAGGCCGAGGCGAGAAAGTCATTCAGCATCTCAGCTTTCTCCGTGTCCTGGGTGACCAGGTCTCCTGTGTCCTTCCTGAGAGGGCCCACACCTTCCCTAGTCTTGCCTGTACCCGTGACGTACTCATAGGAGTTTTTCTTGTTATCCTTGATGCCCCTAGCGAGATTTAACCAGGCTGGGAAGTTTTCAAGTGACGTCCCTGACCCCGGCCCCGGGGAGGCAGCATACCTCCCTGTCAAGAGGGTCTGCGCGGCATATTGGGCCTACTACTATAACCCGCCTCTTCTCCCTTGCAGAGGCAGTTTTTAAACTGGGGGTAGGCCTTGCTGGTCCCGGCATCTCTTCTGGTGTAGCCAAACCATCTTCCATGCCATCCATGGGCTGGCCTCCCTCCTCAAGAGCCTCATACCTGTTGTGCAGAGGCACCTGGTCGGGGGATGTGGGCAAGGAGGGAGTTCGCTTCCCTCCCCTCGTAGGGACTAGCCTCCATTCACTGGCCTCCTTTTGGCCACTGCCTTCAGTGGCAGGGCGAAGGGACCAGATCTCCTTCAGCTCGGGGTTTTTTTGGGGGCTCTTCTGGTTTTTGACTCAGGGAGGTCAGAGTCTGCTTCCACCAATCCATTCCTTTCTCACTCTCCCTGATGCTCCGCAGCCCTTCTGTTTCCTCTTTCAGCTCTGCTGCCAGGCTGAGCAGATCATCCCCCTGGTGGCACCTCACGCAGCTGTCACCTCTTCTACCACCCACCAGCCCTGGGAGATTAAGGCACTCTCTGCAGCCGGCGACCTGGGGGGCTGCGTGCTTCCAGGGGAGCTCAGTTGGTACGGCCACGTCTGCTCTGGCAGGTGCAGCAGATGCGGGAAGCTGCGTCCTTCAGTTGGAGACCATGGCTGACCTTCCCCCCCGAGCGTCCTGCGCCCTTCCACGCGAACTGACGCGCCATGCCCTGTCTGCCCGCCCTGTTCCCCGCACTCCCTTGGGCCGCCTTTGAAGGGGCTGGGGGCTGGCCGCTGCTGCTGCAGGCTCACTTGCCTCAGCCAGTGACCGTTGGTGGCGGTTACGCCTCCTTTAAACCTGCCGCTGCTGCTGCAGGCTCCGCCCCGGCCTCGTCAGACGCTCTCGCATCAGCTGTCAGCTGCGGGCTCCCTGCGGGTCCCTGCCACTGCCTGGTCTTCTCCCGGCCTCAGAAAAACTCGGAAAAAGCCCCTTTTCGCCACCATTGCCCGGCTCTGCTGCCGACGTGCCAGCACCGGAGCTGTTTGCCTCGGCGAGTGACCTGTGCTTGTAGATTTGCTGGCTTAAACCCTGTTTTTCATTTTACTGAGCCTCCACTGCACCAAGTGAAATTAAATTTCCAGTATTTCAAGTACTCTTGAGCGTCTCCCTGTGAAGCTGTGAAAGTTACTGCATTGCTCAAAGCAATGATGAGAAGCTCTCTGTGGTTCCAATTTGTAGCTACCACATGCTTGGTGACTTGACATTTCAAAAAATGGGTCTCAGCTGACCCATCCCCACCTGTTTGGCTTCTGAAGGAAAAACACTCATTTTTTAAAAACGCGACATGACGAGGAGAGTATCTTCTCCGTTGTTTTTGGTCCTAGATACAAACATTGGGCTTTTTGTCCTCGAGGTGAGACTGACCCGGAACATCCCACACAGAATCTCAAATACAAGGTTGCCGACTTCACGCCAAAGGCAATTGGCAAGAAAGAAATACAGTCTCCTCTGTTGACATTCGGGGACAGGTAGAGGAGAGTACTTCATTACTTACCAATGAAGTAATGAAGAAAAAAAACCCAAGGAACACAACACGCGTATTTATGCATGTATCATCACATACTCATCCTTCAGCCCTCAGGTTTGGGCTTTCTGATTCTCGGCACAGTGCTGGATGGTTTGTTTGCCGCACACTACGTTCTCCTCCTCCACAGGAATTCGTAGTTAGTACCAACCGTTTCATTACAGAACCAGAGCACAACACAGAGGGCAGTCAATAAGTAGCGGGTTTTGGTTTGTTACTTAGGATCACAGGTAAGGCATTCTTACCTATGGTAAGAATATAATAAGGTATAAAGAAGAGAACGGTATAACTCCCAAGAGAAATTGTGATCTACCAAGGTATAGATATATATACATATAAAAGTATATATATATCTCAATTAATGTGGAAACATTCTTTGTTTTTATGGGACTGTTGAATTGGGTCTCTAAAGAGTCTCTTCTATCCCTACGGGACAGGAGAACAGCATGAAAGGAATAGGTTAGGGAAAACTGTTTGGGTTTTTCCTGCCTCAGGCAAGGGCAAACCCATTCGTGGGACTGTTTTTGCTCAAGGACCTGGAGGTACTTGGTGGGTGATGCTGGAGAATGGGGAAGCTCAATGTGTACCCCAAGGAAATTCGACCCTGGGTGAGAAGACTTAATTCCGAGCTGCGTGATATTAACCGTTATATGATACTAACAGTGTTCTAGAAGTGTTCTTCAGGATAACACAGTAGTGATGAAACCTGAATGTTGTGGTTTGGCCTCAGACGGCAACAAAGAACCATGTGCCGCTCGCTCGGGCCTTCCCAATACAGGACTCTTGGGTTGAGACAAAGGCAGTTTAACAGAACGGCAAAGGGAACAAACAAACAACAACAATCACACGGACAGAGGAATATACAAACACGATTACGGAACCGCCGCTCCCCGCCGCTCACCGACCGGACCCGGGACGCCCCAGCCTGCTCCAAACGGTGACTTCCTGCCCCCTCCGCCAGCAGCTCAGGGTGGGCATGGCTCACATGGCATGGAATGCCAGGAAAAATTAACCCTATCCCCGCCGGAACCAGGGCATTATCCACCCCTTATTCCATACCATCTATGCCATGCCCGGATCTTACAGGTTCCAATGAATTGCCACCACTTTCCCCTGTCATATATATATATACACACACGTATATTCATGCGGATATAATGCCCTTAGTTTATGGGCCATCCCTCCAAAGCGTCCGTTGAGTTCTTTTAATCCATGGCTTTGGGCTCCACCTGTTAGAACAGTCTCTCAGGGCAGGTGAGATGCTGGGTGGCGCTGGTCTGTTGCATGCTGTATTTTCGGAGGTTGTGACTGGTGCACCCGGTGTGGCTCATGCACACAATCCGTGGGCTGAAGACGTAGATCTTGAGGAAGTTGCTGGGCGCCAGCTGCTGAGGTCAGTTCTTATCCCATCACCCCTGTGCCTTACTCATAGTACAACTGATAGCAATTATAGCAATGAGCACATACAGTGAGAGTGTTACTTAGCAATTAACAGCACACAATTTGATTCATTGGCTATTCTCACCCAAAATCAGATCCCCATGAGGTATACGTCGGACTTCCCCATGCTGCCACATCACGCACCAAGTGCACCCAGGTCCTTGGGCAAAAGCAATCCCACGGATGGGTTTGCCTTTGCCCGAGGCAGGACTAACCCAGACTGTCTTCCCTAGCGTATTCTTCATGTGCACTACGGGGACTTTATCCCCTTCTACGGTACGTGGAAGTTTTGATTGGGCAGGGCCAGCCCCATTGGTAGATCCCCTGGTGTTAACTAGCCAGGTAGCTTTTGCTAGATGTATATCCCAATGTTTTAAAGTCCCACCACCCATTGCTCTCAGTGTAGTTTTTAACGATCCATTGTATCGTTCTAGCTTCCCGGCGGCTGGTGTGTGACAGGGGATGTGATATACCCACTCAATGCCATGCTCTTTGGCCCAGGTGTCTATGAGGCT
Source organism: Rissa tridactyla (assembly GCF_028500815.1). Taxonomy (NCBI): domain Eukaryota; kingdom Metazoa; phylum Chordata; class Aves; order Charadriiformes; family Laridae; genus Rissa; species Rissa tridactyla. Next base: position 15,470,427 of record NC_071479.1, read on the forward strand.
GTTTCGGAAATGAGTCCCGTTGTCCGACTCGATTCTCTCTGGGGTACCATGTCACCACAGGACTTGCTTTTCAAGGCCCAGGATAGTGTTCCGGGCAGTGGCATGGGGCACAGGGTGTGTTTCCAGCCATCCAGTGGTTGCTTCCACCATTGTGAGCACATGGCACTTGCCTTGACGGGTTTGTGGCAGTGTGATATAATCAATCTGCCAGACCTCCCCATATTTATATTTCAGCCATCGTCCTCTGTACCAAAAAGGCTTCAAACGCTCCACTTGCTTGATTGCAGCGCATGTCTCACATTCACGGATGACCTGTGCAATAGTGTCCATGGTCAAGTCCACCCCTTGGTCACGATCCCATCTGTATGTCGCGTCTCTTCCTTGATGGCCTGAGGAGTCACGGGCCCATCGAGCTGTGAATAGTTCACCCTTATGTTGCCAGTCCAGATCCACCTGAGCCACTTCAATCCTAGCAGCCCGATCCACCTGCTGGTTGTTCTGATGTTCCTCCGTGGCCCGATTCTTCGGTACATGGGCATCTACATGGCGTACTTTCACAACCAGATTCTCTGTCCGGGCAGAAATATCTTGCCATAGGTCAGCAGCCCAGATGGGTTTGCCTCTGTGCCGCCAGTTGCCTTCCACTGCTGTAACCACCCCCACAGAGCATTTGCCACCATCCATGAGTCAGTGTAGAGATAAAGTACTGGCCATTTTTCTCGCTCGGCAATGTCCAAAGCCAGCTGAATGGCTTTCACCTCTGCAAACTGGCTCGATTCACCCTCTCCTTCACTGGCTTCTGCAACTTTTCGTGTAAGACTCCACACAGCAGCCTTCCACTTTCGATGCTTTCCCACAATCTGGCAGGACCCGTCAGTGAACAGGGCATATTTCTTCTAATTTTCTGTCAGTTTATTATATGGTGGGGCCTCTTCTGCACGCGTCACCTCCTCCTCTGGTGACATTCCGAAATCCTTGCCTTCTGGCCAGTCCATGGTCACTTCCAGAATTCCTGGGCAACTGGGGTTTCCCATTCGAGTTCGCTGTGTGACCAGTGCAATCCACTTACTCCATGTAGCATCAGTTGCATGATGTGTGGTGGGGACCCTTTCTTTGAACACCCAGCGCAGCACCGGCAGTCGAGGTGCTGGGAGGAGCTGCGCTTCTGTGCCAACCACTTCCGAAGCAGCTCGAACCCCTTCATATGCTGCCAATATCTCTTTTTCTGTTGGAGTGTAGCAGGCTTTGGATCCTCTGTATCCCCGACTCCAAAACCCCAGGGGCTGACCTCGGGTCTCCCCTGGTGCTTTCTGCCAGAGGCTCCAGGTAGGGCCGTTCTCCCCGGATGCGTTGTAGAGCGCATTTTTAACGTCTTGTCCTGCCCGGACTGGCCCCAGGGCCACTGCATGGACTATTTCCTGTTTGATTTGTTCAAAAGCTTGTCGTTGCTCAGGACCCCATTTAAAGTCATTCTTCTTCCGGGTTACTTGATACAGAGGGCTCACAATTAGACTGTAATCTGGGATATGCATTCTCCAAAAACCCACAATACCTAAGAAAGCTTGTGTTTCCTTTTTACTCGTTGGTGGAGACATAGCTGCTATTTTGTTGATCACATCCATTGGAATCTGACGGCGTCCATCTTGCCATTTTATTCCTAAAAACTGGATCTCCTGCGCAGGTCCCTTGACCTTACTTCGTGTTATGGCAAAACCAGCTTTCAGGAGGATTCAGACTATTTTACCCCCTTTCTCAAAAACTTCTTCTGCTGTGTTTCCCCATACAATGATGTCATCAATGTACTGCAGATGTTCTGGAGCTTCATCCTGTTCCAGTGCAGTCTGGATCAGCCCATGGCAAACGGTGGGGCTGTGTTTCCACCCCTGGGGCAGTCGATTCCAGGTGTATTGGACGCCCCTCCAAGTGAAAGCAAACTGTGGCCTGCACTCTGCTGCCAAAGGGATTGAGAAGAATGCATTCACTATATCAGTCGTAGCATACCGCTTGGCTGCCTTGGACTCCAGTTCGTACTGGAGTTGTACCATGTCCGGCATGGCAGCACTCAGCGGTGGTGTGACTTCATTCAGACCACGATAGTCTACAGTTAGCCTCCACTCTCCATTAGATTTTCTCACCGGCCACATGGGACTGTTAAAGGGTGAGCGAGTCTTGCTGATCACTCCTTGAACCTCTAGTTGACGAATCAGCTCATGGATGGGAATCAGAGAGTCTCGGTTAGTGCGATATTGCCGCCAATGCACCGTTGTGGTAACAATCGGCACCTGTTGTTCTTTGACCCTCAACAACCCCACAACAGAAGAATCCTCCGAGAGACCAGGCAAGGCAGACAACTGTTTAACTTCCTCCGTCTCCAAGGCAGCTATGCCAAAGGCCCAACGGTACCCTTTTGGGTCCTTAAAATACCCTCTCCTGAGGTAATCTATACCAAGGATGCATGGAGCCTCTGGGCCAGGCACAATGGGATGTTTTTGCCACTCATTCCCAGTTAGGCTCACTTCCGCCTCCAGTACAGTCAACTCTTGGGATCCCCCTGTCACCCCAGAAATACAAATGGGTTCTGCCCCTCTATAGCTTGATGGTATTAAAGTACACTGCGCACCCGTGTCCACTAGAGCCTTATACTCCTGTGGGTCTGATGTGCCAGGCCATCGAATCCGCACCGTCCAATAAACCCGGTTGTCCCTTTCCTCCACCTGGCCGGAGGCAGGGCCCCTCTAATACTGGTCATAGTATCCATTACTCACTTCTTGCATAAATGACTTGGAACTTCCTTCAAGAGGATCAGAAGCAACATCAGGCCTTCTGCTCTGTCTGGGGAACGGCCCACTGGAAACTAGGACAGCACTTTTCCTGGAGGGATCCCCTTTTGTGGTTGTCCTTCCTTGCAACTCCTCTACCCATGTCCGCAGGATCGAAGTAGGTTGTCCATCCCACTTCCTCATGTCCTCTCCGTGGTCACGCAGGTAGAACCACAGGGTGCCTCGTGGTGTGTACCCTCCGTACTCTCTCTCTTGAGTGGGGAAATGCCTGCTTCTAATAGCTGAGACACTGGCCTGTACAGGTGGGGAGTAGGAGATATTCTCTTCAAGTTGCTGGACCTTCCGCGACAGTTTCTCCACAGCTGAGACAAGAAGAGAGACTTTCTTCATATTGCCGGAGCCGGCCAGGCACCTCATCCACCGTTGGTCCCTCTTCACCTTTCCATTCCATTACTGCCAGGGAGTTGGCATATGATGATGGTGCGCTCTGTACAAACTTCCGCCACATGGGCCTTGTGCATTGCACCTCATCGGGGTCTATGGGTAAGTCTGCATTGTCCAAGTCATAATAAATCATCTCCCACACGGCTAATTCTCTCAGTTACTGGATACCTCTTTCCATGGTAGTCCACTTGCTTGGTTGACATACAACATCTTCAGTGAAGGGGTACCTCTCCCTCACGCCTGACAGGAGTCGTTTCCAGAGGCTGAGGGCTTGGGTCTTCTTCCCAATTGCCTTGTCAATGCCGCCTTCCCTAGACAGGGATCCCAGCTGCCTGGCCTCCCTACCTTCTAATTCCAGGCTACTGGCCCCGTTATCCCAGCACCGGAGCAGCCAGGTGAAAATGTGCTCACCTGAAAGTTGGCTAAAATTTTTTTGCATATCCTGCAGATCACTCAAGGATAGGGATCGAGTAATTATCTCTGGTTCTGCCTCTTCCTCCTGCTCTCGTGATGACCCTGGTTCATCATCATCTCTTACTAAGCGAACTGATTTCTTCGTGTACTTCTTCTGTATGGGGGCAACTGATACTGGCACGGGTTCATTCCCTGGTTCAGTGGCAGTGGCTGCTACGGGGGTTGGAGTAGTCGCAGTGGCTGTCACAGGGGTTGCAGTAGCCGCAGTGTCTGCCGGTCTGGTTTCCATCTCTTCCCCCTGAGGGTGCTGCATAATCGGGGAAATAATCGGGGAAGGAAGGCACTGTTTCAAGCCTCTTCTCTCAAGGTACATTGGTACTGAAGTTTGAAAATAAGCACTGAGGCTGAGTAGATCATCCCCCTGGTGGCATCTCACACAGCTGTCACCTCTTCTACCACCCACCAGCCCCGAGAGGCGAAGGCACACTCTGCAGCCGGCTGACCTTGGTTGTTATAGCAATAAGTATAATCAAGAGTCTCTGTGCACACCATTCCGTGGCACAAACTGTCTTATCACTCTGAACGAACCGTTTCAGACACAACATGCTGTTAATTTCAGAGAGTTAGAAGAGGCCTAGCTAACAAATAAGCTATGTGCTCACAATGGTGGAAGCAACCACTGGATGGCTGGAAACACACCCTGTGCCCCATGCCACTGCCCGGAACACTATCCTGGGCCTTGAAAAGCAAGTCCTGTGGTGACATGGTACCCCAGAGAGAATCGAGTCGGACAACGGGACTCATTTCCGAAACAGCCTCATAGACACCTGGGCCAAAGAGCATGGCATTGAGTGGGTATATCACATCCCCTGTCACACACCAGCCGCCGGGAAGCTAGAACGATACAATGGATCGTTAAAAACTACACTGAGAGCAATGGGTGGTGGGACTTTAAAACATTGGGATACACATCTAGCAAAAGCTACCTGGCTAGTTAACACCAGGGGATCTACCAATGGGGCTGGCCCTGCCCAATCAAAACTTCCACGTACCGTAGAAGGGGATAAAGTCCCCGTAGTGCACATGAAGAATACGCTAGGGAAGACAGTCTGGGTTAGTCCTGCCTCGGGCAAAGGCAAACCCATCCGTGGGATTGCTTTTGCCCAAGGACCTGGGTGCACTTGGTGCGTGATGTGGCAGCATGGGGAAGTCCGACGTATACCTCATGGGGATCTGATTTTGGGTGAGAATAGCCAATGAATCAAATTGTGTGCTGTTAATTGCTAAGTAACACTCTCACTGTATGTGCTCATTGCTATAATTGCTATCAGTTGTACTATGAGTAAGGCACAGGGGTGATGGGATAAGAACTGACCTCAGCAGCTGGCGCCCAGCAACTTCCTCAAGATCTACGTCTTCAGCCCACGGATTGTGTGCATGAGCCACACCGGGTGCACCAGTCACAACCTCCGAAAATACAGCATGCAACAGACCAGCACCACCCAGCATCTCACCTGCCCTGAGAGACTGTTCTAACAGGTGGAGCCCAAAGCCATGGATTAAAAGAACTCAACGGACGCTTTGGAGGGATGGCCCATAAACTAAGGGCATTATATCCGCATGAATATACATGTGTATATATATATATATGACAGGGGAAAGTGGTGGCAATTCATTGGAACCTGTAAGATCCGGGCATGGCATAGATGGTATGGAATAAGGGGTGGATGATGTCCTGGTTCCGGCGGGGATAGGGTTAATTTTTCCTGGCATTCCATGCCATGTGAGCCATGCCCACCCTGAGCTGCTGGCGGAGGGGGCAGGAAGTCACCGTTTGGAGCAGGCTGGGGCGTCCCGGGTCCGGTCGGTGAGCGGCGGGGAGCGGCGGTTCCGTAATCGTGTTTGTATATTCCTCTGTCCGTGTGATTGTTGTTGTTTGTTTGTTCCCTTTGCCGTTCTGTTAAACTGCCTTTGTCTCAACCCAAGAGTCCTGTATTGGGAAGGCCCGAGCGAGCGGCACATGGTTCTTTGTTGCCGTCTGAGGCCAAACCACAACATTCAGGTTTCATCACTACTGTGTTATCCTGAAGAACACTTCTAGAACACTGTTAGTATCATATAACGGTTAATATCACACAGCTCGGAATTAAGTCTTCTCACCCAGGGTCGAATTTCCTTGGGGTACACATTGAGCTTCCCCATTCTCCAGCATCACCCACCAAGTACCTCCAGGTCCTTGAGCAAAAACAGTCCCACGAATGGGTTTGCCCTTGCCTGAGGCAGGAAAAACCCAAACAGTTTTCCCTAACCTATTCCTTTCATGCTGTTCTCCTGTCCCGTAGGGATAGAAGAGACTCTTTAGAGACCCAATTCAACAGTCCCATAAAAACAAAGAATGTTTCCACATTAATTGAGATATATATATACTTTTATATGTATATATATCTATACCTTGGTAGATCATAATTTCTCTTGGGAGTTATACCGTTCTCTTCTTTATACCTTATTATATTCTTACCATAGGTAAGAATGCCTTACCTATGATCCTAAGTAACAAACCAAAACCCGCTACTTATTGACTGCCCTCTGTGTTGTGCTCTGGTTCTGTAATGAAACGGTTGGTACTAACTACGAATTCCTGTGGAGGAGGAGAACGTAGTGTGCGGCAAACAAACCATCCAGCACTGTGCCGAGAATCAGAAAGCCCAAACCCGAGGGCTGAAGGATGAGTATGTGATGATACATGCATAAATACGCGTGTTGTGTTCCTTGGGTTTTTTTTCTTCATTACTTCATTGGTAAGTAATGAAGTACTCTCCTCTACCTGTCCCCGAATGTCAACAGAGGAGACTGTATTTCTTTCTTGCTAATTGCCTTTGGCGTGAAGTCGGCAACCTTGTATTTGAGATTCTGTGTGGGATGTTCCGGGTCAGTCTCACCTCGAGGACAAAAAGCCCAATGTTTGTATCTAGGACCAAAAACAACGGAGAAGATACTCTCCTCGTCATGTCGCGTTTTTAAAAAATGAGTGTTTTTCCTTCAGAAGCCAAACAGGTGGGGATGGGTCAGCTGAGACCCATTTTTTGAAATGTCAAGTCACCAAGCATGTGGTAGCTACAAATTGGAACCACAGAGAGCTTCTCATCATTGCTTTGAGCAATGCAGTAACTTTCACAGCTTCACAGGGAGACGCTCAAGAGTACTTGAAATACTGGAAATTTAATTTCACTTGGTGCAGTGGAGGCTCAGTAAAATGAAAAACAGGGTTTAAGCCAGCAAATCTACAAGCACAGGTCACTCGCCGAGGCAAACAGCTCCGGTGCTGGCACGTCGGCAGCAGAGCCGGGCAATGGTGGCGAAAAGGGGCTTTTTCCGAGTTTTTCTGAGGCCGGGAGAAGACCAGGCAGTGGCAGGGACCCGCAGGGAGCCCGCAGCTGACAGCTGATGCGAGAGCGTCTGACGAGGCCGGGGCGGAGCCTGCAGCAGCAGCGGCAGGTTTAAAGGAGGCGTAACCGCCACCAACGGTCACTGGCTGAGGCAAGTGAGCCTGCAGCAGCAGCGGCCAGCCCCCAGCCCCTTCAAAGGCGGCCCAAGGGAGTGCGGGGAACAGGGCGGGCAGACAGGGCATGGCGCGTCAGTTCGCGTGGAAGGGCGCAGGACGCTCGGGGGGGAAGGTCAGCCATGGTCTCCAACTGAAGGACGCAGCTTCCCGCATCTGCTGCACCTGCCAGAGCAGACGTGGCCGTACCAACTGAGCTCCCCTGGAAGCACGCAGCCCCCCAGGTCGCCGGCTGCAGAGAGCGCCTTAATCTCCCAGGGCTGGTGGGTGGTAGAAGAGGTGACAGCTGCGTGAGGTGCCACCAGGGGGATGATCTGCTCAGCCTGGCAGCAGAGCTGAAAGAGGAAACAGAAGGGCTGCGGAGCATCAGGGAGAGTGAGAAAGGAATGGATTGGTGGAAGCAGACTCTGACCTCCCTGAGTCAAAAACCAGAAGAGCCCCCAAAAAAACCCCGAGCTGAAGGAGATCTGGTCCCTTCGCCCTGCCACTGAAGGCAGTGGCCAAAAGGAGGCCAGTGAATGGAGGCTAGTCCCTACGAGGGGAGGGAAGCGAACTCCCTCCTTGCCCACATCCCCCGACCAGGTGCCTCTGCACAACAGGTATGAGGCTCTTGAGGAGGGAGGCCAGCCCATGGATGGCATGGAAGATGGTTTGGCTACACCAGAAGAGATGCCGGGACCAGCAAGGCCTACCCCCAGTTTAAAAACTGCCTCTGCAAGGGAGAAGAGGCGGGTTATAGTAGTAGGCCCAATATGCCGCGCAGACCCTCTTGACAGGGAGGTATGCTGCCTCCCCGGGGCCGGGGTCAGGGACGTCACTTGAAAACTTCCCAGCCTGGTTAAATCTGGCTAGGGGCATCAAGGATAACAAGAAAAACTCCTATGAGTACGTCACGGGTACAGGCAAGACTAGGGAAGGTGTGGGCCCTCTCAGGAAGGACACAGGAGACCTGGTCACCCAGGACACGGAGAAGGCTGAGATGCTGAATGACTTTCTCGCCTCGGCCTTCACCAGCAAGGGCTCCACCCACACCACCCAAGTTGCAGGATGCAAAAGCAGGGTCTATGAGAATGAAGCAGCGCCCACTGTAGGAGAAGATCAGGTTCAGAACCATCTGAGGAACCTGAAGGTGCATAAGTCCATGGGACCAGATGAAATCCATCCACGGGTCCTGAGGGAGCTGTCAGATGAAGTCGCCAAGCCTCTTTCCATTATATTTGAGAAGTCGTGGCAGCCTGGTGAAGTTCCTGCTGATTGGAAAAGGGGAAACAGAACGCCCATTTTCAAAAAGGGAAAAAAGGAAGACCCAGGGAACTACAGGCCGGTCAGTCTCACCTCTGTGCCTGGCAAGGTCATGGAGCAGATCCTCCTGGAAACGCTACTAAGGCACATGGGAAATAGGGAGGTGATTGGTGACAGCCAAGTCGGCTTCACCAAAGGCAAACTCTGCCTGACATTGACAAATGTCTTACTCTTTGGTGTCTTTGGTGAAATTACAATAGAAACTGTGGCGGCTCTCTGTCAGTGAACGGACTTATTTCAGAGATAACTCACATAATACGTGTGCTTATTTTTGAACTTCAGTACCAATGTACCTTGACAGAAGAGGCTTGAAACACAAGGAAGCGCCTTCCTTCCCCGATTCTTTCAAAACAAGCTGGATTCTTTCAGAACTGCTTGGGATGGGAAGTGGCTAATTGTACTAATATTGACTCCTCCATCCAACAAAGAAGGAACTGCAACATGCCATTACAAATTCTACTTTTGTAGCCCTCCAAAACACTGTCAAGTTGCTTTACAAATGCTAATCAATGTCTCCTGAAGTCTAGTAGGTTGAAACGCTCTGGCGATACCACATGACTTGGTCATTGCAGAGTTGTATGGCGGAGAACAGAACTCCTGAGTTTTCATAAGAACCATTTTATTTGGAAAACAAATATACAGCTCTGGTGACAGAGTAGTAGTCTTGTCTACATCTGATGTCTACATCATTGATGTAGTCTTGTCTACATCTGCAGTGGCGCACGAAAGGGTATCTGGTGTGGCATCTGTCTCTCCCATGGCATCTCCGTCTGCAGTTGCATCTGAAAGACTACCTGGTTTCTGCAAGGGCGTCTGCAGCGGTATCTGTGTCTGCCACGGCCTCTACAACGGCATCTGCACCTGCAACGGAATGGGCGGTGGTATCTCTGATGGTATCAGTACGGGTGTCCCTGCCTGTATTGGTGCCGGCGTCTGTGAAGGTCTCTGTACGGTGCCTGTGTGCCCAATTGTACCTGTGTCTGCGTCTGTGCTGGCATCTGTCTGTGTCCTAAGTCTGTGCGTGGCGGGAGTTCTGCTGTCCAACAGGAGTCCAACGCCCTGTCCGTGTTGGCCTTCATGCGCGCTGCCAGGCGGGAGAACCTCCGTCCGCTGGAAGTGCCCTCCAGGCTGAAGAGGCGCTCCAGTAAGGAAAGGCAGCAGCTCTGCTGCAGCAGCCAGGCCAGCCTCTTCATCCTGCTGCACGAGAGAAACTGCTGGGCCCAGAGGCTCTCGCTGTACAGCGCTAAATCAGCCAGGGCTGGGGGAAAGCAGGGCGGCGGACAAGCCAGTCGCACCTCCTGGGAGGAAAGGGAGCTGATGGAGAGGAAGGGGGCAAACAAAGCAGTGCCGCCAGGGGAAGCTGACCGCTCGAGAGGGCGCGTTGGCGCTACAGCGCCCGGGGGCCCAAGCAAAGCTGGGAACCGGCAAGAAAAGGGTTATCGCCCTCTGAGCTTCCTCGCTCTCACACCTCACCCCCACCCACTGCTCCTTCCCAGTCTCCTGAGCCCTGCCCCTCGTCAGCCTCTACTCCCTGTTTGCAGCTCTCTGTCCCCAGCCACCACCAAGGCCCTGCCGCCGTCGACGCGTGCCGGCAGGCACAGCCCCGGCTGTGAGCTGCTTTTTACCCAGGGGGGAAGGAGCGTGCAGGGGGGAGGGAGTGTGGGGCTCTGTCGTTCCCCATTCCACCCGCATATCGCTCCTTAACCCCTCGGTCCTGTAAGGGCCGTGCGTCAGGTCACGTGTGGCCTCAAGCCCAGGCAGGTCTGGGACCAGGTAGGAAATGGCTCTTCCTCCCCTAGGTTCTCAGTTCTGCTCCTTACCGGCCCTTCTGCAGAAGGCAGGCTGCTCTTCTCACGTAAGTGACACAAGGCAACTTTTCCACCTGAGCCTTGACAAAGGCGCCAAGGAAGGTCTCGGGGAAGTTCCTTCTGAGCAAGCTCAAAGCCTGCCTCATCATTTTCTCTGCCAGCTGAAGGCGTTGCATACACCAGCAAACCTGCAGAGGAAAAGGGAAACACCCTGATCTGCTCGAGTCGGCCAAGAGACTGCCGGAGTCTGCCGGTGGCTGGTGATGCCAGGGATAGCCCCTGCAGCCGGGGAAAGCATCCAGCTCCATCCCCCAGGACACCCCTCCAGACCTCCCCATCTCTTTACCTCCCCTTTGAGGCTGAAGAAGGTGGCCTCTTCAAAGCAGGCTATCGCAGTGGCTTTCATCTTCCTCAGGACCTCCGCTTCGTTCAGCTTCATGAGGGCCTTTGCGCAAGCACAGAGAGAGCAGGCGAGCGTGATGCAGAGCCCATGGCCGGCCTCGTCCTCCCCTGTTGCCTCTGGCATCTGTCTTAAGAGGGCCCGTTTCTCCCCCTGCTGATGCCCGCCCCAACACAGTCACGCCGGCTCAGAGCACAGGCACCAGTGCTCCTTCAGATCCCCTCCCTGCTAATTCCCCTCCTGCTATGGGCACGGTGGCCTGTGTCTCCGTCCACAGAAGAGGCAAGCCGGAGGAAGAAGTCAGGCTCTGACCCCAGCATGTCCCTTCCAAGGCCCCGTCAAGGCATGCCCTATTGCAGCGGTGAAGTTGTCCTGCCCAGAGCCAGCTGACTGAGAGGACTCCGTGCACGGTGGGCACTGGCGAGCGAGGCAACTCACCATGTAGCTGTTGGAGACGTGCAGGTAGGCAGCAGCACACTCCAGAAGGTAGTAAAAGGCTCGGTCGGCATCGCCCATTGCCACGTAGTGGCGAGCCAAAGGCACAAGCACCGATTCCACGATGGCTCGGCATTCACACCAGTGTGTGCCGTTGTGCTGCCTGTCGGTCTCGTCGGGCAGCTCAGTTGTCTGTTCGCCCTCTGGCAGAAGCCGCTCCGCCACACTAGTCAGAGCACCGTTCCCAGGGGAAGAAGAGAGCAAAGAATGCACAGGCATCACCTACACTGGTCTTTTGCCCCACAGAGAGGCCATCAAAAGCGCTTTGTTCAAAAGAGAGCGCGAGCCCACGGGCAGGCATGACTCCTACAGCTGCTTTGTAGCCAGGGAGAAGAAGACAAGCTGGGCTTTCTGTCACCTCCCCCAGGCAAACCACCCGGCTCCCTGTGGTGGCTTTTCGCCTGCAGATCTTGTAGCGCTCCTCTCGAGGAACTGGAAAGCAAGGCCTGCTCCAGGGTAGTGTGACCATCACTAGGAGCCCACGGGCTTCCTCCAGCACTGTCTCACCTCCGTGGCCATCTCTTCCCCGCTCCCACCTCACAGAAAGCCTCTTCCTTAAGCTAGAGTCACAACCGGCAGGCAAATGCCAGCGCTTCCTTGGTCTCCTCTGGAGACCCCTGAGGCCCCTGCCTTTACAGAGAATCAAACCCTTGTCTGCTCACCCAGTTTCCTCCTCCATGAAAGCCTGCTGCTCTGCGGCATCTGCAAAGAAAACAGGGGGTTAGACACCTCCTCGCCTGCCCCAGGGGAAGAGCTGCTCTCGCTCTCCCACTGGGCTTCAAGGACCCTTGCGAGGGTGCCGACACGCTGAGCAAAGTCTGCGGTGGTTGTCCTCAGCTCCTGGGCTCGTCCCCGGCAGACCTCCTCCCAGCCGATCCCCAGCATACACCCCTGGGCTCCTGGAGGGCCCGGGCTGTGGAGCACGGTGCACAGCGTACCCCCAGTGGCGTGGGTCCTATCCTGCTTCAGCTCTTCTCCAGCCAGCACCAAGGCCTCCCAGCTGCATGAGTCGCCTCCGTCGGCAGGGTCCCGACAGCTGCCTCCGTCCTGGCTGCTGGTGACGGCGAAGTGGTGGAAGGCGACAAACTCCCCTTGGCCGCAGCTCCTGCATTTGTGCGCGTGCTGCTCCAGGAAGGCGGCACACTTGCCGTGCAAGGCGACTCGCTGCCTCTCGGGCCACAGCTCGTACGCAGCCTTCTGCAGCAGCGGGACGCAGAAGGCCAAGACGCCAGGCTGCTGCTCCTCGGTCCTCGTGCTGGGAGAGGGCCTCTGCACACCTGCAAGGCAAAGGGCCTTGGCATCAGCCCCAGCTCAGGGCCGTCGCAGCCGGGGCACGAGAGTCATGCCTTGGCGTGCACCCTTGCCAGCCAACCAGCACTGCTGCACACCGAGCCTTGCAGCACGGGGCAAAAGGGCCCAGCTTGCCTTGCTGACGCTAGCCCAGCCCCGCGGACACAGCACTCAGCTGCGCTCCAGGCAGGAGCTGGGCATGTCACCGCCAGCCCAAGCAAGCCCCGTCCAGCACTTTCTCCCTGCTCTTGGCAAGGCAGTCCCCAGCCTCCTGAGCTTCCTCCTGCGCCACAGGGGAGTCAAAGCTGAATAAAAGCCCGTCAAGGGCCCCGGGGCAACCTGGAGAGCATCTTTGATCAGGTGGCTGGGAGAGGATGTCAGGGACTCCACACGCCCTCCCGTGCCTGCGCTACGAGCAGCACTCGGGATGGCACTTGGTGGGAACCTCCCTCCAGTGCAAAGCTAGCGGGCTTTGAGACTGACCCGTAAGGTCTTTGAACAAGCCATCGCAAAGAGCCGTGCCTGCCTGAGCCCCAGCCACCCCTCACGGCAGGGGAAGCGCACCATGCCCTGGGGAGCCCTGCCGGGACACAGCTGGGAGCTCCCTTGTCCACCTGCCCGCTACCACTTACTGCTCTCCACCTGCGAAGAGGTGGCTGGCCCCTCGGTAGGATCTTGCACATCTTCTGGCACCTCTGTGTTTTTCAGCCACCTCAGGATGTTGTCGCTCACCAGCTCGTCCAAGGAGGAATTCATATGGGTCCTGAGGCCAGTGGGAAGGATGTGCAACAGGAGCTGGGTGGTAAACACCGGCCCGATGATGGCTGCAAACTTCACAACCATCCGCGTCAGCGGCTGCATCCGATCCAGCTGAGTCAGCGCAATCTCTGTCAAGAAGAAACAACACGTCTCTCTTGCCTCTTCCCCATGCTGAGGCTGGAGAGGCTGGAAAGTTTCAACCCATGAGATGGGGTAGACTTTGGCCTCCTCTGCTTGCGGCTGCACCTACTGGGCAATCGCAACCCAGGGTAGGCATCTTCAAACTGGCTCCGCTCCTGATGGAATCGCAGGCCATGAGGCCTGGGGAAAAGCCAGATGCTCGAACAAATGCTCCCCCACCGAGGGCAGGGAGGGCAGGACCCAGCAGGTATGCGCATCCCATGATGTGCCCTACCAGATCTGGAGTAGGCTTTTGCCCAACAGCGCACACAGAGAACTTTCCCCACATCACAGGTGGACACAGAGCTCCCCACAACGCTTGCCTTAACTTGGCCAGACAATACTATTCCTTTCTCTTGGTTTTCTTTTTTTTTTTTTTTTGGACAAAGCCACTTCACAGCAGGAATACTTTAGCATGATGTTTCTTCACAATTCATAACAAATGTCTATGGCCAGAGAGGTTTGGTTTGGATTAAGTGCCTTGAGACCAGCATTAGCTGGGGAACTTAAAAAGAGAACAGCAACACAGATGCTGCGTCAAAGTTGGGACAGAGGCAAGTCAAAGCCTTTTCCCAGCAAAGTATTTGTTTTGGTGAGAAAAGGGAGCCATTTCAGTGTTGCACGGATAACCTTTTCTCTCCTACCTGCTGACGGAGAGCAGCCAGCAGGCTCACAGGAGGGGAAAGCGGCTGCCTGCAGCCCCAGGCCTGTTTCTGGTGGGACCGGAGCCCCCTTCCCAGCAGAGCCCCCACGCTGAGAGGGTGACTCTGCAGCACACGGATGCCCGGCCTCCCTCCAGCCCCTGCCCCGGGAAGGAGCCCCAGCACAGCCGACAGCCGGCAGAGCGGCGCTCGGCTCCTTACCTTTCAAGGGGATGGGCAGCGCGGTGTTCTCCAGGGTCACGCCTGGCCTGAGGAGGCAGACCCTCCCGTCATTCCCCGCCTCGGAGCTCCAGGTTGCTGCGAGGGATGAAGCCTCGGCTGCAGATGCTGGGCGGAGCAAGAGAGCACCGATAAGGCAGTTCGCAAAGCGACTCGCAGCTCGCGAGCGCTTCACGATTCACTTGGGATGGGACAAGTCGCCCCCGACATGGTCCAGTGCCTGCCCTGAATGTGGTGGTCATGAAGCAGAGCAAAACAGTTCCCACCAGTTCCCAGCCAGGGAAACTGCTGGTGCTAATGCAAGACGTGGCCTCAGTCCTGGCTCTTCCCAAGGCCGCGGCACTCTGGCTGGCATTGCTCTCTCGGATGGCATTACCACCGTTTTCTTCCGTTACCGGCACTCTTGTGGGGATTTATGGTTTGGCATTCAAGTTTCCTGGGCTCGTCCCTCACCTCAAGCTGGGGTTTGTTCTCAAGTGAGCTAGCCTTTGGCCAAGTTAAACTGCATGCCCATTGGAATGCCTAAGAAACACCACAAGCACATGTGCTTCGGAAGGATTTCCCCTGTGTTTTAGCCCCACAACCCCCGCCCCAAGAATGTAGGTCCCTCCGAGCCACCAGAACTCACTGCCCCTGCTTTGCCTGTCCCAACAGCAAGGCGCACAGGAGCCCGCACCTCCGCCAGACCAAGATCTGACTCTGCCCAGAGCGACGGGGGAACAACGGGGCAAGACTCTGCTGTGGAGAACACGCCACAGCAACTCGCTAGTCGCAGCCAAGGTGCTTACTGATCAGGCTCTCCCAGTTGTCCTTTGCTTTTCCAGACTGCCTCCGGGTGCAGAACTGGAGCATGTCGTTGGCACGAAGGCAGCGCAGCAGCTCCTCGCAGTAATATGGGATCCCTGAGCTGGTTCGGATCAGGAACCTGCACAGGAGCAGACCCGTCGGGGACCAGCACAAGGAAAGTAAGGTGAAACACAGTTCAGGTGGGCGGCCAGTCACTCAGGCATACCAGGGTAGCCAGCATCTTCATCACAGCTACACCTCACTTTGGAAAGGGATCGTCCTCCCACTGCCTTGGGATTTTGTGCCCCCTGAACCCTCCAGCCTTTGCCGAAGTCCACGGGAAAAGAATTGCGGACAATGCCCAAAGCGCAGAGCAGCGAGCCCTGCCTTTCTTCTCCTCAGGAGCCTGGAGAGGATGGACCTCTGCCCCGGGGAATCTCCCCCACAGCCCAGCCACCCAGACCAAGGCCTTTTCTGTTCACACCCAGACACAGCTGGGCTCAGGACTCTTCCTCCCTTCCTCCCTGTGCGGCAGCCAAGGCTGACACCTCCCAGGCTGGGTGTCTCGGGAGTTGCCCGCTCTCAGCGCACACCCACCAGGGTGAGGCATAACAAGCCGCCCACGCCTGGCACTCGCTAGAGTCCGGGATGCTTCTAGCGGCCCTGCGCTCCCTTGCCTGGGGGGCTGATTCCCTACCACGGTCAGCAGAGGTTCAGGCCCTCAGGAAGAGCTCCCCTGCCTCCAACTTACCTCACCAGATCCCTGGGGATGCTGACCACTCCGAGCTCCTTGCAGACTTTCTGCATCACAACTGAAGCTTTCAGCTTGTCCAGATGAAGATAAGTGATTTTCTGGGACGTGGCGTTGTCTGCTGCGGCTTTGCGAAAGCTCTCTGTTATCTCGTAGCCTGGGGCTAAGCTCATGACCATGAAGAGGGAGACCTTTTGGAGCACGGGTGACATGATGAACCAGGAGTCAGGGTCGATGAAATGGGCATTGTCGATGACAAATATGCCAAAATCTCCTGTAAGAGTCTGAAAAAAAGCAGGTTGCTCTGAGGGGAATCCAGTGGATTCTCAGCTGTCTTGCAGGGGACGAGATTTAGCCTCCGTCTCTTGAGAGGATGCTCTGAAGTCTCTCCCCAGCCACTTTCCCGCTCGGAAGCTTACTGACTCTTTGAGACTGGAGGGTCATACCTAACATCACTTGCCCTGCAGAAGGAGGGAGCTCGGGCAAGGGAACCCAGAAGACATTGTTCCTCCTCCAGGGCACACTTTACGGGAGGAAAGTCCTCGGGTGTGTTTGTGGGGCTGCGGGGGGAAGTGGGGGGGTGAGGGCTTTCTCGGGCTCTGACGGGCCATGACCCAGGTGCGCAGTCATCCCGCCTGCTCACACCTCAGTGGTACAGAGCCCGCAGATGGCAGGGTTTTTCCTTCTCTGACCCAGGGGGAAGGAAGGAGAAATGCTCACCTTCTCCAGCACTTTCACCCGAGTCGAGTGCAATTCCAGTCTTCTTTGAGTTTCACCCATCTCGCGAACATTGTCCGAAATGGGGAACTGGCCAGAAAAGCAGAGTCAGGGAGAAACACGGCTCCGGGGCTCGGCACACCTACCCAGCACGCAAGACCGCAGAGCCCACCGTCTCTGACAGCCTCAGCACCTCACCTCTGCCCAGCACAGGGGCAGGGAGCCGCAGCGGGGACTCCACCCAGAGCCTAAAGCAAAGGCCCTCTGCTGAGGGTCTCTGCAGAGCTGGGGCTTGGGCTGAGCCGGTTCTCTGGCTGTGGGAATCGTGGGCTGGCTGGGGCAGACCCCTCGCACAGCGGTGACCTCGGCACGAGGTCAGGAACAGCCTCTCTCCAGTGCCACTTCCAGGGTGCCGAACAAGGCACCGGGCACTGCGGATGCGGCGCAGGACACCAGCCCCACAGACAGGGAGCCCCCCGGGCCCAGGCATGGCAAATGCACACTGTGAGCCCCGCAATGCCCACCCTGGAGCTAAGGCACTCCCAGCAGCGTGCCCACTCAAGGTCAGACCCAGACAAGCTCAGGAGAAGGCCTTCTCAACGTCCACAGGGGCCTCTGGCTCTCACCTTGACACCGAAAATGTCATTGAGGAGGCAGTAGCTGCTCTCTTCGATTGTCCCTTGCAGCTTTGTCTTCAGCACGCGCTGCCCGTCGCCGCGCGATTCACAGTCCTGGAGGCCCAGGGCCCTGGCCATCAGCATGCGGATGGCAGAGAAGGGCTGCCTCATGTCGATCTCCAGCAGTTCCAGGGCAACCACCCTGCGGTGCAAAAGCAAAAGGCACTGAGATTCCCCACAGCCCCAGCCTTCTAAGACAAGAGGGGCGGAGGTGCCCTTTGGGGGGAGCTCTTCAGCCCCCATCTCCAAGCGCTTCCCACAGAAGGCCAAGCCTTTCCCTCCTCGTACGAGAAAGGGCACAGAGGGGCAGTTGCTGCCAAGCCAGCGGGAGAGCCGGGTCCAGAGCCTGTGTCTCTGCAGCGCCGGCCTAGGTCTCCCTACGTGCCCCCTGCAGAGGAACTCACGGGGCTGAGAGGCAAGAATGGAGCAAGTGGTGGGTTTGCCTTTGGGCTCCAGACCTTATCGGTCTGCCTGCCAGAGCACAGGCCCCCGTGCTCCTCCTGGGAAACACGCCGAGGGCGAGCAGGGCTTCTGAGACAGGCAGCCCTGCTGTCTCTGGGGTCTGGAGTGGGATGAAAAGCACTGAGCTTGGGCTCTTTCCTTCTATCTGCGCCTGACCCAGGGGGGAAGGAGGAAAGGCCGTGGCTCCAGAAGCCACCTCCAACTCCCCAAAGAGGCAGAGGCGGGAGCGGAGCACGCAGGTGCTCCCAGGCAGTGTCTCCAGGAGGCTCTGTCGGGAGGCTGCAGTCCAAGGGCCAGGTACCCTGGCAGAGGGGCTGGAGCGTTCCACAGCTGTCAGGGGATGGGCAGGGGCAGCGTCGCAAAGCTACAGGTGGAAAACCTGTACCTGTGGCCAGCATCCTGGCCTAGAGAGGCCAGTTCAGCAAGTAAGTGGCTCTTTCCACAGCCCATCGTGCCCTCAACCGCCAGGATGTTCCTTTGGCCTGAATCCCTATAGGCGTTCAAGCAGCTGACAAAGAGGTCAGTCTCCTGCTTCCGACCTGCGAAGACAAACCAGAGAACGAGCTGCTGGGGGCGTGCTGAAAAGCAAAGAGCCGTCCCTTTTGCGGGCACCCTCCACCGCAGCTTCCCTCCCCGCTACCACATCGGCCAGCCTGCCGGCACCCAGGCCTCCTTCCCACCTCCTCGTCCACGCTTGGGCACCTCTGCCTTCCTCAGAGCAGTCACGGGGCCACCTGCTTGCCTGCCCCACAGCGCAGCCCCCTCGCCCTCTCCCCTATCCCACAGGCACGGAGATTCTGCCGGCCCCATGCGACTCCCCGCAGCGATCCGGCACGAGACTGTAAGGGATGACTGCAGCCGGTTCAGGCAGCTGCGTCCCAAACAGACTCAAAGCATCTCCTCGCTGTGCCGTGAGCTGCACAGCACCTCCCAGTAGCTAAGGCAGCGTCGCCAGTCCCGTTCTGGTTTGGTCCGGGCTAGAGTTAATTTTATTCGGCAATAGCCTGTACAGGTCTATGTTTTGTATTTGTGACCAAACATCGCTGTTGATAACACAACCAGGTTTTAGTTATGGCTGAAGAGCGCCTGCGCAGCGTCGAGGCCTTTTCCATTGCTCACGCTGCCCCGCTGGCGAACAGTCTGGGGGTGCACAAGAAGCTGGGAGGCGGCACAGCCGCCACAGCCGCCACAGCTGACCCCAACTGCCCAAAGGCCTATTCCAGACCATACAACGCCGTGCTCAGCAAGAAAATCCGGCGGAAAGGAGGAAGGGGGGACATTCGGAGTGATGGCATTTGTCTTCCCAAGTCACCGTCACACGTGATGAAACCTTGCTTTCCTCGAAATGGCAAGACGCCTGCCCGCCCATGGGAAGCGGTGAACGAATGCCTGATTTTGCTTTGGGCGTGTGTGCAGCTTTTGCTTTCCCTATTAAGCTGTCTGTATCTCAGCGCACCAGTGCTCTCACTTTAACCCTTCCGACTCTCTTCCCCATCCCACTGTGGGGAGCGAGTGGCTCTGTGGGGCTGAGCTGCCAAGCGGGGTTAACCCACAACAGGGCCCAAAACATTCGGCAAGACCCCGAGTGAATACAGGCATCCCCTGCCTCCTGACATTTCCGTGTCTTCGCCCAGATGCTGCCAAGAAAGCAGCTCTGAGGAGTAGAAGGAGGAGAACCCACCGTCAAAACTCTCCATCGATTTGGCAGAAGGAAATCTCTTTCCTGACCCCAAAGACAGGGATCAGTTTAGCCCCCAGGCTGTGAGCAGCTCCACAGTTGAAAGCAACCTTCCTACCAGCTCTGGAAGACAGCAGGGAGCAGCAGGCGCCCCACCTCGTTTTCCACCCAAAGATATCAAGCAAGCAGAGACCAAGACAGGCGGCGCTTTCTTAGGGCTGCTGCAGGCAACACCATCCCTGGTAAAAGCCTCTCCCTTCCCAGCAAGGCACTAAAAGTTACCAAGGGGAAGAACCTGGGCTTCAGAAGAGCAAGGCGTTCTCCACCTACCCAGCAAGGGGACGTACTCCGACCTCTTCTTGGTAAGACCCACGCCAAAGATGCTAGAAGCAGGGGAAAAGACAACACAAGTCAATGAGATGGTGAGAAGCCAGGGGACCTAGAGAAGCAGCCTGGCGTGGTAGGGAAGGAGGTGCTCCTCGGGTACCGGCTTTTCTCTGGAGCAGGCTGTTATCCCCTGCACGCTTTCCCAGCCAAAGTTCAAGCTGACACGCTACGACAGCTTCAAGCGTAAAGAAGCCCAGCGGCCACGGTGGGACAGAAGAACATATCAAGAGTCCATCCCCAGAGGCCAAACCCAGAGAAACAGGAGAAGACACGTGAAAGAAGCCAGGGCGTGCTGTTGGCTGGGAGACAGCTTTACCACTTTGGCCAAGAACACCAAGCGTCTTTGAAAGGGGGACTTGTGTCCCTGAAGGGCTTGGGACGCCAAGCACCTGGCACCTTTGGCTCAAGTCTTCCCGCAGTCTCAAAGAGACGGCAGTGGTAACCTTCAAACCGTCCTCTAAAGGGAAGGTGAAATCCTGGCCCAGAAGAGCTGAGATTTCTGCAGGAAGACCTGAGGAAGAGTGTCCCGATGGTCCACGTTTCCCCATGGGGACCAGACTGGCCCAAAGCTTCCTGCTCGGAGCAGCTGGGACAGAAAACTCCTTGGGTCAGCATTCCCAGGGCACGTGGTGGAGCAAGCACAGCACGGAAAGCACAGCCCAAAGCCCTTTAGACCCAGCCCACAAGGCCAGGTTGTGTCTACCAAGACAGACAAACCTTCCCCATCCCTGTGGTTTCACTCCTGCTCTCTCAGCAGCTGGAGACAGCAGGGGAGAGGGGCAAAAAGCCTGCCACGCCAGGGCTTCCGACCGTCTCGGAGGACACTCACCTCTCCTCGGTGACCCCCACGTATTGATAGACAGGGCCAGGCTGCCTGAGGCCTTTCATCTCTCTCTGCGGCAGCTCCTTGAAGTAGGAAGCGGGCAGCCGGGAGGCGGCGTAGGTCACTGCATCACAGGACACCAGCCCAGGGTAGTGCACCATCATCCGGGCAGCCAAGTTCACCTTCTGGCCAAGGACTGCCAGAGGGAGAGCACGCGTTAGAGAGAGAGAGCATGCGTCGGTGTGGCCCGTGCCACCAGCCCCGCGGCACCCTTCCAGGCCAATACCTGTGTATTCGTGTCTCAGCGGGTGGCCAGTGACTCCGCAGAACATCGTCCCTCTGGTAACTGCCACAGACATTGTCCTGGCACACAGGGAAACAGCAGGGCTTGAGCAGCGCCCCAGGCGCAGTCCTGCCCGCCTGGCTTCATCCCTTCCCACACCTCCCCTCGGTGCCAGCCTGGGCCACCGGCTGTGCTGCCCTGCCAGCGTGGGTCTCGGGGACGTGGAGAGCTCAGGGGTGCAACATCTGCAGGTTGCAAGGGACAAGGGGCAGGGGCAGAGCACAGGCAGGGCCACAGCCCTCTTGTGAGCAAAGAGAGAGGGAAGAAGGCGCCCGCCATGTCACCGCCTGGCGATGACAGCCACTTGGGATCAGGTGGCTGGGCCCCATCCCCGTTCATGGGGCAGTGGCCCAGAAGGGCCTGCCTCTGGCCGCAGCGGCCTCTGGCCCTCACGAGGGCTCTTTCCAGCACGGTGGCCAGCAGAGTGTGCTTGGAGGGACTCCGTCTGGCTGCCGTGGGCTGAGCCCAGGGGTTGCCTGCACCTCTCAGGGCACTGCCTCCTTCCTGCCAGGGACAAGGGAGAGCAAGCTAGAAGGCACATCTCTTTCTGGGAAGCCCCCTTGCGCCGTCCCAGGCAGCATGCACCCCGCCGACCCCCGCCACACACTCACTCTGTTTCCTTGAGCATGGTGGAGCACGAGTTGAAGATCTCCAGAGCACTCTGCAGGGCGTGAAGGCTCTCGCAGGGCAGCTTGTTTCCAGGGAGTCCCAGCACGCAGAGGAACGCGCAGCCCTGCCCAGGACAGATGTGGAACATGTTGCTACAGCGCCTAAGAGGGAGTCTCTCCCTCGCGCTCACTGCCCACCCTCTGGCGCTGGGGGAGGCCACCGTTCCCCCCCACTCACTTTATCACACAGGAGGACTTTGTTGATGTGGCCCTTGTGAGGAGAGAGGATTTCTAGCATCACCCTGCTGGCCTCCTTGAGGACGGTGCTGAGATGCTCCGAGCTGGTACCTGCAGCAAGCTGCAGCTGGACAAAGATGCAGGTGACTGGCCGTAGCTCAGAGAGGAGGTCCATGGGCAGTCCTGCATCGAGCTGGAAGACAAGAGCACGACGGCTTCACCAGCCTGCTCTCCCGGGCTCTTACTGCCCACACCAGTACCGAGGGAGAGCAGGCGTGCTGGCGATAGCGGGTAATAGCAGAGGAAGGGATAAATCCTCCTCTCAGTGCAAAAGGGCGGGCAGGCCGCCCAGCCTGCGGCAGGCAGACGCCGAGTCATAACACAAATGACAAAGGAGAGAAGGCTGCTCCACTAACACGCCATCTGGGGACCGGTACGGACATGAGGGGAGACCCTCAGGGATGCTCCAGGGACTTCAGGGGAATCTCCCTTTTATCCCACCGTTGTGTCCGTGGCACACCCAGAACCATAGCCACGGAAAAGACAGAGGGACAGGAGTCCTCCTCCTGCCACCCATGTCTCTCTGAGGACAACGCAGACAATGGTGCAGCACCGGTGCCCCCGGGCTCAGTTTCCCTGCGTTGTCATCGCAGGGCGCATTTTCTTTGATTGGTCTGTTCCCGTAAGAGCTCCATCTCTGCAAGGCACCACTTCTTCTGCCCTCCGAAAATGCAGCCCCCAGCAGCGGTGGCCTTGCCGTACCTTCCCGAGAGCAGCGACTGGTATGTACTTCCTAAGCACATCCTTGGCGTTCAGGTCACTGGGCAAGAGAAGAGCAGGCCTCATGGCACCTGAGGAGAGAAAAGGCAGGTGGTCGCTGGGTGGACGGGACTACGAGCCATTGCAAAGCAGGGCCTGGCCCTGGAACCGGGGGAGAAAGAGTCTTCTGCGCTTGCTCATGTTGCCACCTCCAGATGCTGAGGGCAGAGCTCTCCCCTGGAAGGAGGAGGCGGCAGCAGCCACCGCCCTGGGAGGCCCAACAGCATGACTGCTAACGGACAGAGGGAAGAGGGAGGAGGTGGTTCCTCTCTGGCCCCTGAAGCAGCAAAGCCCCACCTTTCGGGACAATCACAGAGCAAGGGGAAGTGGGCACTCACCTTCCCTTTTTGAGCGGTGTCTCACTGGGTCTTGTACGAGCTTGCGTAAGGCGTCTTGGCATTCGGACCAAGGCATCGGATCCATGCCCGTCACCTGAAGACACACAGAATGAAAGCACTGCCACTGGCCTCCCCAGGACTCCCAGGGGACAGAGCCTGCCCTCCACCGTCACTGCCCAGAGAAGGGGAGAAGTAGCCCACCTGGCTGGATGGGACAGCAGTGCTTCCTCAGAAGCACCGGAGCTGGACAGCCATTCTCCAAGCATGCCCATCTCCAAGCAACCACAGCTCCATGGCCCACAGAGGACATTGCTGCTGGGGCTCAAACCCTCCCAGCGCCTCCTGACCCCTCAAAGCAAGAAAGCCCAGCCCACGGTTACCCTTGAGATGGAAGGACAAGACCTTCCCCTGCCTGCCCGCTTTCCCACCTACAACTCTCTCCACATTCATCTCCTCAGCCTTCCGACACCTCCCTCCTTCATGGCCAGGCCCAGGCCCTCAGAATGGCTCTCGAGGCCGTCCCATCCACCTGCCTGCACAGCTCTTGTGCCTGCGAGATGCTTGATCCTCAGCCGGTGCTGCTCACAGAGCTCCCAGCAGGTGGCTGAGAGGACAACTTCACCTGCACCCGCAACCTCTTCGGCGTCACGAACTTCAGCCAGGCACGGGCCAAAAATGCAGAAGTGTTGCCAGCTCTCATCTCCGAAAACCGGGAGGCTCATGGTCCCTGCAGAGATCCCTGGGGAGAAGGAGAAGCAGAACTGACACAGGAACATTTGGAACTCCACAGCCCCCAGCATCTCGGCTGCTCAGAAGCTCCTCTGAAGCCCAGCGGGGAGACGGGCATTACGGAGGGGTAGAGCATCCTCCCTCCTCCTGGGGGAGACGCTGACACGAGTCCCTAAAACAGGCGTCTAGAAATAGACGAACCGAGTTGACATTGAGAATGTGTTGAGTGCGCCAGGCGTCATCCCCAGCTGCCTGCCCCAGAAGCCCAGCAAACCAGAAGCACCCTGTGGCATGGCAGAGTGCCACACAGCTGCGTCTGGCACAGCGCCCGTACCTATCTTCAGTTGGATCTTCTGCCCCACATCTGTGTCACGCCTTCCGTACTTCTTCTGGATCTGCTGGCTACAGTGCAGCACCAGGCTGATGGTCCTGGCCACCTCCTGGGGTGGTGTTCTCCACAGCACCAGCACAGCATCTCCTGGGGAAAGGGAGGGAAAGTAAAGGCTCTGCCGAGACCTGACTCTCCCCGACCTACGGTCTGGTTCTGCAGAGACAGCAGAAACCAGCTGCTGTGCAGAGGAAGATGGGCTTGTGGGAGGCCATCGTCCTGGAGGACCATGTCCTGGGCACCGGGACACCTCTCCTATCCCGGGCCAGCCACAGCAGCAGACGGCTGGCAGCGGTGACACCCCCTGTCCCGAGCGCTCCTCTGCAGCTGCAGCACTGGAGAGAGGGCACTGCTGGAGGGGTGTGTGCGTGGCCAAAGAGCTGGCTCAAGGCGCTGCACAGAGCCTCTTGAGAAGGAGCGCAGAGCAAACGGCCGCCACAGGAGTTAAATGTTACAGCTCAGTGCCCGAGGTCATCGTCCCAAGAACCTACCAGCAAACTTCAAGATGTCTCCTCCAAAAATCAGGAACTCTGTGGACAGAGGGAAGAAAAGGCAGAGTCATGTGGACACCTTCTTCCAGAAGCCACCGAGCAAGGCCCTCTGCCTGAGGGGAGCACTGGGGCAAGGGTGCACTGTGGGGCACAGCTCAGGAAAGCACCGCTCCGGCCTCTCTCCCAGGCTCATGGTGGTCACAGCCCTTGTACCCGCACAGCAGGCAGGGAGGCAGGGCCTCCAGATGCCACCAGACCTCAGAAAGGTGAAGGCTGGAAGGTACCTCTGGGGTCCATCTGGTCCAACCCCGCTGCTCAAGCCCGGCTGCACAGAGCCAGCTGACCAGGACGGTGGCTGATGGTTTCAGAATAGCTCTAAGGAGGGAGACTTCACAAGCTCCCTGGGCAACCTCTGCCAGTGCTAAGTCACCCTCACAGTCGAAAAGTGTTTCCTGATGCACAGAGGGAACCTCCTGTTCCACTCTGGGCACCACTGGGGAGAACCTGGCTCTGTCCTCTTTGCACCCTCTCTTCAGGTTGTAGGCACGTTTCTAAGGTCCCCCCCGCAAGCCTTCTGTTCTCCAGGCAAACCAGGCCCAGCTCTCTCAGACTTTCCTCATAGCACAGACGCTCCAGACCCTGGAGCACTTGCTGGATGCCCTCAGCCTGCTCTGGGCCCTGACGCAGCACTGAGACGGCTGTTCACGCCAGAGGCACCGAGGTGGCTGCTGAGAAAGTGGGTGCCTCCTCGGCCGCAGCGGGGAGCAGAAAGGACCCGTGCTGGTGCTGACCCGCCAGCAGACCCTGGCTGCGCTCACTGTTCCTCACAGAAAGCCCCAGCCCTTCCAAGGAGGCAGGACCAGGCTGCCTCCACCCTCCACCATCACGGCCCGATGCCACACAGTCCTGCAGCACGGCTCCTACCCTCCAAAATGTCGCACAGGTACTCATTGAGCGTTTGCGCCAGCTCATCAGTGCCTCTGTCCACGCCGCTCCTCTGCACAAATTTCTCGGTCAACGCAGTGAAACCTGGAACAGGGACATCCAGAAATCAGGAAATGCCCATGTGGGCCAAAAGACCTGGCAGCTGTTTCCACGATGCCCGGCCCGAGAGCCTGTAGGGGACACCTTCCCGTGCCAGCTCCGCACTGGTGGCAGCCATGATGGACCGCCCAAGGTCACCCATCCCGCTCTCTGTGGGCATCCCAACAGAAGACCTCAGCAGTGACAAGATGACCACTCTGTCTGAGGGGCTCCAAAGGGCCTGCTGTGTCCCCACATGGCTCATGTCCGTGGCTGCTCCTCCCTGCTCCCCCCACCTGAGATATCCGCAAAGAGCAGCACTCCGTGGACACTCTGAGCGGTGTCGTTGCTCCTGAGGGAGCTATCAGCAAGGAGCGAGGGGAGGAAAGCGACTGCTTTCTGCAGGTCCCCGTAGTGACGATTCCTCTCCCAGGCAGAAGCCATCGTCAGCGCCCTGCGGCACACGGGGTACCTCAGGAGAAGACGGCCGTGCCCAGCCGGGAGGAGGACGAGGACCTCACTGCACAGTGCAAGCTGCACACTGAGCCCGGGGCCTCTGTGCGGGGCGACTAGCCCTCCGCCTTCCCGGGGTGGTCACAGTCACCAGGCGGCGGCCTCCTCTGCAGGTCATCGCTTGCCCGGCAACTCACCTCACGCATCACAATCGGCTCGCAGTGACATCTTCCGTCTGTCACCGCCATTACCCGGTGTCCTGCTGTGAGCGACACAGCACTAACTTCTCTTGTAATGCTGGGGAAAACTGCACTTCTAGAACTCTCTTGTCTGAATTTGGGAAAATATGTACTTCATAGCCAGCTAGCCTATGGGGGATTAGCGGTCTCGGTGCTTTTAAGCCTTCCCAGGTGTAGAAATGAGGACTTGAGGCACTTGACCCAGGCTGGCCCACAGCATTATTTCATACCACGAAATAATTTCATACCATGAAATAATTTCATCCTTAGAGAGAGAGCTTTTTATTTTCGTCTCCTTCTAGATACAGAAATTAATATTATTTTTCAATAGCTATCAAAAGAAGAGCTTGTTCTCTATTCCAGTGCCTCACACCCAGAGTTACAGGTTTGAACGTTTTTTAAACACTGCGACCCCCGCCCAACTTCCAGACATTTTGGGGCTGTGACCCACCTCTTTTGGGGGGAACTCAGCATAACCCGCACTTCCCCCCTCGCCTGCTCCTCCGCCATGTGGGCCGGGGGACGGAGAGACAGGGAGAGACGAGGTGGGCGGAGGGGGAATGGTGGGGGTGGCAGAGCCGGCAGTACCTGGCCATCCCGGCCACCGCCGTCTCGCCCCAGCAGGCCTTTGCCACCGGCCAGAGCGGCCTGGAGCATCGGCGAGCCGTCCTGGCGCCGGAGAACATGGGCCACATTCTCTCGGCACTCGCTTTCCCACCCCGCCTCCAGAAAACTCATCCCTTTCTATGGAATTTAAAAAATCACTCAGTGCTGCAACATCCCACTTCTTTTTCTTTGTTGAAAAGGAAACAGCCTCCAGGTTTTCTGCTGAAAAACTCCCAGTCCTCCCAGCTGGCAGGGCTGCCGCTGACTCCAGCCTTAGTGGGAGGCCCGTCTTGGTTTCTGGAAGGCAGCCGGTTTCCCTTTGGAATCGTTAAGGGCTAGATAAAAACGTTCCTTTGAGGTTTATTTTGAAAAATACAAGCCTTGAGAAGCCCAAGGAGAACGTTCCCACACGCCTTCTGCTTTGGGGACAGGAGTTTATCGAGGCCCAGACCTGAGGATTGGTCCTTTCAAGAGAAAAACAGAACCAAAATATAGATTATTTTTCTTTCCACTGGACATGAATATTCAGCAAAAATTAAACAAAGTTATCAAAATCTGGTGGCTCGGAAACAAAAAAATCAGCCTTTTTTATACTGTTGGGAGAGACAAGATGCCTTTCTTTCCATTTCCTTCCTTCAACTAATCAAACCCTCCATGTTCCCTCCCAAATGCCATGTTAATTTATGCAAATAAGCACCAATTAATAAAATAAACATGCAACGGGTGCTTTAAATACGACCGAGATGCCTTGCCCAGAGCAAGGACTAGTCCCTGCAGAGAGCGAGCAACCAGTGCTCCCCCAAACTGACCATCGAGTCACAAGGTCTCGCTTGTGTCTAGAGATCCAGCCGTGGTTGCTACCCGGTCGAAGGCTGCTGTTAAAAAAACTGTGGGCACCCAGACAGAGGCCCCCACGCAAACATATGGGCAGCCAGGCCTCTGGCTGCAAAGAGTGCCGGAGCCTGGCACTCGCCATGGAGGGCAGCAGAGACAACACTTGTGTCAGATGTGAACAGGTAAATGATCTGCTCATTCTGGTGGCTGAGCTGAAGGAAGAAGTGGAGAGGTTGAGGAGTATGAGAGAATGCGAGAGGGAGAGTGACTGGTGGACCCGCTCCCTGAGAGAAAGGGAAGAGGGTGAGGCCCCACACAAGTCAGAGGACCCCCTCCCCTCTCGTCACCAGGCAATAGGAGGGGATCGCAGAGACGAGGGGGAATGGAAACCGGTCCCTGCGCGGGGAAGCAGGAGAATGCCCTCCCGGCCCCTCCCACCTTCCCAGTTACCTTTGCAGAACAGATATGAAGCCCTGCAGGAGGAACTGGCTGTTGGAGAGGAGGATGATACACCCAGGCCAGGAACGTCAGAAAGACCAAGTCGCCATGGACCCAGCATCACAGCTGGCTCCAAAAGGAAAAGCAGACGGGTCATTGTGGTGGGTGACTCTCTATTGAGGGGGGCGGAGGGGCCAATATGCCGTCCAGACCCACTTCACAGGGAAGTCTGCTGCCTCCCTGGGGCACGGGTCAGGGATGCGTTAGGCAAACTTCCGGCCCTAGTAAACTCCTCTGACTACTACCCCCTCTTAGTATTTCAGGTGGGTAGTGACGAAGTGGGTAGGAGGAGCCCAAAATCGATTAAAAGAGATTTTAGAGCCTTGGGGCGACGGCTTAAGGGGTCAGGAACACAAGTTGTATTCTCCTCTATCCCTTCAGTGGCAATCATGAATGAGGAAATTAACAGGAAGAGGCAACAGGTCAACCCGCGGCTCCGGGACTGGTGTTATTGGCAGGGCTTTGGGTTTTTTGATCACAGGCTGCTATATGAGTCACCTGGCCTGCTGGTGGCAGGTGGGACGCACCTGTCCCAGAAGGGGAAAAGAATTTTGGGGCAGGAGTTAGCAAGGCTCATTGACAGGGCTTTAAACTAGATATGAGGGGGGAAGGGGAGACAACTGGGCCTGTCAGGAATAAATCCAAGGGAGGCATGCCAGGGCTTGAAGGATGGTGGGCTAGCGAGGACTCTCACTCTGACATTTCATTGGAGAGAAGGGATAGACGCTTAGAAATCATGGAAGCACCTGAAAGGGGTCTGGTGGGAAATGGGGCCCACACTCACAAAAAGGTGCTGGAGTCATTAGCACATCTGAAGTGCATCTATACCAATGCACGCAGTATGCGCAACAAACAGGGGGAGCTTGAAGCCATGATGCACCAGGGAAACTATGACACAGTGGCTATCACAGAAACGTGGTGGGATGCCTCACATGACTGGAGTGCCACAATCCATGGCTACAAGCTCTTCAGGAGGGACAGACAGGAAAGGAGAGGTGGAGGAGTGGCCCTGTATATTAGAGAATGCTACGAGAGCTCAGAAATCGAGTATAGTGATGACGGGGTGGAGAGCGTTTGGATTAGGTTAAGGGCCGATAAAGCTGCTATCGCTGTGCGAGTCTGCTATAGACCTCCCAACCAAAGCAGTGAGGCGGACGAAGCTTTCTATAAGCAGCTGGGGGAAATCTCGCGATCACTTGCCGTTGTTCTTGTGGGGGACTTTGACCTCCCGGATATCTGCTGGCAATACAGCACAGCTGAGAGGGAACAATCCGGGAGGCTCCCGGAATGTGTGGAAGATAACTTCCTCACACAGCTGGTAAGTGAGCCCACCAGGGAAGGTGCCCTCCTGGACCTGCTTCTTGTGAAGAGGGAAGAACTTGTAGGGGAAGTAAAGGTTGGTGGCTGTCTAGGGCACAGTGATCGTGAGATGATTGAGTTTCTCATTCTTGAGGAAACAAGGCGAGGGGTTAGTAAAACTGCCACCTTAGACTTCCGGAGGGCAAATTTTGACCTGTTCAGAAGACTGCTGGACAAAGTCCCTTGGGAGGCTGCCCTGAAGGATATAGGAGCCCAGGAAGGCCGGACGTACTTCAAGAGAGAAGTCTTAAAGGCACAGGAGGAGGCTGTCCCTGTGTGCCGAAAAACAAGTAGGCGGGGAAGGAGACGGGCCTGGCTAAATAGGGACCTTTGGCTGGACCTCAAGAACAAAAGGAGAGTCTATGACCTCTGGAAGAGGGGGCAGGTCTCTCATGAAGACTGTAAGGATATAGCGAAGCTATGCAGGGAGAAAATTAGGAGAGCCAAAGCGCAGCTCGAGCTCAACCTCGCTACAGCTGTTAAGGATAACAAAAAATGTTTCTATAAATTCATTAACAACGAAGGGAGGATTAGGGAAAATCTCCCTCCCTTACTGGATGCAGAGGGAAACATAGTCACAAAGGCTGAGGAGAAGGCTGAGGTGCTCAATGCGTACTTTGCCTCAGTCTTTAGCAGTGGAACTAACTGTTCCCTGGGCACCCAGCCTCGTGAGCTGGGAGACAGGGAGGGGAAGCTGCACGAGGCCATCGCAATGAAAGAGGAAGTGATCTACGACCTGCTACGCCGCTTGGATGCGCACAAGTCTATGGGACCGGATGGGTTACATCCAAGAGTGCTGAAAGAGCTGGCAGACGTGCTCGCCAAGCCACTTTCCGTGATCTACCTGAAGTCATGGCTAACTGGGGAGGTCCCAACGTGTGGGAGGATTTTTAGTACAAAGGGGTCATCCTGTGAACACTCCAAGCACCGAAGAATTGTTAACAACTGTGTAGGCCTTGTAAGTTTGAAGGTTATGTGAAAACATTGTAGCGGTGTTAGAAATGCTGAGACAAACAAGATAGGAGAAAGTGTGCTGAACTCAGCGTGCAAAATGCAGAACTTCGCCCAGGATATAGGAGGGGTGATTGTTCGCGTGGACAGATGTTCTAAGGCAATTATAATACGTTGCTTACTGCATGTACAGCTGATGCAACCAATCAGCAAATTGTCGGCGCGTGATGCGGAATCAGAATGTCTATAATAACTGAGCTATCTGTGCAATAAAGTGGCATTAACCTGATCATATTGGTCGTGGTGTTACTGTCCGAGCCTTCTGCGTCGACAAGTGGCGCCCGAACAGGGACTCTCAGATCGGTGTTGGGATCAGCGAATACCCGATGAGCAACCAACGGACGGAGGGGGCAGAAGAAGCCGGTCGATAGGTGAGTGCTGCCCCGGCACTCGGGAAGACGCTAGCGCATCAAGTTAGGGAATCTCACTCTGGCCAAGCGAGCGGCCGGGGAGGAGATGTGGTCTATGCACTCCAAAGAAGAAGAGGCGGTAGTTAAGCTCCTCCAACATATACTCTCTACGAGAGGACTGAAGTATGATACGCCTACCTTGAAGGCGCTCTTAGCATGGGCGCGGGATAAAGGACTTATCCCCACTGTTGCTGCCGCTTTTGCTCAAGATACGTGGGCTAAAATAGGAGCGGTGTTGTGGGATGAAGTAAGTAAAGGATCCAAGGAGGCACAGAAACTCTCCACCGTGTGGAGGTTAGTATCAGAGACTTTGAAAACAATGCAGGCAGAACGTGCTGCGGCCGCCTCTGCCTTTGCAGCATTAACACCCAGAGTTAAGGATGTTTCCCCCACGAGCCTTTCTTTTGGGGGATCGCCAGAAGCTGTCGTCCCTCAACCCCGGGGCTGCAGAATAACACAGGGGAATGTAGTGAGTCATGCCGTTACTGCCCCGAGCCAGCCTACTCCCGCTACAGACCCTCTTGAGACGCCTGTTTATGAAAGTGGAAAAGAGGAAGAAACTACGTTTCCTCCTCCCCCTCCCAAAGACACTGTTGTCGAAAGTACCGAAGGAGACCGCCCTGAGGATTCCAGGGATCAGCCAACGCCGTACCCTCCTCTGCCGCCCTCTACTCCGCCATCACCTGGCAGCAGCACTAGAGTACCACCTGGTGGACTGACAGACCTTCAATTCTGGGAGCTGTTAAAAAAGTTGGAAGCGTTGGAAGCTCGTCTAGACGATCAATCCAGTTCACGAGATCCTCCAGCTTACCCTGCTCCTTTGCCACTGCCTCATCATGCCTTGTCGTGGCCGCCATTGTCGGGATTTGAGGGGCATGGGGGAGCGGTAGGAGGGGAGGAAGGATTGAAAAACCGATGGAGGGGAGAAATTAGAGACGCGGCAATTGAGGGCGTGTTTCTTGAGCCTATGGCGTTTCCGGTGTTTGCTAATGCTGGGGGTGGAAAGGATTGGGAACCGTTTGATTGGAAATTGTTAAAGGAGGCGAAACAGGCTGTTAGTTAATATGGACTAGGCTCTCCCTATACTAGGGCTATAGTGGAGCATTTATTTACTGCAAATTTACTCACACCACATGATTCAAAGCAGATTTCTCAAATGTTGCTCACCCCTTCTCAGCAGTTGCAGTTTTTCAGTGTGTGGCAGAACCTATGTGATCAGGCTGCTGCCACCCGGCGTCCTCAAGGTGATCCTTTGTATGGGGTACAGACACAGATGTTAATGGGGACGGGACCTTACGTTCGAACTGACTGGCAAGCTAATTTTGCTGTGGAGGTTTTGCAACTCAGTCAACAGCTAGCTCACAGGGCTTTGTTGGGGATTAGAGGGGAAAAAAACCCTCCTGCTTTTACAAATGTTCGCCGAGGACCTACGGAGCCTTATTCTGGGTTTGTTGATAGATTGCATGCAGCTATTTCTGCTCACCCTGACCTTGATGAGACCATGAAAGCTAAGTTTTTAGACTTACTTGCTTTTGATAATGCGAACGATAAAACCAAGAAAGCTCTTAGTACCCTACCTCGAGGCAGTACCACTGCTCAGCTGCTGGAAACAGCAGAACGGGTGCTTTCCCAAGAACAGGCTACCGTTATGGCTGCTGCTGTTGGAGCGGCGGTACGTCCGTTGGTGCAACAGCAATCAAAAGGAAAATGTAATAATAATGATAAGAAATGTTATAATTGCGGAAAATCAGGTCATTTTCGTAAAGAGTGCAGAAACGCAAGTAAGGGACAAGCGAGCGGGCAAGTAAGCTCCCCACGTCAGAGTGGAGGTAGATGGTGTGTGAATTGTCAAAGCGCCACCCATAATTCTGCGGAGTGTAGGCGATCGGGAAACCGGGTACCAAGCGCGATGCGTCCTCCTCGCACTATGACACAAGTACAGGAGGCGGTATAGGGTGCCTGGACCGTTGCGCCAGCGCCACTGCAGGAAGCATGGGAATGGACCTGGCAACAGCAGTAGATACCACTTTAGTCACAACGGCGGTCACTCTAATTGATTCAGATCAACGAGGACCGCTGGGCCATGGACTGAGTGCTCTGTTAATTGGGCGCTCCTCCGTGTCCCGTCAGGGCATTTTTATTGTATCGAGCCTTATTAACACTGATTATACAGGGATTATAAAGATTATGGTATATACGCTGACCCCCCCGATTACCATTCCTCAGGGGTCAAAAATTGCACAATTGATATTATTTCGATTAATGGTCCCGAGGTCGCTGCCAAAACAGAGGGGTGCCGGAGGTTTTGGCTCAACAGGGTCTCCTGACGTCTTGTTAGCTATTGATATTGCACGAGGCAAGCCTGAAGAAAAGGTGGTTGTGACGCATCCTTCAGGATCGTCTATTACCCTGACTATGTTGATAGACACAGGTGCTGATGTTACGATTGTGCCTATTTCTAGCTGGCCATCAGCGTGGCCCCTTGTTCCTGCTGCCACGAGTGTAGTCGGGGTAGGGGGTCCACAAAGGACAATGATCAGCCAAACTTTAGTTTCTTTTACATTTATGGATGGAACCGTAGTCTCAGTCAAGACATACGTGATGCAGCTACCTGTCACCTTGATAGGTAGAGATGTGCTTTCTCAGCTTGGGGCTCGACTTGTGACATCGCCTTTTTAGGAGCGGTCACGGTCGAGCAGCCAACATTGAAGCTCACCTGGACCACTACAAGTCCTGTGTGGGTGGACCAGTGGCCGCTAAAAGAGGATCGGCTGCATATTGTTCAAATGTTAGTACAGGAACAGTTGGAGGCAGGTCATATTGTATCCTCAACGAGCCCTTGGAATACCCCTATTTTTACTATTCCAAAAAAAAATCAGGAAAATGGCGCCTATTACATGATCTCCGAGCCATCAATGCGGTAATGCAGGATATGGGGGCATTACAGCCAGGTTTACTATCACCTGCGATGATACCAAAAGAATGGAACTTGTTTATTGTAGATTTAAAAGACTGTTTCTTTACTATACCGTTGCATCCGGAAGATGCAGAAAAATTTGCCTCTTCCGTGCCATCAACAAATAAGAAAGAACCAGCTAAGCGGTATCATTGGGTTGTTCTGCCACAAGGAATGAAGAATTCTCCCACCTTGTGTCGAATGTTTGTGGCCTGGGCCTTACGTCCGTTTAGGGAAAATAATCCATTTTTGCTTGTATATCATTATACGGACGATATTTTAGTGGCAGGCCCAAATTTGGATGTTGAAGCAACCTTGAAGGAGTTAACTGAAACCATAGAGCAAAAGGGTCTGAAAATTGCTCCTGAAAAGGTACAAAAGAATGCACCATGGCACTATTTGGGTTGGATTATTACTCAAAGTACTGTTAAGCCTCAAAAGATTCAGCTAACGACCAAAATTAAAACTTTAATGGATGTACAGAAATTAATAGGAGATATTCAATGGGTGCGATCCGTATCCGGTATCACCAATGATGACCTGGCTCCTCTGATGGCATTGCTAGGCACCTCTACACAGGCTGAAGTTTGTCGGCAACTCTCACCAACTCAAGAAAAGGCTTTAGATTTCATTGTTCAAAAAATCATGACTGGGTGCGTGCAACGCTTAACAGGAGTTCCCCTACAATTGATTGTGATAAATTCTGGGTCTGGCAGAGAACATTTGATAGGTTTGTTAGTACAACAGGTCAGTTGTACGGTGTCTATAATAGAATGGGGTTTTCTATCTTACCAACCTAAGAATACTGTCTGCACTCGTATATAAATGTTTGCAAACCTTATTATAAAGGGCAGATGTCGTATCGTTGACTTAACTGGACATGAGCCAGAGGTTATATACGTTCCAATTACCCAGAGTTATCTGGATTGGCTTCTCTCTTCCTCAGAGGTTTTACAATATGCATTAACGGATTTTTCCAGACAGATATGCCTACCCACCAATGAAATTTTTGCCATTAATTCGAAATCAAACTTTTGAAGAGACTCCACGACGTTCGAATTCTCCGGTGTCTGGACTCACGGTATTTACAGATGCCGGAAAGAAATCAAAAAGGGCGGTGGTTACCTGGTGCCTTAACGGACAATGGCACTCCAAAGTACTAAATGGTGTTTTACAAGATTCTTTACAGACTTTAGAACTACGGGCAGTGGTGTGGGCTTTTCAAAACTGGCAGAATGAACCGATTAATGTTGTTTCAGATTCTATGTATGTGGTCGGTACTGTTATGAGACTGGAACGATCGATGCTTCGATCTCTTCGAAATTCTGTCTTATATCAGTTATTGTTACAATTGTTACATTTGTTAAATCAGAGAACGTATCCTTATTTTATAGTGCACATACGTAGCCATCAGCCTGATTATGGCCTGGCCATTGGTAATAATCGTGCTGACCATTTGGTTGCAGCAACCTGGGAGAACTGTCAAACCAACTTATTTGAACAAGCTCGAGTGTCTCATGAATTTTTTCATCAATCGGCTAGAGTATTAGCAAGGCAGTTTAATTTACCTATTTCTGAGACATGTGGTATTGTGCAATCCTGTCCGGATTGCCAAGGAACTGGTTTTGGGCTTGGCCTGGGCGTGAACCCACGTGGGTTGCATTCCTTGCAATTATGGCAAACGGATGTTACCCATGTTCCTGAGTTTGGAGGGCTCAAATATGTCCATG
This sequence comes from Rissa tridactyla, assembly GCF_028500815.1. Taxonomy (NCBI): domain Eukaryota; kingdom Metazoa; phylum Chordata; class Aves; order Charadriiformes; family Laridae; genus Rissa; species Rissa tridactyla. Next base: position 15,506,092 of record NC_071479.1, read on the forward strand.
TAAGCATTGACACCTATTCGCACGCCATCTGGGCCACAGCACAAACTGGAGAAATGGCCAAACATGTTATTAAGCATATGTGTGCAGCTATAGCAGTTTTGGGGGTACCCCAGGAAATTAAAACCGATAACGGACCTGCCTATGTTTCTCAACGATTTGCTAAATTCTGTACTCCATGGGGTATACGTAAACATACTGGAATTCCTCATTCTCCCACGGGACAGGCCATAGTCGAGCGTGCACACACTACGCTGAAGGCGCTTTTGCAAAAACAGAAAGGGGGAGAAATTACCTCTTCTTCTGCAGAACGCCTTGCAAAAGCTTTAGATGTATTGAACTGTTTGCGGTTAACTGGAGAACGTGACTCACCTCCAATAGTGATTCATCACATGTCATTACGGTCTGGTTTGCAAGCAACCACACCAGGACGGGTACAGTATAAGGACTGGCAATCAGGGCAATGGAAGGGTCCAGTGGAGATAAAAATGATTGGTCGCAGATATGCTTGTGTTTTGACAGATCAAGGTCCAAGATGGGTACCAGCACGTTGGATTAAGCCGTGGAGGGAACCTAAAATGCAAGAGAGTGGAACGCGAGACGGTGATATGACCACGTGAACTCACCACTCTGGCTCTCGCAGGCTTGGCAACTGTCATAAGTCCAGCTTGTAGAGAGTGTGAACCGTGCGTTCTTTGCGAGTGTAACGAGTGCAAGAAGCAGCTCTATCAACGTGCCGGATTAGCAGGGTTTTGGTGTTCGGCTTGCCTGGAAGTTCAGTATGCAAGGATACAACAGGCTGTTCGTATAGCCATTTTAACAGGGCATGACGTCGACGAGAATCATAATCGTCGGTTAGCTTGGGAAACACATTGTTGTGTGAGAGCAATTTGGAAGTATCAGGATAACTATGATCCTTTAGTAGTCAAGTGTAGCAAAGATGTTTTAATACCCCGCATTTGGAAGGTAAAACCGGAAGAGTGGGAGAAAACGAAGAAAAAGTGTGCAAGGCGATTTGGTTGGAAGCAAAAGGGAAAACCATAACGGCAACATGGGTTGGATAATTGGGATAATGATTATTGGTTTAGTGGGACCGGGAGTGGAAGGTATTACAAACATATCCCCTAGGCAGAACGTATGGGTAACATGGGCAAATCAGACAGGCAACTCGGCCTTTTGCTTATCCATGGCCACTCCATCAGATCCTTTCCGAACATGTTTGATTGGTTTTCCATTCCTGCGATTGGAGGATTTTGAAGGCTATGTATCCCAAGTCAATTTAACAAATAGTTTGCTGTTAGAATCAGAGCAGGTTAACGTCACTTGTAACCTGTTGTGAGGATCTGCAGACAGCTATTGGTGTCCAGAAGGAGTAGGACCCCTATTTCAAGGTCATCTCATTAATCATTTAAACCGATCATTTCCTCTCCCTTTGCAGGAATTGGATCTTTTGGGGTCACTTCCAGCAGTGGGACATCATGCTGGAAATAATACTGGCAGGCATATTGGCAACTTTAGCTTAGGATGTATCGAATTGGGAGGGCAAAATCCAGTATTATATAGAGGTTATGGGTTTAATATGACAGGTGCTCTCACTGGTATGCAAAATGTTACTCCCACTGTTTCATTTATTAAGAGTAATTATTGTCAAAACGGAGGTGCTGACCTAGGACTGTCGTATGGAGGGATTTGGAATAATGCATCTTTTCCTAAGCTACTTCCACCTGGGTATTTTTTGATATGTGGTGACCGAGCTTGGGGAGGCATCCCTAGTCGTTCAGTAGGAGGACCGTGTTATTTAGGCGGACTTACCTTGTTTGCTCCTGACAGGATTAGTCTTATTAGTCTTAGGAACCAGTCACGGCGATCGCGACGAACGATTACCGATTTTACCCCTGAGTGCAGTGACCGCATCGAGTTTTGGCATCGCCCGTCAAAAATTTTTGCAGGCTTGTTAGCTCCAGGTGTGGCTGCAGCCAAGGCTTTAACGGATCTAGAAAAGCTAGCCTGTTGGAGTATAAAACAGTTTAACCTGACTTCTGAGATGATTTCTGCTTTATTAACAGATGCTGAGAGTATACGACATGCTGTGCTGCAGAATCGTGCTGCTATTGATTTTTTGTTAGCACAAGGCCATGGTTGTGAGGATTTTGAAGGGATGTGTTGTATGAATTTGTCTGATCGCTCACGCTCCATTCATGACCACTTAGCCCAGTTACAGCACAATATGCATAAGCTCACTCAGGGTCATTCGTGGTTGGAGCAATTGTTTAATTCTTGGGGACTGGCTGGCTGGGTACAAGATTTGTTGAAACAGGGCCTTGTAATTTTGATTGTTGTAATAATATTGCTGATCATTTTACCTTGTTTGTTTTCTTGTCTACAAAGATCTTTAGAAGTGTCTATAGAAAAAATGTTTTCAGGTGCTTGGATTGTTCAAAAACAAAAAGGGGGGTCTGTGGGAGGATTTTTAGTACAAAGGGGTCATCCTGTGAACACTCCAAGCACCGAAGAATTGTTAACAACTGTGTAGGCCTTGTAAGTTTGAAGGTTATGTGAAAACATTGTAGCGGTGTTAGAAATGCTGAGACAAACAAGATAGGAGAAAGTGTGCTGAACTCAGCGTGCGAAATGCAGAACTTCGCCCAGGATATAGGAGGGGTGATTGTTCGCGTGGACAGATGTTTTAAGCCAATTATAATACGTTGCTTACTGCATGTACAGCTCATGCAACCAATCAGCAAATTGTCGGCGCGTGATGCGGAATCAGAACATCTGTAATTACTGAGCTATCTGTGCAATAAAGTGGCATTAACCTGATCATATTGGTCGTTGTGTTATTGTCCGAGCCTTCCGCGTCAACACCAATGGACTGGAGGGTAGCAAATGTAGCGCCCATCTACAAAAAAGGCAGAAAGGAGGATCCGGGAAACTATAGGCCTGTCAGTCTGACCTTGGTAGCAGGGAAGGTCATGGAGCAGATCATCTTGAGTGCCATTACAACTCATCTAATGGACAAGCAGGGGATCAGGCCTAGTCAGCATGGGTTTAGGAAAGGCAGGACCTGCCTGACAAACCTGATCTCCTTCTATGACAAGATGACCCGATTATTGGATGAGGAAAAGGCTGTGGACATTGTCTACCTAAACTTTCGAAAAGCATTTGACACTGTCCCCCATAGAAATCTCATGGAAAAACTGGCGGCTCATGGCCTGGATGAGCATACGATCTGCTGGGTCAAGCACTGGCTGGATGGGCGGTCCCAAAGAGTGGTGGTCAATGGAGTTAAATCCAGCTGGCGGCCGGTCACAAGTGGTGTCCCTCGGGGCTCAGTGTTGGGACCGTTTCTGCTCAACGTCTTTATTGATGACCTTGATAAGGACATAGAGTGTATCATCAGCAAGTTTGCAGCTGACACGAAGCTAAGCGGGAGTGTTGATCTACATGAGGATAGGGAGGCTCTACAGAGAGACTTGGATAGATTGGACCGATGGGCCAATGCTAACGGTATGAGCTTCAACAAGGCCAAGTGCCGGGTCCTGCACTTGGGCCACAACAACCCCATGCATCGCTACAGGCTTGGGGAAGTGTGACTGGAGAGCTGCCTGGCAGAAAAGGACCTGGGGGTTCTAATTGACAAGCGGCTGAACATGAGCCAGCAGTGTGCCCAGGTGGCCAAGAGGGCCAAAGGCATCCTGGCTTGTATTAGAAATAGTGTGAGCAGCAGAAGGAGGGAGGTGATTGTCCCCCTGTACTCAGCACTGGTGAGGCCGCACCTTGAGTATTGTGTCCAGTTCTGGGCACCTCAATACAAGAGAGATCTCGAGGTGCTGGAGCGAGTGCAGAGGAGGGCAACGAAGCTGGTGAAGGGCCTGGAGAATAAATCTGATGAGGAGCGATTGAAGGAGCTGGGACTGTTTAGTTTGAGGAAGAGGAGCCTGAGGGGAGACCTCATCGCTCTCTACAACTGCTTGAAAGGCCATTGCAGAGAGGTTGGTGCTGGTCTCTTCTCACAGGTAATTAGCGATAGAACAAGAGGGAATGGCTTCAAGCTGCAACAGGGTAGGTTTAGGCTGGATATAAGGAAAAAATTCTTCACGGAAAGAGTGGTCAGACACTGGAATAGGCTGCCCAGGGAGGTGGTGGAGTCACCATCCCTGGATGTGTTTAAGGCTCATTTAGATGTGGTGTTAAGGGATATGGTGTAAGGGAGAACTTTGTAGAGTGGAGATGATGGTTGGATTCAATGATCCCAAGGGTCTTTTCCAACCTAAATGATTCTATGATTCTATTCTATGACCCGGGGGTTTGGGGGGGACACGGGTGTTTGGGGAGTCGCGTTTTGGGGGGACGCAGGGGGTTGGGGACAGGGGTGGTTGGGGGGACTGAGGTGTTCAGGGGGGACTCAGGAGGTTTGGGAGGACCGAGGAGATCGGTGAGTTGGATTGTGGCCCCTCACGCACCATCCCCCACCCATCTCCACGCCGTACACCCCACCTCTGCCCCCGCGCCCCCCCCCCATCTTCCAGCCCCCCACAAACCCTCGTGCAAGACCTCACGTGAATCTTCATGTGAGTCTCTGTGCGAGCCCTCGTGCAAACACCCTCGTGCACTACCACCCGTCCCCTCCGCACTCCCCCACCCCCAAGCCCAACCCTCGACCCCTCCCCAAAACCCCAACCACCCCCAGGGACCCTTGTGTGAATCCTTGTGGAAATCCTCGTGTGAATCCTCGTTCAGGACCCCCGCACGCACACCCCCTGGCACTCCCCCTCCCTCCAAATCCCCCTTCAACCCCCTCCTTCATCCCCCAAATCACTGCTCCCCCCCAGCACCCTACAACAAGCCCTCGTGGAAGTCCTTGTTGAAGGCCTCGTGCAAAAATGCCTTGCACAACATCCATTCCCTTCCCCACCCCCAAATACCCCCTCAAACCCATCCCCCACCCACAAATCCTTGTGCAAACCCTTGTGTGAATCCTTGTGTGAGGCCTCGTGCGAATCCTCCTGCAAAATCCCCTCATGGGCCACCGTCCATCCCACTCCCCCCTCCCCCACGCCCTAAGTCCCCCCTCAACCCCCTCCCCAGCCCCTACAAACCCTCGTGCGAATCTTTGTGCGAGCCCCCTCGTGCCTCACCCCCAGCTCCCACACCCCTCCCCCACCCCCAAAGCCACCCCACCCCGTCCCAATCCCCTCTAAGCCCCTCCCCCAACCCCCCCAGTCCCCTAGGAACTGCCATGTGAGTCCTTGTGCGAGGCCTCGAGCAGAATCCCAATCCCACGCCACCAGTCCTGCTACGAACCCTAGTGCAGGGTCTCGTGCGAGCCCCCCCGTACCCCACGTCCTACCCCTCCCACCCCAAATCTCCCCTTCCACCCTCTCCCCCACCCTTGAAACACCCCCAGCCCTACAAACCCTACAAACTCTTGTGCGAGTCCATGTGCAAAATACCCTAAATGCCACCATCCCCCATCCCCCCTCCCCAGCCTCTGAACCCCCCCAAACCCTTGTGCAAACCCACCACCCACACCCCCCAAATTCCATCCAAAAACCTCCCCCAGCCCCCTACAAACCCTCGTGAAAATCCTCCTGCGACCCCCTCATGTGCCAACCCCCAACCTCTGCCCCCACCCCCCGAATCCACAGTGAACCCCCTGCCCCACCCCTTCAAGCGCCTTACAAAGCCTCGTACAAATCCTCGTGCAAACGCTCATCTACCATCAGACTCCCCCACCCCCTCAAAATCCCCCTCAAATCCCTCCCTCACCCCTCAACCCCCCCAGCCCCCATGAACTCTTGTGCAAACACTCGTGTGAGACCCCTGCCCTACCCCCCAATCTTCCAGCTCCCCACAAAACCTTGTGCAAACCCTCGTGCGAACCCTTGTGCAAGCCCCTCCTGTGCCACCCTCCCCAAATCCCCCCTCACCCCCTCCCCCCCACCACGAACACTTGTGCAAACCCTCGTGCAAACCCTCGTGCAAACGCTCCTGGGAATGCTCCCCCAGCCTCTCAACCCGCCCGAACCTTCGTGTGAACTCACCACCCCCCTCACACGTGTCCCCCCTCAACCCCCTCCCCCACCCTCTACAAACACTTGTGTGAATCCTGCAAGGGCTTGTGTGAATCCTCGTGCGAGCCCCCCTCACGCGCTTCCCCCCCCTACTCACCCCCACCCCCCGCCCCCTCCCAACCCCCCAAACCCCTCCCCCACCCCATCAAGTGTCCCCTCAGCCCCCGACGCACCCTCGTGCAAACCTTTGTGCAATACCCACCACGCATCAACGCCCACCCCACCCTGTGCCCCGATCCCCCTCCACCCACCTCCCCCGCCCCCTCATTTCCCCCCAGCCCCTGAAGAGCCCTCGAACAAACCCTGGTGTGAGGCCTTGTGCAAATCCTCGTGCCAAGTCCTGGGGTAAGAAAGGCAGGTATTGCTTTTGCAGAGGAGAAAAGCCGTTGCCATCAGAGGTGACACGATAAGGGAATGACTAAGACAACGAGGCTCCAGCAAAGGCTTGTAGAACATCTCTTATCACACAGACAAAAGGACAAACTCATTCCTACTGCATTAGTGTCTAGAAGGGCAGTCAAACATTCAACCAGGGCTAATGACATTGAGCAAGTTTTTTGTTACCAAAAAGGAAGGAAATAAACTAGTCAGATAATCCCTTTGGGTGTAGCATAGAGGGAAGTAAACAGAGGCAGGACACCCGGGAAGAATTTTAGGCGCCTTGGACAGACTGTGAACCCTGCAGTACCCAACCAAGGGGAAACAGGGGAGGGAAAAATTCGGCCGGGATTAGGAAATAAAAAGGTGTGTTTCAAGAACTGAAAGTGTGCCTACTTGCTAGGTCACCCGCTCTTGCAAGAACGTGAATAAAAACGTGCTTCACAGAGGATTCTGCCTGAGCCTATTTCATTCGGACCGGAACTTATTTCTCACAATCTGGGGGCTCATCCGGGAGCAGAAGTCATCTTCTTGGGAGTCCCTGTCGCCGAAGGATGGGAAGACGCGCCCCGTTGATTTCAATGGTCTCATGGATCGTCGGCGGGGATTCCGGGAGGAATCGACTAAGATCTCAAGACCCAGTTGGACGGCAGACTCTGTGAAGCACAGGGGCAAAAGGGATAGGTGCAGTAGGCACAGAGAGTATGACCATGACCAGGCAACTCCGTGCACGGACCAAGGTAAGGAAAATCGGACTGTTAAAGTATTGCCTTGGTGGTCGGGACATTCTAAGAGACTTGTGTGTGAGTGACTGAGACGTACTGCGGTACGAAGCGGGTGTGGAGTCCGGATCCGCGGTTCTGTAGTCCCGCGAGGGGCGCAGCCGGAGAAGGACGAAGCGAAAGGAAGGGGTGTAAGAAAAGTCTCTGTTCAGAATGGGAAATAAGGGTTCTAGGCCTAGGGATGAAAAAGGGGATACTAAGAAAGACCCCGGGAACATTCCCCCAGACAGTCCTTTAGGGGAGAATGTTGAGGTTTCAAAATGATTCTTCTTGTACAAGGGATAAAGATAAAAAGAAAATGATTTGTTCTGTTTGGACCGCATCGTGGAGGGGCCAGGGGTGGATGGGGGGGCCGTGGACATCCTGGGAAGGGTCTCAGGGGTGTCCTAGGGGTCCTGTGTCTGTCTTCGAGGATCCCAGAGGTGTCCCAGGGGGGACATGTTTGCATTTGCATTTGAATTTGTTTGGACCAAAGAACCCATAAGATCTCCTAGTGTATTTTGGCCCAAATTTGGATCTGATGAAGACTGGGTCTGTCAGACTTTAAACATGTATGTGAATAATAAGGAATAATAAGGAATTAGAAGAAGGTGAATATGCTTTTTGCCGGGTCAAGATGAATAGATTCAGGATTCAGGGACGCCCAAATCCATTTTATATGTTCCCAGCCCGGGCTGTCGCTGATGTTTCAATCGACAAAGAAATTGAATCCCCGAAGTGGGACCCCTTAGACTATTACTTGGGGGCGAGGAAGAGGGGTGAATAACAGGGGACGAGGACTGCCCCGACCACTCCTACCAGCAGCTCGGGGTTCACCGGCAGGGTGTTATCATTGTGGGAAAATAGGCCATTTGAGGCGGGAGTGCCCTGACTTGAGAAGGGAGGAACGAGTGTTGTCGTTGATGGATTTCGATTATGTAGCATAGGGAAGTCAGGGGTTCCCCAGCTCGAGGTCCCACCGGGAACCCTTGATAAATTTAAAGGTGGGACCTCGGGAAGAGGAAGCAGTCGTCTTAGTCGATACTGGAGCTTCTAGAACTTCTTTGAATTTTATACCCCAAGGGGAAAAATTGTCTAATCAATGAATAGTTGTGTCAGGAATAAAGGGTGAAGGTCTCTCAGTCCCTGTTTTTGAACCCATGATTGTGGGAAGCGAAACTGAAAAAGTGATGGGAACTCTGCTATACATACTGGAAGCTGGGAGTAACCTCCTAGGTAGGGATCTTATCACTGGTTTAGAATTAAAGATAGAAACTTTAAGAGAACAGATAATGGTACCTATGAAGTTGCTAACAGAACAGGATGAGCAAAAGATAAGTCCCGAGGTATGGGTGAGTGAAGGGAACCGAGGAGGGTTAAAAATAGAACCCCTCAGGGTAAAACTCATTCTGCATTCAAATGTGATTCGACAAAAGCAGTACCCAATTCCCCTTGAGGGAAGGCGAGGGCTGCAACCAGTAATACAAGCACTAGCCAAAGATGGGTTAATAGAACCCTGTATGTCCCCTTTTAACACTCCGATCCTGCCAGTACGAAAAACGGATGGTTCATATGGCTTAGCGCAAGACTTGAGAAAGATTAATGAAATAGTGCAGGCACGACATCCGGTGGTCCCGAATCCCTATACGCTAATGAGTAAAATTCCTCCTCATCATAAATGGTTTAGTGTAGTGGATTTAAAAGATGCTTTTTGGGCTTGTCCTCTAGATGAAGGGAGCAGAGATCTATTTGCATTTGAATGGGAAGATCCAGATACAGGGAGAAAGCAACAATATAGATGGACAGTGCTACCACAGGGATTTACAGAATCTCCTAATTTGTTTGGGCAAGTGTTAGAACAAGCGCTTGAACAATTCAAACATCCATCGGGAATAGCCCTGCTTCAGTATGTGGATGATTTGTTAATCTCGGGAGAAGAAGAAAACAAAGTAAAAGAAGCTACCAATGAGTTATTAAATTTTTTAGGTCAGCAGGGGTTAAGAGTCTCAAAACCAAAATTACAGTATGTAGAATCAGAAGTGAAATATTTAGGAGATTTGATTAGTGAAGGAAGCCACAAGATAAATCCTGAAAGGATTAAAGGAATAGTGGAATTACCCTTGCCTGAGACCAAAAAGGAATTGAGAAAGTTTTTAGGATTAACCGGGTACTGCAGGCTGTGGATAGAAGGGTATGCACAAAGGACTAAAGGACTGTATTCTAAATTATTAGTAGATGAACCAAATATATTAAGATGGACAGAGGAAGAGAAAAATTTGATATGCGAATTAAAGCAAAGCCTAATAACTGCTCCAGTTTTAGCTTTACCATCCTTGGAGAAACCATTTCAGTTGTTTGTGACTGTAGAAAAAGGGGCTGCACTGGGAATATTAACTCAAGAACGGGGGGATAAACGACAGCCAGTAGCATATTTGTCAAAGCTTCTAGACCCAGTTTCTCGAGGATGGCCCGAATGTGTGCAGGCAGTAGCCGCTACTGCTTTATTAGTAGAAGAAAGCAGGAAGCTTACCTTTGGGGGAATGATAGAAGTTAGCACCCCCCACCAAGTCAAAACCATTTTAGCCCAAACTGTGGGAAAATGGCTAACTGATTCAAGAATACTGAAGTATGAAGGAATTTTAATTGAAAAGGATGATTTGATTTTAACTACCAGCCCTTGCCTTAACCCAGCGAGCTTTTTGTGAAAAAAAAAGAGGCAAAGGATGAAGAACTTACACACGAATGCATAGATGTAATTGAGTACCAGACTAGGATACGGCCTGACTTAAGGGAAGAACCCCTATCTGGGGGTCTTCATTTGTTCGTAGACGGTTCTTCAAGAGTGAAAGAAGGAAAGAGGTGTAATGGATATGGGGTGGTGCATGGAGTGAGTTAACTGTGGAATTTGGATAATGAGGTGAAGTGTCTGTGCTCAAAGAGAAATTAAGACTGACTGGCTTTGCTATCTCTTGTGCAGCCCAGGGGAGTGAAGGCCTGTCCGGCTATCACAGGATACATAAATGGTAGTCTTGGGGAGCCAGGACAGCCCTGCTTTTCGTCAGCAGAGACAGTAAAATCAAGATAACAGAGCCACCCCTGTCCCCACTACGAACCCTCGTGCAAACACCCACCATCATCCATCCCATCCCGCAACCCCCAAATTCCCCTCAAATCCCTCCCGCAACCCCCATCCCCCATGAACCCTTGTGCAAACACTCGTGTGAGCCCCCTCCCCAGCCCAACACTCCCAGCCCCTGACTCTTTGCACGAGGGTTTGCACGAACCCTGATGTGAATCCTCGTGTGAGTCTCCTCACCCACCCCACCCCCAAATCCTCTGCAATTCCCCCCTGAAACCCCTCCCCCACCCTTTCAAACCCCCTGCGAACCCTCGTGCAAATCCTCCCGCAAAAGCTCCTCATGTGCCACCCCCTCCCCACCTCCAAAATCCCAAATCCCCCTTCAAAACCCTCCCCCACCCTTCAATCTCCCAGCCCCCCACAAACCCTTGTGCAAGCCCTTGTGCAAGTCTCGTGCGAATCCCTGAGTGAATCTTTGTGCGAGCCCTCCTGTAAATCCTTGTGCGAACTCCTGTGCAAGTCCTCGTGAAGGCCCTTCATGTGCCACCCCCAAATCCCCCCTTTTCCCACACCTCCAACCTCCCCCACCTGTACGAGCCCCTGTGCAAACCCTCGTGCAAATGCTCGCGTACCACCCTCCACTCCCTCCCCAACCCCTAAGTCCCGCCTAACCCCTCCCCAGCCCCCTGCAAATCCTTGTGCAAATCCTCGTGTGAGCCCCCTTGTTCCCAACCCCCAGCTCCCCCACCCCGAAATCCTGTATCTCTCCAACCTGCCACCCCCCCAGCCCCCTACAAACTCTTGTGCGAGTTGTCGTGCAAGACCTTGCACAAATTCTCATGCAAATCCTTGGGAAAGTCCCCTCATGTCCTGCCGTCCACCCCCATTCCCACCCCCGGAGCCCCCTTAACCCCTCTACCACATCCCCCCACCCCCCATGAATCCTCGTGCAAATCCTTGTGCGAGCCCCCTCATGTGCCAACACCTGACCTCTCCCCCTCCCCACCCCCAAATCCCCCGTGAAACCCCTCCCCCACCCCTTCAAGCCCCCTGTGAAGCCTTGTGCGAACCCTCCTGCAAACCCTCACGTACCATCATCCACCCCTTCCCCCACCCTCAAATCCCTGCCAGCCCCTCCCCCCCTCCACCTCCTGCAAACCCCCGGCCCAGCCCCCAGCCCCCAGCCCCCAGCCCCCAGCCCCCAGCCCCCAGCCCCCAGCCCCCAGCCCCCAGCCCCCAGCCCACCAGCCTCCCTGCCCCCTCCCCCCACAGCCCCTCGCCCAACCCCCATGTTATAGATTGTGGCCCAATAATTGACAGGAACCAGTCCAATTAATCAAATTAGTTTATTAAGCAAACGGCAGCAAGCAAAACAGCGCTGGGCGGCCGGGGAGTCTTTGCTCCGCCAACGGCGCGCACCCACTTCCCGAAAGTAGCTGATTCTATACTCTTCTGGTTCCCGTATATGTGTCAATCCTGGTATATTCTGTGTCTGAGCGACGTGTTGCTAGGGGGTCGGTCTTGTCCGCCTCCTGGTGGTCGTGAGGCTGAAGGCTCCTCATCTTTATCGGTGTCCTTTGGGTGACTCTTTTCAGCTTATCGCACAACTTAGCTCTTCCCTTTGAAGTGGTAAAGCACACCAGATGCCTGCGATTTAGGTATTGAGGTGTCAAAGCGCACCAGATAGCACAGCGGATGCCTGTGATTTAAGTATGTGAAGGGTCAAAACATTGTAATTTTTCACCAGCCTTTAAGAAAGCCTGGTTTGATTAACAAACATGATTTTATTTATTACAATCCCCCCTTTTTCTTTTACCATTTTGTTCATCAAATCTTTGGAGTTCAGCGTGACTTAAAGCTAATGTTTCTTCTATTGCTGATTCCTTATCTAATGGCTCGTATTTAGCCCTGATAAGCATTAAATGGGCAGCTTCCAGTCTGCCCTTTACAATTTCAATTACTTTGTTCAATATACAAGGGCCAAATGTTAATCCCAAAATTAATAGTATCATAGGTCCCGCGATGGTAGACAATAGTGTAGTCATCCATGGGGAATAACTGAACCAAGATTCATACCAACTTTGCTGTGCTTCTCTTTCTTTCTTTCTTTTTTCTACTCCTTCTCGTAGTTTTGTCATGGTGTCTCTAACTACTCCAGTGTGATCTGCATATACGCAGCATTCCTCATCCAGAGCAACACACAACCCCCCTTGCTGTGCAAACAATAAATCCAATCCTCGACGGTTTTGTAATGCTACTTCTGATAAGGATCTCAGGGAGGCTTCTAAAGCACTAATAGATTTCTCACATCCCCAATAAGCACAATAATACTGGTTGGGAGCATTGCAATATGTTCTCCCGGAATTGGAGCTTGGACACAGATAATACCCCATAAGCTTTAAACAGGGTTTTATGGGAGCTAACTCACATAAGTGTGTTTTAAATGTCGGTGCCCCAGGACTCGTGACAGTTTGAATCACGTGATGATCCTCCCACCTACTTAATGTCCATTTAAATGGTTGGTGAGAGTATCCGTGTACACCTACAAGATTTAGTAAAATTAGAATTAGAGTGTGGCGAGAAGGGTGGAAACCCGGCGGGTTGATAAGTTTAGTTTGAACACTCACTCCAGTTACCCAGTCCTTTTCAGTGCTATCACTCCTCCCGGGGCATTTCGTGCGATTCCCTTGGTTAACACTGAGGCAGTCCTCCCAGTGTCTTTGTACAGTCCCACTCTTTGGGTTCTGTTCTCCACAGCTTTTTACTCCTCTGCCTCGCTCGTCGACTCGGTTGTTTCGAGCCACGAGGGGTATCATCTTCTCGGCAGCAGGGGTAGTCTTCAGGAGAATAAATGCAATTTTTAGTCGCTTGCTTCTGTGCATTTCAGGTGAATCGCGCTGAACCCCTTTAAGTGTCTTGCGACAACACACTTTAATAATGTCAATTACAAATGGAGCAGGTTCGCTAGGGTGATAGCAATAGTACTCGGGTTTAATACCCCATGCAAATATCTCCCGCCATTCACTAGATTGCTCCTGGATTTCACCATTAAATATTTTTATGTCTGGAGCCAATTTGGTGAGCTCACGCTCTTTGTCCCCACAAGGTTGGCAAACCCCTCGAGGGGGTATCCCGTAACGGCAATGGGTCCCCCTCCGTTCTCGACACCCTTTACAAATAAAACAAATAAAAAGGATAACAGTTACAGCTCAGAATGTCACACTTGATTCTTATGTCCCCTGTATCACCATAACCGTACCCCACCGATATGCTGTAGTCGCTCACTTGTACCACAGTTATACGTGTGTCCATTTACAACCTCCGGAAGGCAATCTTCAGATCTCCAGGCGGGCTTGTCACTTCCCAAGAATAGTCTTTTAATGGTCCTTTTACGCGGCTCGCATGGGTCCAGCCTCTCTCTGCTGTCCGGATGGCTGTTTCTGTGGTGAGTAAAACGAGATAGGGCCCTTCCCAACGGGGGGGGGGGGGTTAATGAGGACTCTTTCCATGATTTGATTAGCACTTTGTCTGCTGGCTTTATGTTATGCATGGCTACATCCAAGGGGGGTCTCTGTACTACTAAGCCCTTATTCCGCAGCTTTACTCTCCTAGCCATGAGTTGAATTATATAAGGTCTAATTTGTGAATTTTCAAGTTGGGGGTGGTCCTGCGGAATTTCTAAATTGTATGGCATCCCATATAACATTTCAAAGGGGGAAATTCCTACATCAGTTCGGGGCTGTGTTCTTGTATTCAATAGTGCTAAGGGGAGGCACTTTACCCATGACATCTTAGTTTCTAACATCAATTTTGTGAGCTGTTTCTTTATTTCCCCATTTACTCTTTCTACCTTTCCCGAGCTTTGTGGATGCCAGGGAGTATGATATTTCCATTTTGTCCCCAAAGAGGAGAGAGCTTCCCTTGCTATTTTTGAAACAAAATGGGAGCCCCTATCAGAGTCTATTACCTCAATGGATCCATACCTAGGGATTATATTTTCCAGCAAAGTCTTCACTACGGTTTGAGCGGTGGCTCTAGCTGTCGGGAATGCTTCCACAAAATGGGTTAGGTGATCTATGATTACTAATAAGTATTTATATCGTCCCACCTTTGGAAGTTCAGTGAAGTCTAGCTGGATTTTAGCAAATGGTCTGTGAGCCAGTTCTCTTCGCCCCAGGGCTTTTTCCCGTAACTGATGTTTATTGACCTTTTGCATGTCATACATTCGCTAACTATTCTCTTTGCTATATTGTATACACCAATGCACATATACTTTGTGGCAAACTGATCCACTAACGCCTGAGTTCCCCAATGGGTGTTCTCATGAAATTTTTGCATGATTTTCAAAGCCAGAGGCTTTGGGAGAACTTCCCGGCCATCCGGGAGTTTCCGCTTTCCTTTTTCTGTCTCCCTGATTCCTATCTGAGTCAGCTTATCTTTTTCCTGCACTGTAAAACTCAGGATTGAGTGAATTTTTCCGTGTAGATGGCAATGGCTATACTTGGGGTTGTCACATTCATCATAAATTAGACATCTGCAAGGGACTGCATCGATTCCAAAATCCTTCCAACACTCATAACATGGGAATTCGTCTGATTCCTTTCCACAAGTTATACAGTCCTCCCGAGTTCTTTTAGTCTGGATCACCATTAATGCCGCTCTTTTTGCTTCTTGATCAGCAAGGTTGTTTCCTCTGACTAATGGGCTTAATCCTTTTTGGTGTCCTTTTAAATGTACTACGGCTATTCCCGCTGGTCCTCGTAATGCTTGTAAGACCTGGATTATTAATTCCTGGTGTATTAATCCTTTTCCTTGAGAATTTATTAAACCCCTTTCTTCCCAAATTTTTCCAAAAGTATGCACTACGCCAAAGGCATATTTTGAATCCGTATATATGGTTCCAATTTTACCTTTTAAAAGTTGCAAGGCTCTTCATACAGCATATAGTTCACAAGCCTGTGCAGACCAACTAGGACTCAGAGGTCCTGATTCTATTACACTAAATGTTTTTCCATCAATGATTGCAAATCCTGATTTTCTCTTTCCTTCAACTGCCCGGGATGATCCATCTACAAATAGCTTTTCTCCTTCTCCAAGTTCTTCCTCATCTAAATCTGGTCTGATTTTCGTTTGCTCCTCAATGTTGTAAAGACAATCATGATTTATTTTGTCACTCGGCTCCCCATACAAAAACTGCGCTGGATTCTGCACGCTTGTTACCTCGAGTTCCAGTTTGGGAGAGGAGATTAGGACGCCTTCATATTTTAGGAGCCGGGCGTCTGTTATCCATTTGTCAGCTTTTTGTTGCAAAATTCCCCTGATGTTGTGAGGTGATAATACCCTCAATTCTCCTCCAAAGGTAATTTTATGGGCTTCCTCTACCAAAAGGGCTGCGGCTACTATCGCTTGAAGGCAGGTAGGCCAACCCCTACTTACGGGGTCCAGGAGTTTAGATAAGTATCCCACAGGTTTCTTTCTTCCTGCCCATTCTTGTGCTAATACCCCAAATGCGGTCCCTTCATCAACATTGATAAATAGATAAAATGGTTTCTTTACATCTGGCAGGCTCAAAACTGGGGCATTTACTAAATCAGTTTTTAGTGTTTCTAATTGTTTATCATCATCCTCCGACCATTTCAATAATCCATCCTTAGTTAATTTGGTATAGAGGAACTTCACCTTTTTGCTATAGTTCTCAATCCATTGCCTGCAATAGCCAAAGAGACCTAATAATTGCCTAACCTGTCTTTTAGTTCTAGGGGCCGGTAATGACAATATGCCATTCACCCTTTCGGGGTCTAATTTCTTAGTTCCCTCGCTTAATCTGTGTCCCAGATATTTTACTTCTTTCTCAACAAATTGTAGTTTTGATTTTGATACCTTCAATCCTTGTAAACTCAAAAAATTTAGTAACTTAATACTCTCCTGCCTCACTTTTTCTTTGCTATCACCAGCTAGGAGCAAATCATCCACATATTGGACCAGTGTGACTCCTTCACTTAACTCATACCCCTTCAGGATTTGTTCTAAGGCTTGTCCGAAGAAGTTCGGAGATTCGGTAAACCCTTGGGGCAATACCGTCCACCGTAATGGTTGTTTCCGATGGTTATCTGGGTCTTCCCATTCAAAAGCAAAGTAATCTCGGCAATCTTCTTTGAGAGGGCATGCCCAGAATGCATCCTTCAGATCTACTACACTATACCATTGATTATCGGGCCCTATTTGACTCAGGAGGGTGTGTGGATTCGCCAGCACCGGGAATCTAGCTATTGTTCTCTGGTTAATTTCTCGTAAGTCATGTACTAACCTATATTTTCCATCCGGCTTTTTTTTTTTACAGGCAGGATGGGAGTATTAAAAGGAGACATACAGGGTTCTAGCAAGCCCTTTTCAAGTAATCTTTGGATCTCAGGTTTCAAACCTAGCCTCCCTTCTCTAGGAAGGGGGTATTGTTTTATCCTGACTGGTATTTCTGGGTTCCTTATTGTTACTGAAAAGGGTTCAATATCTAACTTACCGACTGTTTCCGGGGTGTACCAGACTTCAGGATTTATTTTCTCTTCATCTATTACTCGTAAGGGACACAGTTTAATTCTTAGTGTTTCATTTTTTACTTCTAAGCCAATTCCTAATTCAATCATCAAATCTCGGCCCAATAAATTATAGTCTGCTTCAGGCATGAGTAGCAGGGACCCCATCCCTTCCTTAGAATGGGTTTCAAAAAACACATTGTAATAAGTAACTAAAGGTGATTTGCTGATCGAACAAGTTAAGCAAGAGGAACGAACCCATTGTGGCAGTCTTGAGAACTCCCTGTTTAACCAGAAGAGACATGTCCACAATGTTATCTTGCTACACCAACATGGGAACTCCTGTTTGACAAAAAGCTTAACCACAATGTTATCAGAATGTATTGTTTTAAGCTGATTCTGTGACCAACATTTTATCTAAACTACCTCAAGCAAGAAGCTACAGAGGGGCGTACCGAAGATGTCGAAACGAAACCGACCTCCGTGAAGATAAAAAGAGCTGCTCAGCTTGCTTGAATTTGCGAGCCTTTGGTGGAGCTGCGACTCCCCGGCCGCCCAGCGCTGCTTTTGCCTTCCTACCTCAATAAATATTTATTGAATCTATTTCGGACTTGATTTATTTTAAATTCAACTATAACAACATCCTTTATTACAGGTACTCCAAAAGGTTCTCCTTTTGCTCCAATAACCTGTATAGTCGCCGAGGATATTTTACATCCTTGGGGCAATTTTTGAACGGTAGATCTTTCTGCTCCCGAGTCCACTAGGAACTCAATTTCTTGTTGCTGGGGACCCACTTTTAGTTTTATCAAGGGCTCTGTTTTTTCTCAGGTTCCCAGCAAATAGAGCCCCTGACACACCCCTAGTCTTCTTTGAACATTTTCTCATCCATCATTCTCTTTCTGCAGTCCTTTTTAACATGCCCTTTTCCTCCACAATAAAAACAAACCACAGTTCCCCATTCTCTCCCTCTTAAAGGTTTTCGGGTCTCCTGTCTTATCTGGCGAGCTTCAAACCCTTTTCCAGGGGTTGACGTCCTTTGCCCTTCTCTGACTGCAGCTACCAACATTCTGGCTTGTTTCTTATGTATTTCCTCCTCCCTGCGGACATACACTTTCCGGGCTTCCCTTAACAATTCATCCAAACCTCTATCCTGCCAATCCTCCATTTTCTCCAGCTTCTTTCTAATGTCCGTCCATGATTTAGCTACAAATTGGGTTTTTAACAAGGCTTGCCCTACCGGTGTACTAGGGTCCAGCCCTGAATACAATTGGAGGTTCTTTCTCAATCTCTCTAACCATTCTGTAGGGGTTTCATCTTTCTTTTGATGTTCACTAAAGGCGTTGTTTGTATTCTGTCCCCTAGGGACAGATTCCCTTATCCCCTAGACAATTATGGTCCTCAGATCTTGCATATGGCCTCTGTCTATTTCGTTTTGGTTATTCCAATTAGGTCTCTGAAGAGGCCATTTGATATCTGCCGCAGGACCCTGCTGGTGTTGTTGGTCCCAAATCCTCATCCCAGCTCTCCTGATCATTTCCCTTTCTTCTGCAGTGAACAATATGCCCAATAGGGCCTGCAGTTCATCCCAGGTATAAATGTTGGGTCCTAGGAACTGGTCTACCCGTTCTGAAACTCCTAGGGGATCCTCTAACAAGTTTCCCATTTCTTTCTTAAATTCCCTAACGTCCCCGGAGTTCAGAGGGACAGAAACATATCCCATGCCAGGTTGCGCTCCCCCCAATGCAACTTCTCTAAGCGGATATAAGTTACTTTTATCCTCCCCCATCCTAGTTTGACTTCGAGTTACTCGTCTAGTTTCAGAAGAACCAGAGGGAGAATCTGTATTGAAAAAGTCTGGTGCTGTTGGGGGCGGTGAAGGCTGTGGCGGTGGTGCTGGTGGTACATAAGAGGGGGGTGAGGTAGGGATTTCATCCTCATCCCGGGGTTTTTTCCTACCCCCCTGTTTCTTCTCTCTCAAGTGATATAGATTTACTCTAGTCTCTGACCTTATCCACAAGTGTGCATATTCACTCTCCTCCAGGCTAAAGGGTTCCTTAGAATTAACATTAATATGCGAAGCCTGGCATATCCAATCTTCAAAGGACCCAAAAACGGGCCAATACAGGTGGTCACTTCTAATTTGTTTCCCACCCCAAACTTCCATACAATAATGTATCATTTTTGCTTTATCCTTACCCTGCCTAGAAGGGTAATCATCCCAATATTTAATCATTAATCCTAACGGACTGTCTGGCGGTATCTGGGGTAACCTAACCTCAGGCACCGACCCACCCATGGGATCAGAAGGCTTGCTTTTCTTCTGTCCCATCTTCCGGAGTGCCTTCACACACACACACAATCTTTTCCCCCTGTTCGTGGCCCAGTCCCTCGCGGGAGATGGGAACCGCACTACTAAGGGGTCCGCACTTGCTTCGTCCTCAAGTGGACGTCTCACACAGGCACACTCCGGGATACCCAACCCCAACCGAACGGATCACCGGCCCATACTTACTCACTCCTGAGTCTTCATTCGGTGCACAAAGTTTACGGGGTTGCCGGCTTTTATTTGCTTGCTGCCGAATTTCGAGTTCGTCGGTAGAGGTTTTGGGTGTAAAAACCCCCAACAGGGGCCGCTTACTCAGCGGTTTACAGCCAAATTGCCTCTATCCGAGTCACGGCACCAAATTTGTTATAGATTGTGGCCCAATAATTGACAGGAACCAGTCCAATTAATCAAATTAGTTTATTAAGCAAACGGCAGCAAGCAAAACAGCGCTGGGCGGCCGGGGAGTCTTTGCTCCGCCAACGGCGCGCACCCACTTCCCGAAAGTAGCTGATTCTATACTCTTCTGGTTCCCGTATATGTGTCAATCCTGGTATATTCTGTGTCTGAGCGACGTGTTGCTAGGGGGTCGGTCTTGTCCGCCTCCTGGTGGTCGTGAGGCTGAAGGCTCCTCATCTTTATCGGTGTCCTTTGGGTGACTCTTTTCAGCTTATCGCACAACTTAGCTCTTCCCTTTGAAGTGGTAAAGCACACCAGATGCCTGCGATTTAGGTATTGAGGTGTCAAAGCGCACCAGATAGCACAGCGGATGCCTGTGATTTAAGTATGTGAAGGGTCAAAACATTGTAATTTTTCACCAGCCTTTAAGAAAGCCTGGTTTGATTAACAAACATGATTTTATTTATTACAGGGGGGGTCATACGAGGGGGTTTTGCGCGAGGGTTTACACGAGGATCTCCACGATGACTTGTTGCAGGGGGCTGGGGGGACGGGAGTGGGCATGTGGGGTGGTGGGGGAGGGGGTTGAGGGGGGATTTGGGGAGTGGGGTGGGGGGTTGTGCGTGGTGACAGGGGGGTTTGGGGAGGAGTTGGGGGGGTTTTGGGGGGCGTGACCTTAGAGGAGGACAGGCTGTGGTGCACTACGATTTACACATGAGGATTTGCACAAAGATTCACACGAGGATTCGCACGAGGCCTTGCAGGGGGCTGGGGGAGGGGTTTGAGGGCGATTTGGAGGGTGGGGGGAAGGGGCAGGGCTGCGGATGATGGTGTGCGGGGGTTCACACAAGGCCTTCCACCATGGTTTGCACGAGGGTTGATGGGGGTTGGGCGAGGGGCTGTGGGGGGAGGGGGCAGGGAGGCTGGTGGGGTGGGGGCTGGGCCGGGGGTTTGCAGGAGGGTTCATGGGGAGGTGGAGGGGGGGAGGGGCTGGCAGGGATTTGAGGGTGGGGGAAGGGGTGGATGATGGTACGTGAGGGTTTGCAGGAGGGTTCGCACAAGGCTTCACAGGGGGCTTGAAGGGGTGGGGGAGGGGTTTCACGGGGGATTTGGGGGTGGGGAGGGGGAGAGGTCAGGTGTTGGCACATGAGGGGGCTCGCACAAGGATTTGCAGGAGGGTTCACAGAAGGGTCTGTAGGGGGTCGGGGGGGTTGGAGGTGGGGGAGGGGCTTTGGGGGGATTTGGGGAATGGGGGGGTGGGTGGTGGGTTCAAACAAGGGTTTGGGGGGGTTGAGAGGCTGGGGAGGGGGGAAGGGGGTGGTGAGACTTTAGGGCATTTTGCACAAGGATTCGCATGAGGCTTCAAACAAGGGTTCGTAGAGGAATGAGGGGGTTTTGGGGGTGGGTAGGGGTTTGGGGGGGATTTTAGGGGTGGGGGAGGGGTGTGGAGAGCGTACGAGCAGGTTTTGCATGGGGGTTCGCATGAGGGTTTTTCAGGGGGTGTGGGGGAGAGGTTTGAGGGTGGGTTCGAGGGGAGGAAGAGGGGGGACAGGGTGAGTGGTGGCACAGGAGGGGGCTCGCACAAGGATTTGCACGAGGATTCATGGGGGGTGGGGGGATGTGGTAGAGGGGTTAAGGGGGCTCCGGGGGTGGGAATGGGGGTGGACGGCAGGACATGAGGGGACTTTCCCAAGGATTCGCATGAGAATTTGTGCAAGGTCTTGCACGACAACTCGCACAAGAGTTTGTAGGGGGCTGGGGGGGTGGCAGGTTGGAGAGATACAGGATTTCGGGGTGGGGGAGCTGGGGGTTGGGAACAAGGGGGCTCACACGAGGATTTGCACAAGGATTTGCAGGGGGCTGGGGAGGGGTTAGGCGGGACTTAGGGGTTGGGGAGGGAGTGGAGGGTGGTACGCGAGCATTTGCACGAGGGTTTGCACAGGGGCTCGTACAGGTGGGGGAGGTTGGAGGTGTGGGAAAAGGGGGGATTTGGGGGTGGCACATGAAGGGCCTTCACGAGGACTTGCACAGGAGTTCGCACAAGGATTTACAGGAGGGTTTGTAGGAGGGGGTTGGGGTGGTGGGGGAGGGGGTTTAGTGGGGATTTGGGAGAAGGGGAGGGGGGAAGGTGTCCTGTGAGGGCTTTTTTCACAAGGGTTGGAATGAGGATTTCCAGGAGGGCTCGTGGCAGGGGGCTGGGGGGTGGTTGGGGAGGGGTTGAAGGGGGGCTGGACGGGTGGAGAGTGCAGAGGGGGACGGGTGCCGGTGCACGGGGGTGTTGGCACAAGGGCTCGCACAAAGATTCACTCAAGGATTCGCACGAGACCTTGCACAAGGGCTTGCACAAGGGTTTGTGGGGGGCTGGGAGATTGAAGGGTGGGGGAGGGTTTTGAAGGGGGATTTGGGATTTTGGAGGTGGGGAGGGGGTGGCACATGAGGAGCTTTTGCAGGAGGATTTGCACGAGGGTTCGCAGGGGGTTTGAAAGGGTGGGGGAGGGGTTTCAGGGGGGAATTGCAGAGGATTTGGGGGTGGGGTGGGTGAGGAGACTCACACGAGGATTCACATCAGGGTTCGTGCAAACCCTCGTGCAAAGAGTCAGGGGCTGGGAGTGTTGGGCTGGGGAGGGGGCTCACACGAGTGTTTGCACAAGGGTTCATGGGGGATGGGGGTTGCGGGAGGGATTTGAGGGGAATTTGGGGGTTGCGGGATGGGATGGATGATGGTGGGTGTTTGCACGAGGGTTCGTAGTGGGGACAGGGGTGGCTCTGTTATCTTGATTTTACTGTCTCTGCTGACGAAAAGCAGGGCTGTCCTGGCTCCCCAAGACTACCATTTATGTATCCTGTGATAGCTGGACAGGCCTTCACTCCCCTGGGCTGCACAAGAGATAGCAAAGCCAGTCAGTCTTAATTTCTCTTTGAGCACAGACACTTCACCTCATTATCCAAATTCCACAGTTAACTCACTCCATGCACCACCCCATATCCATTACACCTCTTTCCTTCTTTCACTCTTGAAGAACCGTCTACGAACAAATGAAGACCCCCAGATAGGGGTTCTTCCCTTAAGTCAGGCCGTATCCTAGTCTGGTACTCAATTACATCTATGCATTCGTGTGTAAGTTCTTCATCCTTTGCCTCTTTTTTTTTTCACAAAAAGCTCGCTGGGTTAAGGCAAGGGCTGGTAGTTAAAATCAAATCATCCTTTTCAATTAAAATTCCTTCATACTTCAGTATTCTTGAATCAGTTAGCCATTTTCCCACAGTTTGGGCTAAAATGGTTTTGACTTGGTGGGGGGTGCTAACTTCTATCATTCCCCCAAAGGTAAGCTTCCTGCTTTCTTCTACTAATAAAGCAGTAGCGGCTACTGCCTGCACACATTCGGGCCATCCTCGAGAAACTGGGTCTAGAAGCTTTGACAAATATGCTACTGGCTGTCGTTTATCCCCCCGTTCTTGAGTTAATATTCCCAGTGCAGCCCCTTTTTCTACAGTCACAAACAACTGAAATGGTTTCTCCAAGGATGGTAAAGCTAAAACTGGAGCAGTTATTAGGCTTTGCTTTAATTCGCATATCAAATTTTTCTCTTCCTCTGTCCATCTTAATATATTTGGTTCATCTACTAATAATTTAGAATACAGTCCTTTAGTCCTTTGTGCATACCCTTCTATCCACAGCCTGCAGTACCCGGTTAATCCTAAAAACTTTCTCAATTCCTTTTTGGTCTCAGGCAAGGGTAATTCCACTATTCCTTTAATCCTTTCAGGATTTATCTTGTGGCTTCCTTCACTAATCAAATCTCCTAAATATTTCACTTCTGATTCTACATACTGTAATTTTGGTTTTGAGACTCTTAACCCCTGCTGACCTAAAAAATTTAATAACTCATTGGTAGCTTCTTTTACTTTGTTTTCTTCTTCTCCCGAGATTAACAAATCATCCACATACTGAAGCAGGGCTATTCCCGATGGATGTTTGAATTGTTCAAGCGCTTGTTCTAACACTTGCCCAAACAAATTAGGAGATTCTGTAAATCCCTGTGGTAGCACTGTCCATCTATATTGTTGCTTTCTCCCTGTATCTGGATCTTCCCATTCAAATGCAAATAGATCTCTGCTCCCTTCATCTAGAGGACAAGCCCAAAAAGCATCTTTTAAATCCACTACACTAAACCATTTATGATGAGGAGGAATTTTACTCATTAGCGTATAGGGATTCGGGACCACCGGATGTCGTGCCTGCACTATTTCATTAATCTTTCTCAAGTCTTGCGCTAAGCCATATGAACCATCCGTTTTTCGTACTGGCAGGATCGGAGTGTTAAAAGGGGACATACAGGGTTCTATTAACCCATCTTTGGCTAGTGCTTGTATTACTGGTTGCAGCCCTCGCCTTCCCTCAAGGGGAATTGGGTACTGCTTTTGTCGAATCACATTTGAATGCAGAATGAGTTTTACCCTGAGGGGTTCTATTTTTAACCCTCCTCGGTTCCCTTCACTCACCCATACCTCGGGACTTATCTTTTGCTCATCCTGTTCTGTTAGCAACTTCATAGGTACCATTATCTGTTCTCTTAAAGTTTCTATCTTTAATTCTAAACCAGTGATAAGATCCCTACCTAGGAGGTTACTCCCAGCTTCCAGTATGTATAGCAGAGTTCCCATCACTTTTTCAGTTTCGCTTCCCACAATCATGGGTTCAAAAACAGGGACTGAGAGACCTTCACCCTTTATTCCTGACACAACTATTCATTGATTAGACAATTTTTCCCCTTGGGGTATAAAATTCAAAGAAGTTCTAGAAGCTCCAGTATCGACTAAGACGACTGCTTCCTCTTCCCGAGGTCCCACCTTTAAATTTATCAAGGGTTCCCGGTGGGACCTCGAGCTGGGGAACCCCTGACTTCCCTATGCTACATAATCGAAATCCATCAACGACAACACTCGTTCCTCCCTTCTCAAGTCAGGGCACTCCCGCCTCAAATGGCCTATTTTCCCACAATGATAACACCCTGCCGGTGAACCCCGAGCTGCTGGTAGGAGTGGTCGGGGCAGTCCTCGTCCCCTGTTATTCACCCCTCTTCCTCGCCCCCAAGTAATAGTCTAAGGGGTCCCACTTCGGGGATTCAATTTCTTTGTCGATTGAAACATCAGCGACAGCCCGGGCTGGGAACATATAAAATGGATTTGGGCGTCCCTGAATCCTGAATCTATTCATCTTGACCCGGCAAAAAGCATATTCACCTTCTTCTAATTCCTTATTATTCCTTATTATTCACATACATGTTTAAAGTCTGACAGACCCAGTCTTCATCAGATCCAAATTTGGGCCAAAATACACTAGGAGATCTTATGGGTTCTTTGGTCCAAACAAATTCAAATGCAAATGCAAACATGTCCCCCCTGGGACACCTCTGGGATCCTCGAAGACAGACACAGGACCCCTAGGACACCCCTGAGACCCTTCCCAGGATGTCCACGGCCCCCCCATCCACCCCTGGCCCCTCCACGATGCGGTCCAAACAGAACAAATCATTTTCTTTTTACCTTTATCCCTTGTACAAGAAGAATCATTTTGAAACCTCAACATTCTCCCCTAAAGGACTGTCTGGGGGAATGTTCCCGGGGTCTTTCTTAGTATCCCCTTTTTCATCCCTAGGCCTAGAACCCTTATTTCCCATTCTGAACAGAGACTTTTCTTACACCCCTTCCTTTCGCTTCGTCCTTCTCCGGCTGCGCCCCTCGCGGGACTACAGAACCGCGGATCCGGACTCCACACCCGCTTCGTACCGCAGTACGTCTCAGTCACTCACACACAAGTCTCTTAGAATGTCCCGACCACCAAGGCAATACTTTAACAGTCCGATTTTCCTTACCTTGGTCCGTGCACGGAGTTGCCTGGTCATGGTCATACTCTCTGTGCCTACTGCACCTATCCCTTTTGCCCCTGTGCTTCACAGAGTCTGCCGTCCAACTGGGTCTTGAGATCTTAGTCGATTCCTCCCGGAATCCCCGCCGACGATCCATGAGACCATTGAAATCAACGGGGCGCGTCTTCCCATCCTTCGGCGACAGGGACTCCCAAGAAGATGACTTCTGCTCCCGGATGAGCCCCCAGATTGTGAGAAATAAGTTCCGGTCCGAATGAAATAGGCTCAGGCAGAATCCTCTGTGAAGCACGTTTTTATTCACGTTCTTGCAAGAGCGGGTGACCTAGCAAGTAGGCACACTTTCAGTTCTTGAAACACACCTTTTTATTTCCTAATCCCGGCCGAATTTTTCCCTCCCCTGTTTCCCCTTGGTTGGGTACTGCAGGGTTCACAGTCTGTCCAAGGCGCCTAAAATTCTTCCCGGGTGTCCTGCCTCTGTTTACTTCCCTCTATGCTACACCCAAAGGGATTATCTGACTAGTTTATTTCCTTCCTTTTTGGTAACAAAAAACTTGCTCAATGTCATTAGCCCTGGTTGAATGTTTGACTGCCCTTCTAGACACTAATGCAGTAGGAATGAGTTTGTCCTTTTGTCTGTGTGATAAGAGATGTTCTACAAGCCTTTGCTGGAGCCTCGTTGTCTTAGTCATTCCCTTATCGTGTCACCTCTGATGGCAACGGCTTTTCTCCTCTGCAAAAGCAATACCTGCCTTTCTTACCCCAGGACTTGGCACGAGGATTTGCACAAGGCCTCACACCAGGGTTTGTTCGAGGGCTCTTCAGGGGCTGGGGGGAAATGAGGGGGCGGGGGAGGTGGGTGGAGGGGGATCGGGGCACAGGGTGGGGTGGGCGTTGATGCGTGGTGGGTATTGCACAAAGGTTTGCACGAGGGTGCGTCGGGGGCTGAGGGGACACTTGATGGGGTGGGGGAGGGGTTTGGGGGGTTGGGAGGGGGCGGGGGGTGGGGGTGAGTAGGGGGGGGAAGCGCGTGAGGGGGGCTCGCACGAGGATTCACACAAGCCCTTGCAGGATTCACACAAGTGTTTGTAGAGGGTGGGGGAGGGGGTTGAGGGGGGACACGTGTGAGGGGGGTGGTGAGTTCACACGAAGGTTCGGGCGGGTTGAGAGGCTGGGGGAGCATTCCCAGGAGCGTTTGCACGAGGGTTTGCACGAGGGTTTGCACAAGTGTTCGTGGTGGGGGGGAGGGGGTGAGGGGGGATTTGGGGAGGGTGGCACAGGAGGGGCTTGCACAAGGGTTCGCACGAGGGTTTGCACAAGGTTTTGTGGGGAGCTGGAAGATTGGGGGGTAGGGCAGGGGTCTCACACGAGTGTTTGCACAAGAGTTCATGGGGGCTGGGGGGGTTGAGGGGTGAGGGAGGGATTTGAGGGGGATTTTGAGGGGGTGGGGGAGTCTGATGGTAGATGAGCGTTTGCACGAGGATTTGTACGAGGCTTTGTAAGGCGCTTGAAGGGGTGGGGCAGGGGGTTCACTGTGGATTCGGGGGGTGGGGGCAGAGGTTGGGGGTTGGCACATGAGGGGGTCGCAGGAGGATTTTCACGAGGGTTTGTAGGGGGCTGGGGGAGGTTTTTGGATGGAATTTGGGGGGTGTGGGTGGTGGGTTTGCACAAGGGTTTGGGGGGGTTCAGAGGCTGGGGAGGGGGGATGGGGGATGGTGGCATTTAGGGTATTTTGCACATGGACTCGCACAAGAGTTTGTAGGGTTTGTAGGGCTGGGGGTGTTTCAAGGGTGGGGGAGAGGGTGGAAGGGGAGATTTGGGGTGGGAGGGGTAGGACGTGGGGTACGGGGGGGCTCGCACGAGACCCTGCACTAGGGTTCGTAGCAGGACTGGTGGCGTGGGATTGGGATTCTGCTCGAGGCCTCGCACAAGGACTCACATGGCAGTTCCTAGGGGACTGGGGGGGTTGGGGGAGGGGCTTAGAGGGGATTGGGACGGGGTGGGGTGGCTTTGGGGGTGGGGGAGGGGTGTGGGAGCTGGGGGTGAGGCACGAGGGGGCTCGCACAAAGATTCGCACGAGGGTTTGTAGGGGCTGGGGAGGGGGTTGAGGGGGGACTTAGGGCGTGGGGGAGGGGGGAGTGGGATGGACGGTGGCCCATGAGGGGATTTTGCAGGAGGATTCGCACGAGGCCTCACACAAGGATTCACACAAGGGTTTGCACAAGGATTTGTGGGTGGGGGATGGGTTTGAGGGGGTATTTGGGGGTGGGGAAGGGAATGGATGTTGTGCAAGGCATTTTTGCACGAGGCCTTCAACAAGGACTTCCACGAGGGCTTGTTGTAGGGTGCTGGGGGGGAGCAGTGATTTGGGGGATGAAGGAGGGGGTTGAAGGGGGATTTGGAGGGAGGGGGAGTGCCGGGGGGTGTGCGTGCGGGGGTCCTGAACGAGGATTCACACGAGGATTTCCACAAGGATTCACACAAGGGTCCCTGGGGGTGGTTGGGGTTTTGGGGAGGGGTCGAGGGTTGGGCTTGGGGGTGGGGGAGTGCGGAGGGGACGGGTGGTAGTGCACGAGGGTGTTTGCACGAGGGCTCGCACAGAGACTCACATGAAGATTCACGTGAGGTCTTGCACGAGGGTTTGTGGGGGGCTGGAAGATGGGGGGGGGGGCGCGGGGGCAGAGGTGGGGTGTATGGCGTGGAGATGGGTGGGGGATGGTGCGTGAGGGGCCACAATCCAACTCACCGATCTCCTCGGTCCTCCCAAACCTCCTGAGTCCCCCCTGAACACCTCAGTCCCCCCAACCACCCCTGTCCCCAACCCCCTGCGTCCCCCCAAAACGCGACTCCCCAAACACCCGTGTCCCCCCCAAACCCCCGGGTCATAGAATAGAATCATAGAATCATTTAGGTTGGAAAAGACCCTTGGGATCATTGAATCCAACCATCATCTCCACTCTACAAAGTTCTCCCTTACACCATATCCCTTAACACCACATCTAAATGAGCCTTAAACACATCCAGGGATGGTGACTCCACCACCTCCCTGGGCAGCCTATTCCAGTGTCTGACCACTCTTTCCGTGAAGAATTTTTTCCTTATATCCAGCCTAAACCTACCCTGTTGCAGCTTGAAGCCATTCCCTCTTGTTCTATCGCTAATTACCTGTGAGAAGAGACCAGCACCAACCTCTCTGCAATGGCCTTTCAAGCAGTTGTAGAGAGCGATGAGGTCTCCCCTCAGGCTCCTCTTCCTCAAACTAAACAGTCCCAGCTCCTTCAATCGCTCCTCATCAGATTTATTCTCCAGGCCCTTCACCAGCTTCGTTGCCCTCCTCTGCACTCGCTCCAGCACCTCGAGATCTCTCTTGTATTGAGGTGCCCAGAACTGGACACAATACTCAAGGTGCGGCCTCACCAGTGCTGAGTACAGGGGGACAATCACCTCCCTCCTTCTGCTGCTCACACTATTTCTAATACAAGCCAGGATGCCTTTGGCCCTCTTGGCCACCTGGGCACACTGCTGGCTCATGTTCAGCCGCTTGTCAATTAGAACCCCCAGGTCCTTTTCTGCCAGGCAGCTCTCCAGTCACACTTCCCCAAGCCTGTAGCGATGCATGGGGTTGTTGTGGCCCAAGTGCAGGACCCGGCACTTGGCCTTGTTGAAGCTCATACCGTTAGCATTGGCCCATCGGTCCAATCTATCCAAGTCTCTCTGTAGAGCCTCCCTATCCTCATGTAGATCAACACTCCCGCTTAGCTTCGTGTCAGCTGCAAACTTGCTGATGATACACTCTATGTCCTTATCAAGGTCATCAATAAAGACGTTGAGCAGAAACGGTCCCAACACTGAGCCCCGAGGGACACCACTTGTGACCGGCCGCCAGCTGGATTTAACTCCATTGACCACCACTCTTTGGGACCGCCCATCCAGCCAGTGCTTGACCCAGCAGATCGTATGCTCATCCAGGCCATGAGCCGCCAGTTTTTCCATGAGATTTCTATGGGGGACAGTGTCAAATGCTTTTCGAAAGTTTAGGTAGACAATGTCCACAGCCTTTTCCTCATCCAATAATCGGGTCATCTTGTCATAGAAGGAGATCAGGTTTGTCAGGCAGGTCCTGCCTTTCCTAAACCCATGCTGACTAGGCCTGATCCCCTGCTTGTCCATTAGATGAGTTGTAATGGCACTCAAGATGATCTGCTCCATGACCTTCCCTGCTACCAAGGTCAGACTGACAGGCCTATAGTTTCCCGGATCCTCCTTTCTGCCTTTTTTGTAGATGGGCGCTACATTTGCTACCCTCCAGTCCATTGGTGTCGACGCGGAAGGCTCGGACAATAACACAACGACCAATATGATCAGGTTAATGCCACTTTATTGCACAGATAGCTCAGTAATTACAGATGTTCTGATTCCGCATCACGCGCCGACAATTTGCTGATTGGTTGCATGAGCTGTACATGCAGTAAGCAACGTATTATAATTGGCTTAAAACATCTGTCCACGCGAACAATCACCCCTCCTATATCCTGGGCGAAGTTCTGCATTTCGCACGCTGAGTTCAGCACACTTTCTCCTATCTTGTTTGTCTCAGCATTTCTAACACCGCTACAATGTTTTCACATAACCTTCAAACTTACAAGGCCTACACAGTTGTTAACAATTCTTCGGTGCTTGGAGTGTTCACAGGATGACCCCTTTGTACTAAAAATCCTCCCACAGACCCCCCTTTTTGTTTTTGAACAATCCAAGCACCTGAAAACATTTTTTCTATAGACACTTCTAAAGATCTTTGTAGACAAGAAAACAAACAAGGTAAAATGATCAGCAATATTATTACAACAATCAAAATTACAAGGCCCTGTTTCAACAAATCTTGTACCCAGCCAGCCAGTCCCCAAGAATTAAACAATTGCTCCAACCACGAATGACCCTGAGTGAGCTTATGCATATTGTGCTGTAACTGGGCTAAGTGGTCATGAATGGAGCGTGAGCGATCAGACAAATTCATACAACACATCCCTTCAAAATCCTCACAACCATGGCCTTGTGCTAACAAAAAATCAATAGCAGCACGATTCTGCAGCACAGCATGTCGTATACTCTCAGCATCTGTTAATAAAGCAGAAATCATCTCAGAAGTCAGGTTAAACTGTTTTATACTCCAACAGGCTAGCTTTTCTAGATCCGTTAAAGCCTTGGCTGCAGCCACACCTGGAGCTAAAAAGCCTGCAAAAATTTTTGACGGGCGATGCCAAAACTCGATGCGGTCACTGCACTCAGGGGTAAAATCGGTAATCGTTCGTCGCGATCGCCGTGACTGGTTCCTAAGACTAATAAGACTAATCCTGTCAGGAGCAAACAAGGTAAGTCCGCCTAAATAACACGGTCCTCCTACTGAACGACTAGGGATGCCTCCCCAAGCTCGGTCACCACATATCAAAAAATACCCAGGTGGAAGTAGCTTAGGAAAAGATGCATTATTCCAAATCCCTCCATACGACAGTCCTAGGTCAGCACCTCCGTTTTGACAATAATTACTCTTAATAAATGAAACAGTGGGAGTAACATTTTGCATACCAGTGAGAGCACCTGTCATATTAAACCCATAACCTCTATATAATACTGGATTTTGCCCTCCCAATTCGATACATCCTAAGCTAAAGTTGCCAATATGCCTGCCAGTATTATTTCCAGCATGATGTCCCACTGCTGGAAGTGACCCCAAAAGATCCAATTCCTGCAAAGGGAGAGGAAATGATCGGTTTAAATGATTAATGAGATGACCTTGAAATAGGGGTCCTACTCCTTCTGGACACCAATAGCTGTCTGCAGATCCTCACAACAGGTTACAAGTGACGTTAACCTGCTCTGATTCTAACAGCAAACTATTTGTTAAATTGACTTGGGATACATAGCCTTCAAAATCCTCCAATCGCAGGAATGGAAAACCAATCAAACATGTTCGGAAAGGATCTGATGGAGTGGCCATGGATAAGCAAAAGGCCGAGTTGCCTGTCTGATTTGCCCATGTTACCCATACGTTCTGCCTAGGGGATATGTTTGTAATACCTTCCACTCCCGGTCCCACTAAACCAATAATCATTATCCCAATTATCCAACCCATGTTGCCGTTATGGTTTTCCCTTTTGCTTCCAACCAAATCGCCTTGCACGCTTTTTCTTCGTTTTCTCCCACTCTTCCGGTTTTACCTTCCAAATGCGGGGTATTAAAACATCTTTGCTACACTTGACTACTAAAGGATCATAGTTATCCTGATACTTCCAAATTGCTCTCACACAACAATGTGTTTCCCAAGCTAACCGACGATTATGATTCTCGTCGACGTCATGCCCTGTTAAAATGGCTATACGAACAGCCTGTTGTATCCTTGCATACTGAACTTCCAGGCAAGCCGAACACCAAAACCCTGCTAATCCGGCACGTTGATAGAGCTGCTTCTTGCACTCGTTACACTCGCAAAGAACGCACGGTTCACACTCTCTACAAGCTGGACATATGACAGTTGCCAAGCCTGCGAGAGCCAGAGTGGTGAGTTCACGTGGTCATATCACCGTCTCGCGTTCCACTCTCTTGCATTTTAGGTTCCCTCCACGGCTTAATCCAACGTGCTGGTACCCATCTTGGACCTTGATCTGTCAAAACACAAGCATATCTGCGACCAATCATTTTTATCTCCACTGGACCCTTCCATTGCCCTGATTGCCAGTCCTTATACTGTACCCGTCCTGGTGTGGTTGCTTGCAAACCAGACCGTAATGACATGTGATGAATCACTATTGGAGGTGAGTCACGTTCTCCAGTTAACCGCAAACAGTTCAATACATCTAAAGCTTTTGCAAGGCGTTCTGCAGAAGAAGAGGTAATTTCTCCCCCTTTCTGTTTTTGCAAAAGCGCCTTCAGCGTAGTGTGTGCACGCTCGACTATGGCCTGTCCCGTGGGAGAATGAGGAATTCCAGTATGTTTACGTATACCCCATGGAGTACAGAATTTAGCAAATCGTTGAGAAACATAGGCAGGTCCGTTATTGGTTTTAATTTCCTGGGGTACCCCCAAAACTGCTATAGCTGCACACATATGCTTAATAACATGTTTGGCCATTTCTCCAGTTTGTGCTGTGGCCCAGATGGCGTGCGAATAGGTGTCAATGCTTACATGGACATATTTGAGCCCTCCAAACTCAGGAACATGGGTAACATCCATTTGCCATAATTGCAAGGAATGCAACCCACGTGGGTTCACGCCTAGGCCAAGCCCAAAACCAGTTCCTTGGCAATCCGGACAGGATTGCACAATACCACATGTCTCAGAAATAGGTAAATTAAACTGCCTTGCTAATACTCTAGCCGATTGATGAAAAAATTCATGAGACACTCGAGCTTGTTCAAATAAGTTGGTTTGACGGTTCTCCCAGGTTGCTGCAACCAAATGGTCAGCACGATTATTACCAATGGCCAGGCCATAATCAGGCTGATGGCTACGTATGTGCACTATAAAATAAGGATACGTTCTCTGATTTAACAAATGTAACAATTGTAACAATAACTGATATAAGACAGAATTTCGAAGAGATCGAAGCATCGATCGTTCCAGTCTCATAACAGTACCGACCACATACATAGAATCTGAAACAACACTAATCGGTTCATTCTGCCAGTTTTGAAAAGCCCACACCACTGCCCGTAGTTCTAAAGTCTGTAAAGAATCTTGTAAAACACCATTTAGTACTTTGGAGTGCCATTGTCCGTTAAGGCACCAGGTAACCACCGCCCTTTTTGATTTCTTTCCGGCATCTGTAAATACCGTGAGTCCAGACACCGGAGAATTCGAACGTCGTGGAGTCTCTTCAAAAGTTTGATTTCGAATTAATGGCAAAAATTTCATTGGTGGGTAGGCATTAGTTATCTGTCCGGAAAAATCCGTTAATGCATATTGTAAAACCTCTGAGGAAGAGAGAAGCCAATCCAGATAACTCTGGGTAATTGGAACGTATATAACCTCTGGCTCATGTCCAGTTAAGTCAACGATACGACATCTGCCCTTTATAATAAGGTTTGCAAACATTTATATACGAGTGCAGACAGTATTCTTAGGTTGGTAAGATAGAAAACCCCATTCTATTATAGACACCGTACAATTGACCTGTTGTACTAACAAACCTATCAAATGTTCTCTGCCAGACCCAGAATTTATCACAATCAATTGTAGGGGAACTCCTGTTAAGCGTTGCACGCACCCAGTCATGATTTTTTGAACAATGAAATCTAAAGCCTTTTCTTGAGTTGGTGAGAGTTGCCGACAAACTTCAGCCTGTGTAGAGGTGCCTAGCAATGCCATCAGAGGAGCCAGGTCATCATTGGTGATACCGGATACGGATCGCACCCATTGAATATCTCCTATTAATTTCTGTACATCCATTAAAGTTTTAATTTTGGTCGTTAGCTGAATCTTTTGAGGCTTAACAGTACTTTGAGTAATAATCCAACCCAAATAGTGCCATGGTGCATTCTTTTGTACCTTTTCAGGAGCAATTTTCAGACCCTTTTGCTCTATGGTTTCAGTTAACTGCTTCAAGGTTGCTTCAACATCCAAATTTGGGCCTGCCACTAAAATATCGTCCGTATAATGATATACAAGCAAAAATGGATTATTTTCCCTAAACGGACGTAAGGCCCAGGCCACAAACATTCGACACAAGGTGGGAGAATTCTTCATTCCTTGTGGCAGAACAACCCAATGATACCGCTTAGCTGGTTCTTTCTTATTTGTTGATGGCACGGAAGAGGCAAATTTTTCTGCATCTTCCGGATGCAACGGTATAGTAAAGAAACAGTCTTTTAAATCTACAATAAACAAGTTCCATTCTTTTGGTATCATCGCAGGTGATAGTAAACCTGGCTGTAATGCCCCCATATCCTGCATTACCGCATTGATGGCTCGGAGATCATGTAATAGGCGCCATTTTCCTGATTTTTTTTTGGAATAGTAAAAATAGGGGTATTCCAAGGGCTCGTTGAGGATACAATATGACCTGCCTCCAACTGTTCCTGTACTAACATTTGAACAATATGCAGCCGATCCTCTTTTAGCGGCCACTGGTCCACCCACACAGGACTTGTAGTGGTCCAGGTGAGCTTCAATGTTGGCTGCTCGACCGTGACCGCTCCTAAAAAGGCGATGTCACAAGTCGAGCCCCAAGCTGAGAAAGCACATCTCTACCTATCAAGGTGACAGGTAGCTGCATCACGTATGTCTTGACTGAGACTACGGTTCCATCCATAAATGTAAAAGAAACTAAAGTTTGGCTGATCATTGTCCTTTGTGGACCCCCTACCCCGACTACACTCGTCGCAGCAGGAACAAGGGGCCACGCTGATGGCCAGCTAGAAATAGGCACAATCGTAACATCAGCACCTGTGTCTATCAACATAGTCAGGGTAATAGACGATCCTGAAGGATGCGTCACAACCACCTTTTCTTCAGGCTTGCCTCGTGCAATATCAATAGCTAACAAGACATCAGGAGACCCTGTTGAGCCAAAACCTCCGGCACCCCTCTGTTTTGGCAGCGACCTCGGGACCATTAATCGAAATAATATCAATTGTGCAATTTTTGACCCCTGAGGAATGGTAATCGGGGGGGTCAGCGTATATACCATAATCTTTACAATCCCTGTATAATCAGCATCGATAAGGCTCGGTACAATAAAAATGCCCTGACGGGACACGGAGGAGCGCCCAATTAACAGAGCACTCAGTCCATGGCCCAGCGGTCCTCGTTGATCTGAATCAATTAGAGTGACCGCCGTTGTGACTAAAGTGGTATCTACTGCTGTTGCCAGGTCCATTCCCACGCTTCCTGCAGTGGCGCTGGCGCAACGGTCCAGGCACCCTATACCGCCTCCTGTACTTGTGTCATAGTGCGAGGAGGACGCATCGCGCTTGGTACCCGGTTTCCCGATCGCCTACACTCCGCAGAATGATGGGTGGCGCTTCGACAATTCACACACCATCTACCTCCACTCTGACGTGGGGAGCTTACTTGCCCGCTCGCTTGTCCCTTACTTGCGTTTCTGCACTCTTTACGAAAATGACCTGATTTTCCGCAATTATAACATTTCTTATCATTATTATTACATTTTCCTTTTGATTGCTGTTGCACCAACGGACGTACCGCCGCTCCAACAGCAGCAGCCATAACGGTAGCCTGTTCTTGGGAAAGCACCCGTTCTGCTGTTTCCAGCAGCTGAGCAGTGGTACTGCCTCGAGGTAGGGTACTAAGAGCTTTCTTGGTTTTATCGTTCGCATTATCAAAAGCAAGTAAGTCTAAAAACTTAGCTTTCATGGTCTCATCAAGGTCAGGGTGAGCAGAAATAGCTGCATGCAATCTATCAACAAACCCAGAATAAGGCTCCGTAGGTCCTCGGCGAACATTTGTAAAAGCAGGAGGGTTTTTTTCCCCTCTAATCCCCAACAAAGCCCTGTGAGCTAGCTGTTGACTGAGTTGCAAAACCTCCACAGCAAAATTAGCTTGCCAGTCAGTTCGAACGTAAGGTCCCGTCCCCATTAACATCTGTGTCTGTACCCCATACAAAGGATCACCTTGAGGACGCCGGGTGGCAGCAGCCTGATCACATAGGTTCTGCCACACACTGAAAAACTGCAACTGCTGAGAAGGGGTGAGCAACATTTGAGAAATCTGCTTTGAATCATGTGGTGTGAGTAAATTTGCAGTAAATAAATGCTCCACTATAGCCCTAGTATAGGGAGAGCCTAGTCCATATTAACTAACAGCCTGTTTCGCCTCCTTTAACAATTTCCAATCAAACGGTTCCCAATCCTTTCCACCCCCAGCATTAGCAAACACCGGAAACGCCATAGGCTCAAGAAACACGCCCTCAATTGCCGCGTCTCTAATTTCTCCCCTCCATCGGTTTTTCAATCCTTCCTCCCCTCCTACCGCTCCCCCATGCCCCTCAAATCCCGACAATGGCGGCCACGACAAGGCATGATGAGGCAGTGGCAAAGGAGCAGGGTAAGCTGGAGGAGCTCGTGAACTGGATTGATCGTCTAGACGAGCTTCCAACGCTTCCAACTTTTTTAACAGCTCCCAGAATTGAAGGTCTGTCAGTCCACCAGGTGGTACTCTAGTGCTGCTGCCAGGTGATGGCGGAGTAGAGGGCGGCAGAGGAGGGTATGGCGTTGGCTGATCCCTGGAATCCTCAGGGCGGTCTCCTTCGGTACTTTCGACAACAGTGTCTTTGGGAGGGGGAGGAGGAAACGTAGTTTCTTCCTCTTTTCCACTTTCATAAACAGGCGTCTCAAGAGGGTCTGTAGCGGGAGTAGGCTGGCTCGGGGCAGTAACGGCATGACTCACTACATTCCCCTGTGTTATTCTGCAGCCCCGGGGTTGAGGGACGACAGCTTCTGGCGATCCCCCAAAAGAAAGGCTCGTGGGGGAAACATCCTTAACTCTGGGTGTTAATGCTGCAAAGGCAGAGGCGGCCGCAGCACGTTCTGCCTGCATTGTTTTCAAAGTCTCTGATACTAACCTCCACACGGTGGAGAGTTTCTGTGCCTCCTTGGATCCTTTACTTACTTCATCCCACAACACCGCTCCTATTTTAGCCCACGTATCTTGAGCAAAAGCGGCAGCAACAGTGGGGATAAGTCCTTTATCCCACGCCCATGCTAAGAGCGCCTTCAAGGTAGGCGTATCATACTTCAGTCCTCTCGTAGAGAGTATATGTTGGAGGAGCTTAACTACCGCCTCTTCTTCTTTGGAGTGCATAGACCACATCTCCTCCCCGGCCGCTCGCTTGGCCAGAGTGAGATTCCCTAACTTGATGCGCTAGCGTCTTCCCGAGTGCCGGGGCAGCACTCACCTATCGACCGGCTTCTTCTGCCCCCTCCGTCCGTTGGTTGCTCATCGGGTATTCGCTGATCCCAACACCGATCTGAGGGTCCCTGTTCGGGTGCCACTTGTCGACGCAGAAGGCTCGGACAGTAACACCACGACCAATATGATCAGGTTAATGCCACTTTATTGCACAGATAGCTCAGTTATTATAGACATTCTGATTCCGCATCACGCGCCGACAATTTGCTGATTGGTTGCATCAGCTGTACATGCAGTAAGCAACGTATTATAATTGCCTTAAAACATCTGTCCACGCGAACAATCACCCCTCCTATATCCTGGGCGAAGTTCTGCATTTTGCACGCTGAGTTCAGCACACTTTCTCCTATCTTGTTTGTCTCAGCATTTCTAACACCGCTACAATGTTTTCACATAACCTTCAAACTTACAAGGCCTACACAGTTGTTAACAATTCTTCGGTGCTTGGAGTGTTCACAGGATGACCCCTTTGTACTAAAAATCCTCCCACACGTTGGGACCTCCCCAGTTAGCCATGACTTCAGGTAGATCACGGAAAGTGGCTTGGCGAGCACGTCTGCCAGCTCTTTTTTTGCACTCTTGGATGTAACCCATCCAGTCCCATAGACTTGTGCGCATCCAAGCGGCGTAGCAGGTCGTAGATCACTTCCTCTTTCATTGCGATGGCCTCGTGCAGCTTCCCCTCCCTGTCTCCCAGCTCACGAGGCTGGGTGCCCAGGGAACAGTTAGTTCCACTGCTAAAGACTGAGGCAAAGTACGCATTGAGCACCTCAGCCTTCTCCTCAGCCTTTGTGACTATGTTTCCCTCTGCATCCAGTAAGGGAGGGAGATTTTCCCTAATCCTCCCTTCGTTGTTAATGAATTTATAGAAACATTTTTTGTTATCCTTAACAGCTGTAGCGAGGTTGAGCTCGAGCTGCGCTTTGGCTCTCCTAATTTTCTCCCTGCATAGCTTCGCTATATCCTTACAGTCTTCATGAGAGACCTGCCCCCTCTTCCAGAGGTCATAGACTCTCCTTTTGTTCTTGAGGTCCAGCCAAAGGTCCCTATTTAGCCAGGCCCGTCTCCTTCCCCGCCTACTTGTTTTTCGGCACACAGGGACAGCCTCCTCCTGTGCCTTTAAGACTTCTCTCTTGAAGTACGTCCGGCCTTCCTGGGCTCCTATATCCTTCAGGGCAGCCTCCCAAGGGACTTTGTCCAGCAGTCTTCTGAACAGGTCAAAATTTGCCCTCCGGAAGTCTAAGGTGGCAGTTTTACTAACCCCTCGCCTTGTTTCCTCAAGAATGAGAAACTCAATCATCTCACGATCACTGTGCCCTAGACGGCCACCAACCTTTACTTCCCCTACAAGTTCTTCCCTCTTCACAAGAAGCAGGTCCAGGAGGGCACCTTCCCTGGTGGGCTCACTTACCAGCTGTGTGAGGAAGTTATCTTCCACACATTCCGGGAGCCTCCCGGATTGTTCCCTCTCAGCTGTGCTGTATTGCCAGCAGATATCCGGGAGGTCAAAGTCCCCCACAAGAACAACGGCAAGTGATCGCGAGATTTCCCCCAGCTGCTTATAGAAAGCTTCGTCCGCCTCACTGCTTTGGTTGGGAGGTCTATAGCAGACTCGCACAGCGATAGCAGCTTTATCGGCCCTTAACCTAATCCAAACGCTCTCCACCCCGTCATCACTATACTCGATTTCTGAGCTCTCGTAGCATTCTCTAATATACAGGGCCACTCCTCCACCTCTCCTTTCCTGTCTGTCCCTCCTGAAGAGCTTGTAGCCATCGATTGTGGCACTCCAGTCATGTGAGGCATCCCACCACGTTTCTGTGATAGCCACTGTGTCATAGTTTCCCTGGTGCATCATGGCTTCAAGCTCCCCCTGTTTGTTGCGCATACTGCGTGCATTGGTATAGATGCACTTCAGATGTGCTAATGACTCCAGCACCTTTTTGTGAGTGTGGGCCCCATTTCCCACCAGACCCCTTTCAGGTGCTTCCATGATTTCTAAGCATCTATCCCTTCTCTCCAATGAAATGTCAGAGTGAGAGTCCTCGCTAGCCCACCATCCTTCAAGCCCTGGCATGCCTCCCTTGGATTTATTCCTGACAGGCCCAGTTGTCTCCCCTTCCCCCCTCATATCTAGTTTAAAGCCCTGTCAATGAGCCTTGCTAACTCCTGCCCCAAAATTCTTTTCCCCTTCTGGGACAGGTGCGTCCCACCTGCCACCAGCAGGCCAGGTGACTCATATAGCAGCCTGTGATCAAAAAACCCAAAGCCCTGCCAATAACACCAGTCCCGGAGCCGCGGGTTGACCTGTTGCCTCTTCCTGTTAATTTCCTCATTCATGATTGCCACTGAAGGGATAGAGGAGAATACAACTTGTGTTCCTGACCCCTTAAGCTGTCGCCCCAAGGCTCTAAAATCTCTTTTAATCGATTTTGGGCTCCTCCTACCCACTTCGTCACTACCCACCTGAAATACTAAGAGGGGGTAGTAGTCAGAGGAGTTTACTAGGGCCGGAAGTTTGCCTAACGCATCCCTGACCCGTGCCCCAGGGAGGCAGCAGACTTCCCTGTGAAGTGGGTCTGGACGGCATATTGGCCCCTCCGCCCCCCTCAATAGAGAGTCACCCACCACAATGACCCGTCTGCTTTTCCTTTTGGAGCCAGCTGTGATGCTGGGTCCATGGCGACTTGGTCTTTCTGACGTTCCTGGCCTGGGTGTATCATCCTCCTCTCCAACAGCCAGTTCCTCCTGCAGGGCTTCATATCTGTTCTGCAAAGGTAACTGGGAAGGTGGGAGGGGCCGGGAGGGCATTCTCCTGCTTCCCCGCGCAGGGACCGGTTTCCATTCCCCCTCGTCTCTGCGATCCCCTCCTATTGCCTGGTGACGAGAGGGGAGGGGGTCCTCTGACTTGTGTGGGGCCTCACCCTCTTCCCTTTCTCTCAGGGAGCGGGTCCACCAGTCACTCTCCCTCTCGCATTCTCTCATACTCCTCAACCTCTCCACTTCTTCCTTCAGCTCAGCCACCAGAATGAGCAGATCATTTACCTGTTCACATCTGACACAAGTGTTGTCTCTGCTGCCCTCCATGGCGAGTGCCAGGCTCCGGCACTCTTTGCAGCCAGAGGCCTGGCTGCCCATATGTTTGCGTGGGGCCTCTGTCTGGGTGCCCACAGTTTTTTTAACAGCAGCCTTCGACCGGGTAGCAACCACGGCTGGATCTCTAGACACAAGCGAGACCTTGTGACTCGACGGTCAGTTTGGGGGAGCACTGGTTGCTCGCTCTCTGCAGGGACTAGTCCTTGCTCTGGGCAAGGCATCTCGGTCGTATTTAAAGCACCCGTTGCATGTTTATTTTATTAATTGGTGCTTATTTGCATAAATTAACATGGCATTTGGGAGGGAACATGGAGGGTTTGATTAGTTGAAGGAAGGAAATGGAAAGAAAGGCATCTTGTCTCTCCCAACAGTATAAAAAAGGCTGATTTTTTTGTTTCCGAGCCACCAGATTTTGATAACTTTGTTTAATTTTTGCTGAATATTCATGTCCAGTGGAAAGAAAAATAATCTATATTTTGGTTCTGTTTTTCTCTTGAAAGGACCAATCCTCAGGTCTGGGCCTCGATAAACTCCTGTCCCCAAAGCAGAAGGCGTGTGGGAACGTTCTCCTTGGGCTTCTCAAGGCTTGTATTTTTCAAAATAAACCTCAAAGGAACATTTTTATCTAGCCTTTAACGATTCCAAAGGGAAACCGGCTGCCTTCCAGAAACCAAGACGGGCCTCCCAGTAAGGCTGGAGTCAGCGGCAGCCCTGCCAGCTGGGAGGACTGGGAGTTTTTCAGCAGAAAACCTGGAGGCTGTTTCCTTTTCAACAAAGAAAAAGAAGTGGGATGTTGCAGCACTGAGTGATTTTTTAAATTCCATAGAAAGGGATGAGTTTTCTGGAGGCGGGGTGGGAAAGCGAGTGCCGAGAGAATGTGGCCCATGTTCTCCGGCGCCAGGACGGCTCGCCGATGCTCCAGGCCGCTCTGGCCGGTGGCAAAGGCCTGCTGGGGCGAGACGGCGGTGGCCGGGATGGCCAGGTACTGCCGGCTCTGCCACCCCCACCATTCCCCCTCCGCCCACCTCGTCTCTCCCTGTCTCTCCGTCCCCCGGCCCACATGGCGGAGGAGCAGGCGAGGGGGGAAGTGCGGGTTATGCTGAGTTCCCCCCAAAAGAGGTGGGTCACAGCCCCAAAATGTCTGGAAGTTGGGCGGGGGTCGCAGTGTTTAAAAAACGTTCAAACCTGTAACTCTGGGTGTGAGGCACTGGAATAGAGAACAAGCTCTTCTTTTGATAGCTATTGAAAAATAATATTAATTTCTGTATCTAGAAGGAGACGAAAATAAAAAGCTCTCTCTCTAAGGATGAAATTATTTCATGGTATGAAATTATTTCGTGGTATGAAATAATGCTGTGGGCCAGCCTGGGTCAAGTGCCTCAAGTCCTCATTTCTACACCTGGGAAGGCTTAAAAGCACCGAGACCGCTAATCCCCCATAGGCTAGCTGGCTATGAAGTACATATTTTCCCAAATTCAGACAAGAGAGTTCTAGAAGTGCAGTTTTCCCCAGCATTACAAGAGAAGTTAGTGCTGTGTCGCTCACAGCAGGACACCGGGTAATGGCGGTGACAGACGGAAGATGTCACTGCGAGCCGATTGTGATGCGTGAGGTGAGTTGCCGGGCAAGCGATGACCTGCAGAGGAGGCCGCCGCCTGGTGACTGTGACCACCCCGGGAAGGCGGAGGGCTAGTCGCCCCGCACAGAGGCCCCGGGCTCAGTGTGCAGCTTGCACTGTGCAGTGAGGTCCTCGTCCTCCTCCCGGCTGGGCACGGCCGTCTTCTCCTGAGGTACCCCGTGTGCCGCAGGGCGCTGACGATGGCTTCTGCCTGGGAGAGGAATCGTCACTACGGGGACCTGCAGAAAGCAGTCGCTTTCCTCCCCTCGCTCCTTGCTGATAGCTCCCTCAGGAGCAACGACACCGCTCAGAGTGTCCACGGAGTGCTGCTCTTTGCGGATATCTCAGGTGGGGGGAGCAGGGAGGAGCAGCCACGGACATGAGCCATGTGGGGACACAGCAGGCCCTTTGGAGCCCCTCAGACAGAGTGGTCATCTTGTCACTGCTGAGGTCTTCTGCTGGGACGCCCACAGAGAGCGGGATGGGTGACCTTGGGCGGTCCATCACGGCTGCCACCAGTGCGGAGCTGGCACGGGAAGGTGTCCCCTACAGGC
Organism: Rissa tridactyla; assembly: GCF_028500815.1. NCBI lineage: Eukaryota > Metazoa > Chordata > Aves > Charadriiformes > Laridae > Rissa > Rissa tridactyla. The sequence continues at coordinate 15,548,714 of NC_071479.1, forward strand.
TCTCGGGCCGGGCATCGTGGAAACAGCTGCCAGGTCTTTTGGCCCACATGGGCATTTCCTGATTTCTGGATGTCCCTGTTCCAGGTTTCACTGCGTTGACCGAGAAATTCGTGCAGAGGAGCGGCGTGGACAGAGGCACTGATGAGCTGGCGCAAACGCTCAATGAGTACCTGTGCGACATTTTGGAGGGTAGGAGCCGTGCTGCAGGACTGTGTGGCATCGGGCCGTGATGGTGGAGGGTGGAGGCAGCCTGGTCCTGCCTCCTTGGAAGGGCTGGGGCTTTCTGTGAGGAACAGCGAGCGCAGCCAGGGTCTGCTGGCGGGTCAGCACCAGCGCGGGTCCTTTCTGCTCCCCGCTGCGGCCGAGGAGGCACCCACTTTCTCAGCAGCCACCTCGGTGCCTCTGGCGTGAACAGCCGTCTCAGTGCTGCGTCAGGGCCCAGAGCAGGCTGAGGGCATCCAGCAAGTGCTCCAGGGTCTGGAGCGTCTGTGCTATGAGGAAAGTCTGAGAGAGCTGGGCCTGGTTTGCCTGGAGAGGAGAAGGCTTGCGGGGGGGACCTTAGAAACGTGCCTACAACCTGAAGAGAGGGTGCAAAGAGGACAGAGCCAGGTTCTCCCCAGTGGTGCCCAGAGTGGAACAGGAGGTTCCCTCTGTGCATCAGGAAACACTTTTCGACTGTGAGGGTGACTTAGCACTGGCAGAGGTTGCCCAGGGAGCTTGTGAAGTCTCCCTCCTTAGAGCTATTCTGAAACCATCAGCCACCGTCCTGGTCAGCTGGCTCTGTGCAGCCGGGCTTGAGCAGCGGGGTTGGACCAGATGGACCCCAGAGGTACCTTCCAGCCTTCACCTTTCTGAGGTCTCGTGGCATCTGGAGGCCCTGCCTCCCTGCCTGCTGTGCGGGTACAAGGGCTGTGACCACCATGAGCCTGGGAGAGAGGCCGGAGCGGTGCTTTCCTGAGCTGTGCCCCACAGTGAACCCTTGCCCCGGTGCTCCCCTCAGGCAGAGGGCCTTGCTCGGTGGCTTCTGGAAGAAGGTGTCCACATGACTCTGCCTTTTCTTCCCTCTGTCCACAGAGTTCCTGATTTTTGGAGGAGACATCTTGAAGTTTGCTGGTAGGTTCTTGGGACGATGACCTCGGGCACTGAGCTGTAGCATTTAACTCCTGTGGCGGCCGTTTGCTCTGCGCTCCTTCTCAAGAGGCTCTGTGCAGTGCCTTGAGCCAGCTCTTTGGCCACGCACGCACCCCTCCAGCAGTGCCCTCTCTCCAGTGCTGCAGCTGCAGAGGAGCGCTCGGGACAGGGGGTGTCACCGCTGCCAGCCGTCTGCTGCTGTGGCTGGCCGGGGATAGGAGAGGTGTCCCGGTGCCCAGGACATGGTCCTCCAGGACGATGGCCTCCCACAAGCCCATCTTCCTCCGCACGGCAGCTGGTTTCTGCTGTCTCTGCAGAACCAGACCGTAGGTCGGGGAGAGTCAGGTCTCGGCAGAGCCTTTACCTTCCCTCCCTTTCCCCAGGAGATGCTGTGCTGGTGCTGTGGAGAACACCACCCCAGGAGGTGGCCAGGACCATCAGCCTGGTGCTGCACTGTAGCCAGCAGATCCAGAAGAAGTACGGAAGACGTGACACAGATGTGGGGCAGAAGATCCAACTGAAGATAGGTACGGGCGCTGTGCCAGACGCAGCTGTGTGGCACTCTGCCATGCCACAGGGTGCTTCTGGTTTGCTGGGCTTCTGGGGCAGGCAGCTGGGGATGACGCCTGGCGCACTCAACACATTCTCAATGTCAACTCGGTTCGTCTATTTCTAGACGCCTGTTTTAGGGACTCGTGTCAGCATCTCCCCCAGGAGGAGGGAGGATGCTCTACCCCTCCGTAATGCCCGTCTCCCCGCTGGGCTTCAGAGGAGCTTCTGAGCAGCCGAGATGCTGGGGGCTGTGGAGTTCCAAATGTTCCTGTGTCAGTTCTGCTTCTCCTTCTCCCCAGGGATCTCTGCAGGGACCATGAGCCTCCCGGTTTTCGGAGATGAGAGCTGGCAACACTTCTGCATTTTTGGCCCGTGCCTGGCTGAAGTTCGTGACGCCGAAGAGGTTGCGGGTGCAGGTGAAGTTGTCCTCTCAGCCACCTGCTGGGAGCTCTGTGAGCAGCACCGGCTGAGGATCAAGCATCTCGCAGGCACAAGAGCTGTGCAGGCAGGTGGATGGGACGGCCTCGAGAGCCATTCTGAGGGCCTGGGCCTGGCCATGAAGGAGGGAGGTGTCGGAAGGCTGAGGAGATGAATGTGGAGAGAGTTGTAGGTGGGAAAGCGGGCAGGCAGGGGAAGGTCTTGTCCTTCCATCTCAAGGGTAACCGTGGGCTGGGCTTTCTTGCTTTGAGGGGTCAGGAGGCGCTGGGAGGGTTTGAGCCCCAGCAGCAATGTCCTCTGTGGGCCATGGAGCTGTGGTTGCTTGGAGATGGGCATGCTTGGAGAATGGCTGTCCAGCTCCGGTGCTTCTGAGGAAGCACTGCTGTCCCATCCAGCCAGGTGGGCTACTTCTCCCCTTCTCTGGGCAGTGACGGTGGAGGGCAGGCTCTGTCCCCTGGGAGTCCTGGGGAGGCCAGTGGCAGTACTTTCATTCTGTGTGTCTTCAGGTGACGGGCATGGATCCGATGCCTTGGTCCGAATGCCAAGACGCCTTACGCAAGCTCGTACAAGACCCAGTGAGACACCGCTCAAAAAGGGAAGGTGAGTGCCCACTTCCCCTTGCTCTGTGATTGTCCCGAAAGGTGGGGCTTTGCTGCTTCAGGGGCCAGAGAGGAACCACCTCCTCCCTCTTCCCTCTGTCCGTTAGCAGTCATGCTGTTGGGCCTCCCAGGGCGGTGGCTGCTGCCGCCTCCTCCTTCCAGGGGAGAGCTCTGCCCTCAGCATCTGGAGGTGGCAACATGAGCAAGCGCAGAAGACTCTTTCTCCCCCGGTTCCAGGGCCAGGCCCTGCTTTGCAACGGCTCGTAGTCCCGTCCACCCAGCGACCACCTGCCTTTTCTCTCCTCAGGTGCCATGAGGCCTGCTCTTCTCTTGCCCAGTGACCTGAACGCCAAGGATGTGCTTAGGAAGTACATACCAGTCGCTGCTCTCGGGAAGGTACGGCAAGGCCACCGCTGCTGGGGGCTGCATTTTCGGAGGGCAGAAGAAGTGGTGCCTTGCAGAGATGGAGCTCTTACGGGAACAGACCAATCAAAGAAAATGCGCCCTGCGATGACAACGCAGGGAAACTGAGCCCGGGGGCACCGGTGCTGCACCATTGTCTGCGTTGTCCTCAGAGAGACATGGGTGGCAGGAGGAGGACTCCTGTCCCTCTGTCTTTTCTGTGGCTATGGTTCTGGGTGTGCCACGGACACGACGGTGGGATAAAGGGGAGATTCCCCTGAAGTCCCTGGAGCATCCCTGAGGGTCTCCCCTCATGTCCGTACCGGTCCCCAGATGGCGTGTTAGCGGAGCAGCCTTCTCTCCTTTGTCATTTGTGTTATGACTCGGCGTCTGCCTGCCGCAGGCTGGGCGGCCTGCCCGCCCTTTTGCACTGAGAGGAGGATTTATCCCTTCCTCTGCTATTACCCGCTATTGCCAGCACGCCTGCTCTCCCTCGGTACTGGTGTGGGCAGTAAGAGCCCGGGAGAGCAGGCTGGTGAAGCCGTCGTGCTCTTGTCTTCCAGCTCGATGCAGGACTGCCCATGGACCTCCTCTCTGAGCTACGGCCAGTCACCTGCATCTTTGTCCAGCTGCAGCTTGCTGCAGGTACCAGCTCGGAGCATCTCAGCACCGTCCTCAAGGAGGCCAGCAGGGTGATGCTAGAAATCCTCTCTCCTCACAAGGGCCACATCAACAAAGTCCTCCTGTGTGATAAAGTGAGTGGGGGGGAACGGTGGCCTCCCCCAGCGCCAGAGGGTGGGCAGTGAGCGCGAGGGAGAGACTCCCTCTTAGGCGCTGTAGCAACATGTTCCACATCTGTCCTGGGCAGGGCTGCACGTTCCTCTGCGTGCTGGGACTCCCTGGAAACAAGCTGCCCTGCGAGAGCCTTCACGCCCTGCAGAGTGCTCTGGAGATCTTCAACTCGTGCTCCACCATGCTCAAGGAAACAGAGTGAGTGTGTGGCGGGGGTCGGCGGGGTGCATGCTGCCTGGGACGGCGCAAGGGGGCTTCCCAGAAAGAGATGTGCCTTCTAGCTTGCTCTCCCTTGTCCCTGGCAGGAAGGAGGCAGTGCCCTGAGAGGTGCAGGCAACCCCTGGGCTCAGCCCACGGCAGCCAGATGGAGTCCCTCCAAGCACACTCTGCTGGCCACCGTGCTGGAAAGAGCCCTCGTGAGGGCCAGAGGCCGCTGCGGCCAGAGGCAGGCCCTTCTGGGCCACTGCCCCATGAACGGGGATGGTGCCCAGCCACCTGATCCCAAGTGGCTGTCATCGCCAGGCGGTGACATGGCGGGCGCCTTCTTCCCTCTCTCTTTGCTCACAAGAGGGCTGTGGCCCTGCCCGTGCTCTGCCCCTGCCCCTTGTCCCTTGCAACCTGCAGATGTTGCACCCCTGAGCTCTCCACGTCCCCGAGACCCACGCTGGCAGGGCAGCACAGCCGGTGGCCCAGGCTGGCACCGAGGGGAGGTGTGGGAAGGGATGAAGCCAGGCGGGCAGGACTGCGCCTGGGGCGCTGCTCAAGCCCTGCTGTTTCCCTGTGTGCCAGGACAATGTCTGTGGCAGTTACCAGAGGGACGATGTTCTGCGGAGTCACTGGCCACCCGCTGAGACACGAATACACAGGTATTGGCCTGGAAGGGTGCCGCGGGGCTGGTGGCACGGGCCACACCGACGCATGCTCTCTCTCTCTAACGCGTGCTCTCCCTCTGGCAGTCCTTGGCCAGAAGGTGAACTTGGCTGCCCGGATGATGGTGCACTACCCTGGGCTGGTGTCCTGTGATGCAGTGACCTACGCCGCCTCCCGGCTGCCCGCTTCCTACTTCAAGGAGCTGCCGCAGAGAGAGATGAAAGGCCTCAGCCAGCCTGGCCCTGTCTATCAATACGTGGGGGTCACCGAGGAGAGGTGAGTGTCCTCTGAGACGGTCGGAAGCCCTGGCGTGGCAGGCTTTTTGCCCCTCTCCCCTGCTGTCTCCAGCTGCTGAGAGAGCAGGAGTGAAACCACAGGGATGGGGAAGGTTTGTCTGTCTTGGTAGACACAACCTGGCCTTGTGGGCTGGGTCTAAAGGGCTTTGGGCTGTGCTTTCCGTGCTGTGCTTGCTCCACCACATGCCCTGGGAATGCTGACCCAAGGAGTTTTCTGTCCCAGCTGCTCTGAGCAGGAAGCTTTGGGCCAGTCTGGTCCCCATGGGGAAACGTGGACCATCGGGACACTCTTCCTCAGGTCTTCCTGCAGAAATCTCAGCTCTTCTGGGCCAGGATTTCACCTTCCCTTTAGAGGACGGTTTGAAGGTTACCACTGCCATCTCTTTGAGACTGCGGGAAGACTTGAGCCAAAGGTGCCAGGTGCTTGGCGTCCCAAGCCCTTCAGGGACACAAGTCCCCCTTTCAAAGACGCTTGGTGTTCTTGGCCAAAGTGGTAAAGCTGTCTCCCAGCCAACAGCACGCCCTGGCTTCTTTCACATGTCTTCTCCTGTTTCTCTGGGTTTGGCCTCTGGGGATGGACTCTTGATATGTTCTCCTGTCCCACCGTGGCCGCTGGGCTTCTTTACGCTTGAAGCTGTCGTAGCGTGTCAGCTTGAACTTTGGCTGGGAAAGCGTGCAGGGGATAACAGCCTGCTCCAGAGAAAAGCCGGTACCCGAGGAGCACCTCCTTCCCTACCACGCCAGGCTGCTTCTCTAGGTCCCCTGGCTTCTCGCCATCTCATTGACTTGTGTTGTCTTTTCCCCTGCTTGTAGCATCTTTGGCGTGGGTCTTACCAAGAAGAGGTCGGAGTACGTCCCCTTGCTGGGTAGGTGGAGAACGCCTTGCTCTTCTGAAGCCCAGGTTCTTCCCCTTGGTAACTTTTAGTGCCTTGCTGGGAAGGGAGAGGCTTTTACCAGGGATGGTGTTGCCTGCAGCAGCCCTAAGAAAGCGCCGCCTGTCTTGGTCTCTGCTTGCTTGATATCTTTGGGTGGAAAACGAGGTGGGGCGCCTGCTGCTCCCTGCTGTCTTCCAGAGCTGGTAGGAAGGTTGCTTTCAACTGTGGAGCTGCTCACAGCCTGGGGGCTAAACTGATCCCTGTCTTTGGGGTCAGGAAAGAGATTTCCTTCTGCCAAATCGATGGAGAGTTTTTTGACGGTGGGTTCTCCTCCTTCTACTCCTCAGAGCTGCTTTCTTGGCAGCATCTGGGCGAAGACACGGAAATGTCAGGAGGCAGGGGATGCCTGTATTCACTCGGGGTCTTGCTGAATGTTTTGGGCCCTGTTGTGGGTTAACCCCACTTGGCAGCTCAGCCCCACAGAGCCACTCGCTCCCCACAGTGGGATGGGGAAGAGAATCGGAAGGGTTAAAGTGAGAGCACTGGTGCGCTGAGATACAGACAGCTTAATAGGGAAAGCAAAAGCTGCACACACGCCCAAAGCAAAATCAGGCATTCGTTCACCGCTTCCCATGGGCGGGCAGGCGTCTTGCCATTTCGAGGAAAGCAAGGTTTCATCACGTGTGACGGTGACTTGGGAAGACAAATGCCATCACTCCGAATGTCCCCCCTTCCTCCTTTCCGCCGGATTTTCTTGCTGAGCACGGCGTTGTATGGTCTGGAATAGGCCTTTGGGCAGTTGGGGTCAGCTGTGGTGGCTGTGGCAGCTGTGCCGCCTCCCAGCTTCTTGTGCACCCCCAGACTGTTCGCCAGCGGGGCAGCGTGAGCAATGGAAAAGGCCTCGACGCTGCGCAGGCGCTCTTCAGCCATAACTAAAACCTGGTTGTGTTATCAGCAGCGATGTTTGGTCACAAATACAAAACATAGACCTGTACAGGCTATTGCTGAATAAAATTAACTCTAGCCCGGACCAAACCAGAACGGGACTGACGACGCTGCCTTAGCTACTGGGAGGTGCTGTGCAGCTCACGGCACAGCGAGGAGATGCTTTGAGTCTGTTTGGGACGCAGCTGCCTGAACTGGCTGCAGTCATCCCTTACAGTCTCGTGCTGGATCGCTGCGGGGAGTCGCATGGGGCCGGCAGAATCTCCGTGCCTGTGGGATAGGGGAGAGGGCGAGGGGGCTGCGCTGTGGGGCAGGCAAGCAGGTGGCCCCGTGACTGCTCTGAGGAAGGCAGAGGTGCCCAAGCGTGGACGAGCAGGTGGGAAGGAGGCCTGGGTGCCGGCAGGCTGGCCGATGTGGTAGCGGGGAGGGAAGCTGCGGTGGAGGGTGCCCGCAAAAGGGACGGCTCTTTGCTTTTCAGCACGCCCCCAGCAGCTCGTTCTCTGGTTTGTCTTCGCAGGTCGGAAGCAGGAGACTGACCTCTTTGTCAGCTGCTTGAACGCCTATAGGGATTCAGGCCAAAGGAACATCCTGGCGGTTGAGGGCACGATGGGCTGTGGAAAGAGCCACTTACTTGCTGAACTGGCCTCTCTAGGCCAGGATGCTGGCCACAGGTACAGGTTTTCCACCTGTAGCTTTGCGACGCTGCCCCTGCCCATCCCCTGACAGCTGTGGAACGCTCCAGCCCCTCTGCCAGGGTACCTGGCCCTTGGACTGCAGCCTCCCGACAGAGCCTCCTGGAGACACTGCCTGGGAGCACCTGCGTGCTCCGCTCCCGCCTCTGCCTCTTTGGGGAGTTGGAGGTGGCTTCTGGAGCCACGGCCTTTCCTCCTTCCCCCCTGGGTCAGGCGCAGATAGAAGGAAAGAGCCCAAGCTCAGTGCTTTTCATCCCACTCCAGACCCCAGAGACAGCAGGGCTGCCTGTCTCAGAAGCCCTGCTCGCCCTCGGCGTGTTTCCCAGGAGGAGCACGGGGGCCTGTGCTCTGGCAGGCAGACCAATAAGGTCTGGAGCCCAAAGGCAAACCCACCACTTGCTCCGTTCTTGCCTCTCAGCCCCGTGAGTTCCTCTGCAGGGGGCACGTAGGGAGACCTAGGCCGGCGCTGCAGAGACACAGGCTCTGGACCCGGCTCTCCCGCTGGCTTGGCAGCAGCTGCCCCTCTGTGCCCTTTCTCGTACGAGGAGGGAAAGGCTTGGCCTTCTGTGGGAAGCGCTTGGAGATGGGGGGCTGAAGAGCTCCCCCCAAAGGGCACCTCCGCCCCTCTTGTCTTAGAAGGCTGGGGCTGTGGGGAATCTCAGTGCCTTTTGCTTTTGCACCGCAGGGTGGTTGCCCTGGAACTGCTGGAGATCGACATGAGGCAGCCCTTCTCTGCCATCCGCATGCTGATGGCCAGGGCCCTGGGCCTCCAGGACTGTGAATCGCGCGGCGACAGGCAGCGCGTGCTGAAGACAAAGCTGCAAGGGACAATCGAAGAGAGCAGCTACTGCCTCCTCAATGACATTTTCGGTGTCAAGGTGAGAGCCAGAGGCCCCTGTGGACGTTGAGAAGGCCTTCTCCTGAGCTTGTCTGGGTCTGACCTTGAGTGGGCACGCTGCTGGGAGTGCCTTAGCTCCGGGGTGGGCATTGCGGGGGTCACAGTGTGCATTTGCCATGCCTGGGCCTGGGGGGCTCCCTGTCTGTGGGGCTGGTGTCCTGCGCCGCATCCGCAGTGCCCGGTGCCTTGTTCGGCACCCTGGAAGTGGCACTGGAGAGAGGCTGTTCCTGACCTCGTGCCGAGGTCACCGCTGTGCGAGGGGTCTGCCCCAGCCAGCCCACGATTCCCACAGCCAGAGAACCGGCTCAGCCCAAGCCCCAGCTCTGCAGAGACCCTCAGCAGAGGGCCTTTGCTTTAGGCTCTGGGTGGAGTCCCCGCTGCGGCTCCCTGCCCCTGTGCTGGGCAGAGGTGAGGTGCTGAGGCTGTCAGAGACGGTGGGCTCTGCGGTCTTGCGTGCTGGGTAGGTGTGCCGAGCCCCGGAGCCGTGTTTCTCCCTGACTCTGCTTTTCTGGCCAGTTCCCCATTTCGGACAATGTTCGCGAGATGGATGAAACTCAAAGAAAACTGGAATTGCACTCGACTCGGGTGAAAGTGCTGGAGAAGGTGAGCATTTCTCCTTCCTTCCCCCTGGGTCAGAGAAGGAAAAACCCTGCCGTCTGCGGGCTCTGTACCACTGAGGTGTGAGCAGGCGGGATGACTGCGCACCTGGGTCATTGCCCGTCAGAGCCCGAGAAAGCCCTCGCCCCACCACTTCCCCCCGCAGCCCCACAAACACACCCGAGGACTTTCCTCCCGTAAAGTGTGCCCTGGAGGAGGAACAATGTCTTCTGGGTTCCCTTGCCCGAGCTCCCTCCTTCTGCAGGGCAAGTGATGTTAGGTATGACCCTCCAGTCTCAAAGAGTCAGTAAGCTTCCGAGCGGGAAAGTGGCTGGGGAGAGACTTCAGAGCATCCTCTCAAGAGACGGAGGCTAAATCTCGTCCCCTGCAAGACAGCTGAGAATCCACTGGATTCCCCTCAGAGCAACCTGCTTTTTTTCAGACCCTTACAGGAGATTTTGGCATATTTGTCATCGACAATGCCCATTTCATCGACCCTGACTCCTGGTTCATCATGTCACCCGTGCTCCAAAAGGTCTCCCTCTTCATGGTCATGAGCTTAGCCCCGGGCTACGAGATAACAGAGAGCTTTCGCAAAGCCGCAGCAGACAACGCCACGTCCCAGAAAATCACTTATCTTCATCTGGACAAGCTGAAAGCTTCAGTTGTGATGCAGAAAGTCTGCAAGGAGCTCGGAGTGGTCAGCATCCCCAGGGATCTGGTGAGGTAAGTTGGAGGCAGGGGAGCTCTTCCTGAGGGCCTGAACCTCTGCTGACCGTGGTAGGGAATCAGCCCCCCAGGCAAGGGAGCGCAGGGCCGCTAGAAGCATCCCGGACTCTAGCGAGTGCCAGGCGTGGGCGGCTTGTTATGCCTCACCCTGGTGGGTGTGCGCTGAGAGCGGGCAACTCCTGAGACACCCAGCCTGGGAGGTGTCAGCCTTGGCTGCCGCACAGGGAGGAAGGGAGGAAGAGTCCTGAGCCCAGCTGTGTCTGGGTGTGAACAGAAAAGGCCTTGGTCTGGGTGGCTGGGCTGTGGGGGAGATTCCCCGGGGCAGAGGTCCATCCTCTCCAGGCTCCTGAGGAGAAGAAAGGCAGGGCTCGCTGCTCTGCGCTTTGGGCATTGTCCGCAATTCTTTTCCCGTGGACTTCGGCAAAGGCTGGAGGGTTCAGGGGGCACAAAATCCCAAGGCAGTGGGAGGACGATCCCTTTCCAAAGTGAGGTGTAGCTGTGATGAAGATGCTGGCTACCCTGGTATGCCTGAGTGACTGGCCGCCCACCTGAACTGTGTTTCACCTTACTTTCCTTGTGCTGGTCCCCGACGGGTCTGCTCCTGTGCAGGTTCCTGATCCGAACCAGCTCAGGGATCCCATATTACTGCGAGGAGCTGCTGCGCTGCCTTCGTGCCAACGACATGCTCCAGTTCTGCACCCGGAGGCAGTCTGGAAAAGCAAAGGACAACTGGGAGAGCCTGATCAGTAAGCACCTTGGCTGCGACTAGCGAGTTGCTGTGGCGTGTTCTCCACAGCAGAGTCTTGCCCCATTGTTCCCCCATGGCTCTGGGCAGAGTCAGATCTTGGTCTGGCGGAGGTGCGGGCTCCTGTGCGCCTTGCTGTTGGGACAGGTAAAGCAGGGGCAGTGAGTTCTGGTGGCTCGGAGGGACCTACATTCTTGGGGCGGGGGTTGTGGGGCTAAAACACAGGGGAAATCCTTCCGAAGCACATGTGCTTGTGGTGTTTCTTAGGCATTCCAGTGGGCATGCAGTTTAACTGGGCCAAAGGCTAGCTCACTTGAGAACAAACCCCAGCTTGAGGTGAGGGACGAGCCCAGGAAACTTGAATGCCAAACCATAAATCCCCACAAGAGTGCCGGTAACGGAAGAAAACGGTGGTAATGCCATCCGAGAGAGCAATGCCAGCCAGAGTGCCGCGGCCTTGGGAAGAGCCAGGACTGAGGCCACGTCTTGCATTAGCACCAGCAGTTTCCCTGGCTGGGAACTGGTGGGAACTGTTTTGCTCTGCTTCATGACCACCACATTCAGGGCAGGCACTGGACCATGTCGGGGGCGACTTGTCCCATCCCAAGTGAATCGTGAAGCGCTCGCGAGCTGCGAGTCGCTTTGCGAACTGCCTTATCGGTGCTCTCTTGCTCCGCCCAGCATCTGCAGCCGAGGCTTCATCCCTCGCAGCAACCTGGAGCTCCGAGGCGGGGAATGACGGGAGGGTCTGCCTCCTCAGGCCAGGCGTGACCCTGGAGAACACCGCGCTGCCCATCCCCTTGAAAGGTAAGGAGCCGAGCGCCGCTCTGCCGGCTGTCGGCTGTGCTGGGGCTCCTTCCCGGGGCAGGGGCTGGAGGGAGGCCGGGCATCCGTGTGCTGCAGAGTCACCCTCTCAGCGTGGGGGCTCTGCTGGGAAGGCGGCTCCGGTCCCACCAGAAACAGGCCTGGGGCTGCAGGCAGCCGCTTTCCCCTCCTGTGAGCCTGCTGGCTGCTCTCCGTCAGCAGGTAGGAGAGAAAAGGTTATCCGTGCAACACTGAAATGGCTCCCTTTTCTCACCAAAACAAATACTTTGCTGGGAAAAGGCTTTGACTTGCCTCTGTCCCAACTTTGACGCAGCATCTGTGTTGCTGTTCTCTTTTTAAGTTCCCCAGCTAATGCTGGTCTCAAGGCACTTAATCCAAACCAAACCTCTCTGGCCATAGACATTTGTTATGAATTGTGAAGAAACATCATGCTAAAGTATTCCTGCTGTGAAGTGGCTTTGTCCAAAAAAAAAAAAAAAAAGAAAACCAAGAGAAAGGAATAGTATTGTCTGGCCAAGTTAAGGCAAGCGTTGTGGGGAGCTCTGTGTCCACCTGTGATGTGGGGAAAGTTCTCTGTGTGCGCTGTTGGGCAAAAGCCTACTCCAGATCTGGTAGGGCACATCATGGGATGCGCATACCTGCTGGGTCCTGCCCTCCCTGCCCTCGGTGGGGGAGCATTTGTTTGAGCATCTGGCTTTTCCCCAGGCCTCATGGCCTGCGATTCCATCAGGAGCGGAGCCAGTTTGAAGATGCCTACCCTGGGTTGCGATTGCCCAGTAGGTGCAGCCGCAAGCAGAGGAGGCCAAAGTCTACCCCATCTCATGGGTTGAAACTTTCCAGCCTCTCCAGCCTCAGCATGGGGAAGAGGCAAGAGAGACGTGTTGTTTCTTCTTGACAGAGATTGCGCTGACTCAGCTGGATCGGATGCAGCCGCTGACGCGGATGGTTGTGAAGTTTGCAGCCATCATCGGGCCGGTGTTTACCACCCAGCTCCTGTTGCACATCCTTCCCACTGGCCTCAGGACCCATATGAATTCCTCCTTGGACGAGCTGGTGAGCGACAACATCCTGAGGTGGCTGAAAAACACAGAGGTGCCAGAAGATGTGCAAGATCCTACCGAGGGGCCAGCCACCTCTTCGCAGGTGGAGAGCAGTAAGTGGTAGCGGGCAGGTGGACAAGGGAGCTCCCAGCTGTGTCCCGGCAGGGCTCCCCAGGGCATGGTGCGCTTCCCCTGCCGTGAGGGGTGGCTGGGGCTCAGGCAGGCACGGCTCTTTGCGATGGGTTGTTCAAAGACCTTACGGGTCAGTCTCAAAGCCCGCTAGCTTTGCGCTGGAGGGAGGTTCCCACCAAGTGCCATCCCGAGTGCTGCTCGTAGCGCAGGCACGGGAGGGCGTGTGGAGTCCCTGACATCCTCTCCCAGCCACCTGATCAAAGATGCTCTCCAGGTTGCCCCGGGGCCCTTGACGGGCTTTTATTCAGCTTTGACTCCCCTGTGGCGCAGGAGGAAGCTCAGGAGGCTGGGGACTGCCTTGCCAAGAGCAGGGAGAAAGTGCTGGACGGGGCTTGCTTGGGCTGGTGGTGACATGCCCAGCTCCTGCCTGGAGCGCAGCTGAGCGCTGTGTCCGCGGGGCTGGGCTAGCGTCAGCAAGGCAAGCTGGGCCCTTTTGCCCCGTGCTGCAAGGCTCGGTGTGCAGCAGTGCTGGTTGGCTGGCAAGGGTGCACGCCAAGGCATGACTCTCGTGCCCCGGCTGCGACGGCCCTGAGCTGGGGCTGATGCCAAGGCCCTTTGCCTTGCAGGTGTGCAGAGGCCCTCTCCCAGCACGAGGACCGAGGAGCAGCAGCCTGGCGTCCTGGCCTTCTGCGTCCCGCTGCTGCAGAAGGCTGCGTACGAGCTGTGGCCCGAGAGGCAGCGAGTCGCCTTGCACGGCAAGTGTGCCGCCTTCCTGGAGCAGCACGCGCACAAATGCAAGAGCTGCGGCCAAGGGGAGTTTGTCGCCTTCCACCACTTCGCCGTCACCAGCAGCCAGGACGGAGGCAGCTGTCGGGACCCTGCCAAGGGAGGCGACTCATGCAGCTGGGAGGCCTTGGTGCTGGCTGGAGAAGAGCTGAAGCAGGATAGGACCCACGCCACTGGGGGTACGCTGTGCACCGTGCTCCACAGCCCGGGCCCTCCAGGAGCCCAGGGGTGTATGCTGGGGATCGGCTGGGAGGAGGTCTGCCGGGGACGAGCCCAGGAGCTGAGGACAACCACCGCAGACTTTGCTCAGCGTGTCGGCACCCTCGCAAGGGTCCTTGAAGCCCAGTGGGAGAGCGAGAGCAGCTCTTCCCCTGGGGCAGGCGAGGAGGTGTCTAACCCCCTGTTTTCTTTGCAGATGCCGCAGAGCAGCAGGCTTTCATGGAGGAGGAAACTGGGTGAGCAGACAAGGGACAAGGGTTTGATTCTCTGTAAAGGCAGGGGCCTCAGGGGTCTCCAGAGGAGACCAAGGAAGCGCTGGCATTTGCCTGCCGGTTGTGACTCTAGCTTAAGGAAGAGGCTTTCTGTGAGGTGGGAGCGGGGAAGAGATGGCCACGGAGGTGAGACAGTGCTGGAGGAAGCCCGTGGGCTCCTAGTGATGGTCACACTACCCTGGAGCAGGCCTTGCTTTCCAGTTCCTCGAGAGGAGCGCTACAAAATCTGCAGGCAAAAAGCCACCACAAGGGAGCCAGGTGGTTTGCCTGGGGGAGGTGACAGAAAGCCCAGCTTGTCTTCTTCTCCCTGGCTACAAAGCAGCTGTAGGAGTCATGCCTGCCCGTGGGCTCGCGCTCTCTTTTGAACAAAGGGCTTTTGATGGCCTCTCTGTGGGGCAAAAGACCAGTGTAGGTGATGCCTGTGCATTCTTTGCTCTCTTCTTCCCCTGGGAACGGTGCTCTGACTAGTGTGGCGGAGCGGCTTCTGCCAGAGGGCGAAGAGACAACTGAGCTGCCCGACGAGACCGACAGGCAGCACAACGGCACACACTGGTGTGAATGCCGAGCCATCGTGGAATCGGTGCTTGTGCCTTTGGCTCGCCACTACGTGGCAATGGGCGATGCCGACCGAGCCTTTTACTACCTTCTGGAGTGTGCTGCTGCCTACCTGCACGTCTCCAACAGCTACATGGTGAGTTGCCTCGCTCGCCAGTGCCCACCGTGCACGGAGTCCTCTCAGTCAGCTGGCTCTGGGCAGGACAACTTCACCGCTGCAATAGGGCATGCCTTGACGGGGCCTTGGAAGGGACATGCTGGGGTCAGAGCCTGACTTCTTCCTCCGGCTTGCCTCTTCTGTGGACGGAGACACAGGCCACCGTGCCCATAGCAGGAGGGGAATTAGCAGGGAGGGGATCTGAAGGAGCACTGGTGCCTGTGCTCTGAGCCGGCGTGACTGTGTTGGGGCGGGCATCAGCAGGGGGAGAAACGGGCCCTCTTAAGACAGATGCCAGAGGCAACAGGGGAGGACGAGGCCGGCCATGGGCTCTGCATCACGCTCGCCTGCTCTCTCTGTGCTTGCGCAAAGGCCCTCATGAAGCTGAACGAAGCGGAGGTCCTGAGGAAGATGAAAGCCACTGCGATAGCCTGCTTTGAAGAGGCCACCTTCTTCAGCCTCAAAGGGGAGGTAAAGAGACGGGGAGGTCTGGAGGGGTGTCCTGGGGGATGGAGCTGGATGCTTTCCCCAGCTGCAGGGGCTATCCCTGGCATCACCAGCCACCGGCAGACTCCGGCAGTCTCTTGGCCGACTCGAGCAGATCTGGGTGTTTCCCTTTTCCTCTGCAGGTTTGCTGGTGTATGCAACGCCTTCAGCTGGCAGAGAAAATGATGAGGCAGGCTTTGAGCTTGCTCAGAAGGAACTTCCCCGAGACCTTCCTTGGCGCCTTTGTCAAGGCTCAGGTGGAAAAGTTGCCTTGTGTCGCTTACGTGAGAAGAGCAGCCTGCCTTCTGCAGAAGGGCCGGTAAGGAGCAGAACTGAGAACCTAGGGGAGGAAGAGCCATTTCCTACCTGGTCCCAGACCTGCCTGGGCTTGAGGCCACACGTGACCTGACGCACGGCCCTTACAGGACCGAGGGGTTAAGGAGCGATATGCGGGTGGAATGGGGAACGACAGAGCCCCACACTCCCTCCCCCCTGCACGCTCCTTCCCCCCTGGGTAAAAAGCAGCTCACAGCCAGGGCTGTGCCTGCCGGCACGCGTCGACGGCAGCAGGGCCTTGGTGGTGGCTGGGGACAGAGAGCTGCAAACAGGGAGTAGAGGCTGACGAGGGGCAGGGCTCAGGAGACTGGGAAGGAGCAGTGGGTGGGGGTGAGGTGTGAGAGCGAGGAAGCTCAGAGGGCGATAACCCTTTTCTTGCCGGTTCCCAGCTTTGCTTGGGCCCCCGGGCGCTGTAGCGCCAACGCGCCCTCTCGAGCGGTCAGCTTCCCCTGGCGGCACTGCTTTGTTTGCCCCCTTCCTCTCCATCAGCTCCCTTTCCTCCCAGGAGGTGCGACTGGCTTGTCCGCCGCCCTGCTTTCCCCCAGCCCTGGCTGATTTAGCGCTGTACAGCGAGAGCCTCTGGGCCCAGCAGTTTCTCTCGTGCAGCAGGATGAAGAGGCTGGCCTGGCTGCTGCAGCAGAGCTGCTGCCTTTCCTTACTGGAGCGCCTCTTCAGCCTGGAGGGCACTTCCAGCGGACGGAGGTTCTCCCGCCTGGCAGCGCGCATGAAGGCCAACACGGACAGGGCGTTGGACTCCTGTTGGACAGCAGAACTCCCGCCACGCACAGACTTAGGACACAGACAGATGCCAGCACAGACGCAGACACAGGTACAATTGGGCACACAGGCACCGTACAGAGACCTTCACAGACGCCGGCACCAATACAGGCAGGGACACCCGTACTGATACCATCAGAGATACCACCGCCCATTCCGTTGCAGGTGCAGATGCCGTTGTAGAGGCCGTGGCAGACACAGATACCGCTGCAGACGCCCTTGCAGAAACCAGGTAGTCTTTCAGATGCAACTGCAGACGGAGATGCCATGGGAGAGACAGATGCCACACCAGATACCCTTTCGTGCGCCACTGCAGATGTAGACACAACCGGAGTGCAGAGAGCATTGCAGATGCCCTTGCAGACAGAGGGAGCGTTGCTGATGCAGGTACCATTTCAGAGGAAGGCATCTTTGGGGATGCCGGTGCGGATGCAGATAAAATTGAAGACGGAAACGCAGATGGAGACCACGTTGCAGGTGCTGTTGCAGGTGCAGTTAGCGTGGCAGATGTTTTTCTTAAACAGGGACCATTCAGGACAACTTTACCGACTTCTTCTGTCACCAGAGCTGTATATTTGTTTTCCAAATAAAATGGTTCTTATGAAAACTCAGGAGTTCTGTTCTCCGCCATACAACTCTGCAATGACCAAGTCAAGTGGTATCGCCAGAGCATTTCAACCTACTAGACTTCAGGAGACATTGATTAGCATTTGTAAAGCAACTTGACAGTGTTTTGGAGGGCTACAAAAGTAGAATTTGTAATGGCATGTTGCAGTTCCTTCTTTGTTGGATGGAGGAGTCAATATTAGTACAATTAGCCACTTCCCATCCCAAGCAGTTCTGAAAGAATCCAGCGTGTTTTGAAAGAATCGGGGAAGGAAGGCGCTTCCTTGTGTTTCAAGCCTCTTCTGTCAAGGTACATTGGTACTGAAGTTCAAAAATAAGCACACGTATTATGTGAGTTATCTCTGAAATAAGTCCGTTCACCGACAGAGAGCCGCCACAGTTTCTATTGTAATTTCACCAAAGACACCAAAGAGTAAGACATTTGTCAATGTCAGGCAGAGTTTGCCTTTGGTGAAGCCGACTTGGCTGTCACCAATCACCTCCCTATTTCCCATGTGCCTTAGTAGCGTTTCCAGGAGGATCTGCTCCATGACCTTGCCAGGCACAGAGGTGAGACTGACCGGCCTGTAGTTCCCTGGGTCTTCCTTTTTTCCCTTTTTGAAAATGGGCGTTCTGTTTCCCCTTTTCCAATCAGCAGGAACTTCACCAGGCTGCCACGACTTCTCAAATATAATGGAAAGAGGCTTGGCGACTTCATCTGACAGCTCCCTCAGGACCCGTGGATGGATTTCATCTGGTCCCATGGACTTACGCACCTTCAGGTTCCTCAGATGGTCCTGAACCTGATCTTCTCCTACAGTGGGCGCTGCTTCATTCTCATAGACCCTGCTTTTGCATCCTGCAACTTGGGTGGTGTGGGTGGAGCCCTTGCTGGTGAAGGCCGAGGCGAGAAAGTCATTCAGCATCTCAGCCTTCTCCGTGTCCTGGGTGACCAGGTCTCCTGTGTCCTTCCTGAGAGGGCCCACACCTTCCCTAGTCTTGCCTGTACCCGTGACGTACTCATAGGAGTTTTTCTTGTTATCCTTGATGCCCCTAGCCAGATTTAACCAGGCTGGGAAGTTTTCAAGTGACGTCCCTGACCCCGGCCCCGGGGAGGCAGCATACCTCCCTGTCAAGAGGGTCTGCGCGGCATATTGGGCCTACTACTATAACCCGCCTCTTCTCCCTTGCAGAGGCAGTTTTTAAACTGGGGGTAGGCCTTGCTGGTCCCGGCATCTCTTCTGGTGTAGCCAAACCATCTTCCATGCCATCCATGGGCTGGCCTCCCTCCTCAAGAGCCTCATACCTGTTGTGCAGAGGCACCTGGTCGGGGGATGTGGGCAAGGAGGGAGTTCGCTTCCCTCCCCTCGTAGGGACTAGCCTCCATTCACTGGCCTCCTTTTGGCCACTGCCTTCAGTGGCAGGGCGAAGGGACCAGATCTCCTTCAGCTCGGGGTTTTTTTGGGGGCTCTTCTGGTTTTTGACTCAGGGAGGTCAGAGTCTGCTTCCACCAATCCATTCCTTTCTCACTCTCCCTGATGCTCCGCAGCCCTTCTGTTTCCTCTTTCAGCTCTGCTGCCAGGCTGAGCAGATCATCCCCCTGGTGGCACCTCACGCAGCTGTCACCTCTTCTACCACCCACCAGCCCTGGGAGATTAAGGCACTCTCTGCAGCCGGCGACCTGGGGGGCTGCGTGCTTCCAGGGGAGCTCAGTTGGTACGGCCACGTCTGCTCTGGCAGGTGCAGCAGATGCGGGAAGCTGCGTCCTTCAGTTGGAGACCATGGCTGACCTTCCCCCCCGAGCGTCCTGCGCCCTTCCACGCGAACTGACGCGCCATGCCCTGTCTGCCCGCCCTGTTCCCCGCACTCCCTTGGGCCGCCTTTGAAGGGGCTGGGGGCTGGCCGCTGCTGCTGCAGGCTCACTTGCCTCAGCCAGTGACCGTTGGTGGCGGTTACGCCTCCTTTAAACCTGCCGCTGCTGCTGCAGGCTCCGCCCCGGCCTCGTCAGACGCTCTCGCATCAGCTGTCAGCTGCGGGCTCCCTGCGGGTCCCTGCCACTGCCCGGTCTTCTCCCGGCCTCAGAAAAACTCGGAAAAAGCCCCTTTTCGCCACCATTGCCCGGCTCTGCTGCCGACGTGCCAGCACCGGAGCTGTTTGCCTCGGCGAGTGACCTGTGCTTGTAGATTTGCTGGCTTAAACCCTGTTTTTCATTTTACTGAGCCTCCACTGCACCAAGTGAAATTAAATTTCCAGTATTTCAAGTACTCTTGAGCGTCTCCCTGTGAAGCTGTGAAAGTTACTGCATTGCTCAAAGCAATGATGAGAAGCTCTCTGTGGTTCCAATTTGTAGCTACCACATGCTTGGTGACTTGACATTTCAAAAAATGGGTCTCAGCTGACCCATCCCCACCTGTTTGGCTTCTGAAGGAAAAACACTCATTTTTTAAAAACGCGACATGACGAGGAGAGTATCTTCTCCGTTGTTTTTGGTCCTAGATACAAACATTGGGCTTTTTGTCCTCGAGGTGAGACTGACCCGGAACATCCCACACAGAATCTCAAATACAAGGTTGCCGACTTCACGCCAAAGGCAATTAGCAAGAAAGAAATACAGTCTCCTCTGTTGACATTCGGGGACAGGTAGAGGAGAGTACTTCATTACTTACCAATGAAGTAATGAAGAAAAAAAACCCAAGGAACACAACACGCGTATTTATGCATGTATCATCACATACTCATCCTTCAGCCCTCGGGTTTGGGCTTTCTGATTCTCGGCACAGTGCTGGATGGTTTGTTTGCCGCACACTACGTTCTCCTCCTCCACAGGAATTCGTAGTTAGTACCAACCGTTTCATTACAGAACCAGAGCACAACACAGAGGGCAGTCAATAAGTAGCGGGTTTTGGTTTGTTACTTAGGATCATAGGTAAGGCATTCTTACCTATGGTAAGAATATAATAAGGTATAAAGAAGAGAACGGTATAACTCCCAAGAGAAATTATGATCTACCAAGGTATAGATATATATACATATAAAAGTATATATATATCTCAATTAATGTGGAAACATTCTTTGTTTTTATGGGACTGTTGAATTGGGTCTCTAAAGAGTCTCTTCTATCCCTACGGGACAGGAGAACAGCATGAAAGGAATAGGTTAGGGAAAACTGTTTGGGTTTTTCCTGCCTCAGGCAAGGGCAAACCCATTCGTGGGACTGTTTTTGCTCAAGGACCTGGAGGTACTTGGTGGGTGATGCTGGAGAATGGGGAAGCTCAATGTGTACCCCAAGGAAATTCGACCCTGGGTGAGAAGACTTAATTCCGAGCTGTGTGATATTAACCGTTATATGATACTAACAGTGTTCTAGAAGTGTTCTTCAGGATAACACAGTAGTGATGAAACCTGAATGTTGTGGTTTGGCCTCAGACGGCAACAAAGAACCATGTGCCGCTCGCTCGGGCCTTCCCAATACAGGACTCTTGGGTTGAGACAAAGGCAGTTTAACAGAACGGCAAAGGGAACAAACAAACAACAACAATCACACGGACAGAGGAATATACAAACACGATTACGGAACCGCCGCTCCCCGCCGCTCACCGACCGGACCCGGGACGCCCCAGCCTGCTCCAAACGGTGACTTCCTGCCCCCTCCGCCAGCAGCTCAGGGTGGGCATGGCTCACATGGCATGGAATGCCAGGAAAAATTAACCCTATCCCCGCCGGAACCAGGGCATTATCCACCCCTTATTCCATACCATCTATGCCATGCCCGGATCTTACATGTTCCAATGAATTGCCACCACTTTCCCCTGTCATATATATATATATACACATGTATATTCATGCGGATATAATGCCCTTAGTTTATGGGCCATCCCTCCAAAGCGTCCGTTGAGTTCTTTTAATCCATGGCTTTGGGCTCCACCTGTTAGAACAGTCTCTCAGGGCAGGTGAGATGCTGGGTGGCGCTGGTCTGTTGCATGCTGTATTTTCGGAGGTTGTGACTGGTGCACCCGGTGTGGCTCATGCACACAATCCGTGGGCTGAAGACGTAGATCTTGAGGAAGTTGCTGGGCGCCAGCTGCTGAGGTCAGTTCTTATCCCATCACCCCTGTGCCTTACTCATAGTACAACTGATAGCAATTATAGTAATGAGCACATACAGTGAGAGTGTTACTTAGCAATTAACAGCACACAATTTGATTCATTGGCTATTCTCACCCAAAATCAGATCCCCATGAGGTATACGTCGGACTTCCCCATGCTGCCACATCACGCACCAAGTGCACCCAGGTCCTTGGGCAAAAGCAATCCCACGGATGGGTTTGCCTTTGCCCGAGGCAGGACTAACCCAGACTGTCTTCCCTAGCGTATTCTTCATGTGCACTACGGGGACTTTATCCCCTTCTACGGTACGTGGAAGTTTTGATTGGGCAGGGCCAGCCCCATTGGTAGATCCCCTGGTGTTAACTAGCCAGGTAGCTTTTGCTAGATGTGTATCCCAATGTTTTAAAGTCCCACCACCCATTGCTCTCAGTGTAGTTTTTAACGATCCATTGTATCGTTCTAGCTTCCCGGCGGCTGGTGTGTGACAGGGGATGTGATATACCCACTCAATGCCATGCTCTTTGGCCCAGGTGTCTATGAGGCTGTTTCGGAAATGAGTCCCGTTGTCCGACTCGATTCTCTCTGGGGTACCATGTCACCACAGGACTTGCTTAAAAGAGCAAAAGGTGGTGGGCTGGCTGCCTGCAAAAGCAGCCCCACAGCCACAGCCTTCTGCGTGGAGGCAAGGGGGAGGAGTGGGAAAGGCTGCTCCACAACTTTTCAGCCCCCTGCCCTGAAAGCAAGGCTCTCGTGTGCAGGTGAAGGGGCTGGTGGAGTTCCTCTTAGAAAACCACTGGGGCCAAGACGTCTGGCCTTTCCAGTCCCTCAGCTGAGGAGTCGCCAGCAGCCAGGGACACATCCAGAGGTAGGAGGAGGGACTGAGGGTTCTCAGAGCCAGAGCAGAAAGCTGGTGGAGGGCTTTGGGTGGGTTTTGCTTTAGGTGTTGTCCACTTCCCACAAGTCACTTGGCTACACGAGTTTTTGCTTTCCAGATTTGCCTTTGGAAGAGCAACGTGGCCCTGCTGGGGAAGGTGATGTAGAGCACCAGGCCAAAGCCTTCCTGGACGCACCACCCTCTCTGCTCGTCCTCCAGAAAGCAGCAGGGGTAGATGCGGTGAGAGGACGGGAAATGGCAAAGGTAGGGCAGGTCCACAAACCCTGGGACAAGGCGTCTCATCTAGGAGGAGGTTCCCGATGAGTTCAAGGAGCTGCTCTGCCTCTTCCTGATATTTTTGCTCTGTTGGATTTAGGTAGGGCGTCCCTTGCCACCTGCTAACGCCAACATTTCTGCTTTAGGCACCCGCCGCTTTGCCTCCAACTGCCCCAGAGACCACGGAAGATGCCCCAGGATGCGCACAAGAACTAAAGAGCCTTTCCCAGGAAAGACGGTTAAAGGAGTCAGCTTTGCTTCCATCAAGACGTGATGAATCCAGTTGATCCTGCCTTTACCTATCTAAACCCACTGGGGGATGGAAAGCTTTGCAGGCTCCCTCCAGGAAACTGAAAACCCAAAAGGAAGAGAGAAGAGGCCTGGGATGAGGAGAGGGAACGCTGGCAAGAAGAGGAAAGAAGGAAGAGCGCAAAAGATGGGGACGGAAAAAGAGGAGGGAGAAGCCCAGGTGTGTCCCAGGCTCTGCTACCCATCTTTCCCAGCTGGGGAAACTGCTCTAAGGCAGTCCAAGGGGCTGGCAAGGGAGGGCAAGGGACGGTGCTGCGCAGGGTTTGGGAAGAACTCCACGGCAGCTCCCCAGGGGCTCCCCATGGAGCCCTGCTGCGTGGCACAGGGGCACTGAGCACCTCTGCACACGCAGGGGCCTCTAAGGGCATTTCCATGGGGGATACGGTGCCAGAGCCCTCCCCTCGGCAATGCCCGCAAGAGCTCTCTCTTCTGGGCTACAAACTACTCCTTGTCCACTCTGTTTCCCAAAGAAAGGGCAACCAAGTCCTGCCTTTGTGGGTTCATCAGTGCTTTCCGACTCTCGCTGTAGATGCCCATTTCCTTTCAGGAGCCGAACCCCTGCCATTCCTGGGCTCCCGCACCTCATGTCCGTCCACAATAAAAGGCTGTTTTCTCCCATCTGACTGCGCCTCTCGTCAGCTGTTCTGGAGTGAGAGCTCTTGTTTTGCGATGGTGCTTGTAAGCATCTGCTCTGCAACCGCTTTGAGCAAAAGAGAGTAAAATCCTGTTCCCACTTGTAACCCTTGTGCTGCGTGTCCTTGCAAGTGGTTTTGGAGATGAAAAATCCATGGCATTTCAGGCTCATCATGATTTGACTCATTGGAAAGGAAGGAGAAGGGAAGGAAAAGGGGAAGGGGAAACAAAAGGGGAAGGAAAAAGGGAAGTAAAATGAGAAAGCAAAGGGGAGGGAAGGGAAGGAAAAGGTTGGACTGCTGTGCTGTGCTCCCATTGGTCGAATGTGGAGATTGACAGTGGCAGCGGGCCAATGGAGCGGTGCAACCCAAGAAGGAGGGGGCGGGCGATGGGGCAGCGGTGGCCAATGGGCGCCCGTCGTGGGCGGGCCGGCCCGGGGGAAAATGGCAGCCGGCTGGAAATGGGAGCGGGGCGGTCGGGGCGGAAAGCAGGGCCCGGCGGGTGGTTGGTTGGGCTGGGCCCGCGGGGCCGCTGCGAGCACGTGGTGAGGCAGCTGGAGCATGTGAAGGTGAGTGGGCGGCCCCGAGGGGTGGTGGAGGGGCGGGTAGGGCCCTGAGTGGGGCTGTGAGGGCTGAGGGGGGGCATTGACGGGTGGGAGGGGGGTGTCTGGGCCCGGCTCCCCGCAGGGTGCCTTGGTCCTGGGGGGTTTGGGGTGCGGTGCCGGCGATGGCGGAGAAATGGAGCCCGTCAGGGTGGTAAGAAAGCGATGCTCGGGCCGTGCTGGTGCCGCCCCGGAGGGACGCGGGGCCGGGCCCTCTGCAGTTTGCCAGCGCTCCCCGCAAAGTGTCGGTGGGGCCCTGGGTGTGCCGGGCTGTGGGGTGTCTGCTGTCCCTCAGCGTCGCCCAGGGGGGCTGCAGAGGGGGGCGAAGCAGAGAGGGGAAGCAGAGAGGGGGAGCCGGTTTGTGGCCTGACCCGGAGAGTGGGACTCGTGCTGCTGGGGCTGGCAAAGGGGCTGGCGTGGCTGGTTTTGGGGCTGAGAAAGAGAGGGAGTTGTGTGGCTTTGGGCTGAGGAAGAGGGCTGGAGATGAAATCCGCGCCAGGCCCCTTCTCTCTGCGCGGAGGATCTGTCCCAGCCCCGCTCCTGAGGGGCAGAGGTGAGGTGGGGGTCCCCCATCTCATCCCCCTTGGCTGGGTGTGACAAACAGGCTCATTTCTCCTCTCTTCTTTTCCCAGCGTCACCTTCTGCGGCATGGCAAGAAAACCCTGCATGGCTGATTCCGCTCACTGCTCAGGTAGTCGCATGCCTGGGGCGAGACACGTTTGTGAGTTCCGGGTCGCTACAGATCTTCCCCGTCAAAGCCGCAGAAAAGGCAAATTTGCTGCCAGTGCAGAAAAGCTGATGAGGAGTTTTGTGCTTGATTTTGTGCGGCTATTTAGTCGTTTGAGGACCAAAGGCCTCCAAGAGAAGCGTTATAAAAACAGGTGTTTTTATTAATACTAAAGTGAGAAGTGTAGAGTAACGCGAGGAATAAGTGCATTTTTTATTAGCGTCGACAGCTCTAGATTCGCCAATAACAGCACTTCAAAAGCGCTCGTGTCCGGGGCGCTCTGAAAACCATTAGCTAATTAATCCGGTGCCAAAGGCTGAGAAATCATTTCAGGAGCTCAAGTCTTGGGATGTTTAATGAAGTGAGATGGAGCCTTTCAAGTGGCGGTAACGTGATGCTGCTGGAGAAGTTGTTAGAGGAGAGCAATTAGTGCTTTCCTGGGAAATACGGGCCGTATTTATTACAGCACCTCACGTACGCATGCGTCTATCCTGCCGCAGCTGTTCCCCCTGTCCTGCCGCAGCTGTTCCCCACTCGCCTTCCTCACTTCCTCTTCCTCACCCTTTCAGGCACGTCAACATCGGCAACCAATTCCAAGCGGAGCTTCCCGACCTCCAGGACCCAGCCCGTTTGGAAGAGGAGGAAGAGGGAGCGTCGCTGGTCTGGAAACCCTGGGGCGACTTCGAAACCAACCCGGAGACGCAGGAGAAAGGTTTTTCTAACGCTTCTCTTCCACTTTCACCCCACCCAGGGATATGATGGGTTGAAAATTCCACCTTTTTGGGCTTCTCTCCCTCCTTTTCTTGCCCGCCTTCATGTTCGAGGGAAGGAGATGGCTGGGTTTTGGTGGGAGAGTGACTAAAGAATAACGGGCGACGCTCTCGGCAGCGTCTTCCATGAAAAACGGGCGGTTGGAGCTGTCCCACCTCATCTGCGGCGCCCTCGGGAGAGGGGAGTTTTCTCTCTGAGCTTTTAAAGTAGAGCTATTTGGGATATCGGACTTTTTTCTCTGCCTTTTCCTCATCTCCGGTCTCTGCTGCGCTCGTCCTGTTTTCCCTCCCTCTCCTATCGCCCCTTTTCTTGAGGAAAACTTGACTTTTTCTTGGTTTTCGTTGCATTTGTAGTTACAAACCTGCTCCATTTGGCTTCTGCCAACACCAGGCCAGGGGGACGGGTCAACCTGGAGCTCGCTCTGCATTGCCTGCACGAGGCTCAAGGCGACGTGCTGGTAAGAAGCGGCAATTTCTAATTAAGAACGGACTTTGTTACTGGTTTGAGCTGGGCGTCGCTCCGAGTTTTCTATTGCGCGGGCCGGAATCTCTTTGCTGAAGGTGCAGGAGGTTCTTGGGTGATGCCTGTCGCTGCGTTAACGTCTCTTGGGCTTCCAGAGCCCTCTCCTGGTGCATCACTAAGGGTTTGGGATGGAGAATAGAATTACACCCAAATGAAGGGATGTTAGCTAAAAGCCGAGGTCTGCCCTCGGTGAGCCCCGAGCGGGTCTGCTTTGCTCCCTCTTCTTCGAAGAAGGGCTTTAACACCCCTCAGCATCTGCTGCGTTGCCACGAGGAGTGAGAATTTCCCTTTTGTCTCCTCCGGAAGAGGAATTTAAGTCTTTTTTCCCTATGAAATCTCGCAGGAGGCGGCAGAGAGGCTGCATGGTGGGCCGCCTCGGAGACCCGAATCCCATCCCCTGGCTGATTATCATTACCCAGGTAAACGAGGAGAACAGATCCCGGCATTCCTTTTGCTCCGATTGAATTGAGTCTTAAAAATATTCTTTTGGGGTGGGGAAAGGAGAAGTTTTAATCCCTTTCTGGGGCTTTTGGAGGCGCGGGATGCCGATTCTAATAATTTGCGTGTCGCTGGTTAATTCCTAGGCTCAGATATTTGGACACCGGTGGAGGAGCAGTTGTTTAAAGAGGCTTTTTACATCCATAAGAAGAATTTTCGCCTCATACAGAAGCAGGTATAAAGCCGTTAGAGCGAGGCGCAGCTTGTTAGCGTGGGCAATTTTAACCCAGAAAGTCATATTTTGAGTTGCGTGTTGGAATCCTGTTCTTAGGACGCTTCTTCTTGCTAAAAAACCACCGGTACAAGGCCTATTTTTGCCCTAATGTGTGACCACAAAGGAATATTTAATACCTCTGGGAGAAAATACCAGAGATATTATAAGAATAATGACAGTTTAATGACTTGCTTAAAAGCACCGAGACCGCTAATCCCCCATAGGCTAGCTGGCTATGAAGTACATATTTTCCCAAATTCAGACAAGAGAGTTCTAGAAGTGCAGTTTTCCCCAGCATTACAAGAGAAGTTAGTGCCGTGTCGCTCACAGCAGGACACCGGGTAATGGCGGTGACAGACGGAAGATGTCACTGCGAGCCGATTGTGATGCGTGAGGTGAGTTGCCGGGCAAGCGATGACCTGCAGAGGAGGCCGCCGCCTGGTGACTGTGACCACCCCGGGAAGGCGGAGGGCTAGTCGCCCCGCACAGAGGCCCCGGGCTCAGTGTGCAGCTTGCACTGTGCAGTGAGGTCCTCGTCCTCCTCCCGGCTGGGCACGGCCGTCTTCTCCTGAGGTACCCCGTGTGCCACAGGGCGCTGACGATGGCTTCTGCCTGGGAGAGGAATCGTCACTACAGGGACCTGCAGAAAGCAGTCGCTTTCCTCCCCTCGCTCCTTGCTGATAGCTCCCTCAGGAGCAACGACACCACTCAGAGTGTCCACGGAGTGCTGCTCTTTGCGGATATCTCAGGTGGGGGGAGCAGGGAGGAGCAGCCACGGACATGAGCCATGTGGGGACACAGCAGGCCCTTTGGAGCCCCTCAGAGTGGTCATCTTGTCACTGCTGAGGTCTTCTGCTGGGACGCCCACAGAGAGCGGGATGGGTGACCTTGGGCGGTCCATCACGGCTGCCACCAGTGCGGAGCTGGCATGGGAAGGTGTCCCCTACAGGCTCTCGGGCCGGGCATCGTGGAAACAGCTGCCAGGTCTTTTGGCCCACATGGGCATTTCCTGATTTCTGGATGTCCCTGTTCCAGGTTTCACTGCGTTGACCGAAAAACACATTCTCAATGTCAACTCGGTTCGTCTATTTCTAGACGCCTGTTTTAGGGACTCGTGTCAGCGTCTCCCCCAGGAGGAGGGAGGATGCTCTACCCCTCCGTAATGCCCGTCTCCCCGCTGGGCTTCAGAGGAGCTTCTGAGCAGCCAAGATGCTGGGGGCTGTGGAGTTCCAAATGTTCCTGTGTCAGTTCTGCTTCTCCTTCTCCCCAGGGGTCTCTGCAGGGACCATGAGCCTCCTGGTTTTCGGAGATGAGAGCTGGCAACACTTCTGCATTTTTGGCCCGTGCCTGGCTGAAGTTCGTGACGCCGAACAGGTTGCGGGTGCAGGTGAAGTTGTCCTCTCGGCAACCTGCTGGGAGCTCTGTGAGCAGCACCGGCTGAGGACCAAGCATCTCGCAGGCACAAGAGCTGTGCAGGCAGGTGGATGGGACGGCCTCGAGAGCCATTCTGAGGGCCTGGGCCTGGCCATGAAGGAGGGAGGTGTCGGAAGGCTGAGGAGATGAATGTGGAGAGAGTTGTAGGTGGGAAAGCGGGCAGGCAGGGGAAGGTCTTGTCCTTCCATCTCAAGGGTAACCGTGGGCTGGGCTTTCTTGCTTTGAGGGGTCAGGAGGCGCTGGGAGGGTTTGAGCCCCAGCAGCAATGTCCTCTGTGGGCCATGGAGCTGTGGTTGCTTGGAGATGGGCATGCTTGGAGAATGGCTGTCCAGCTCCGGTGCTTCTGAGGAAGCACTGCTGTCCCATCCAGCCAGGTGGGCTACTTCTCCCCTTCTCTGGGCAGTGACGGTGGAGGGCAGGCTCTGTCCCCTGGGAGTCCTGGGGAGGCCAGTGGCAGTGCTTTCATTCTGTGTGTCTTCAGGTGACGGGCATGGATCCGATGCCTTGGTCCGAATGCCAAGACGCCTTACGCAAGCTCGTACAAGACCCAGTGAGCCACCGCTCAAAAAGGGAAGGTGAGTGCCCACTTCCCCTTGCTCTGTGATTGTCCCGAAAGGTGGGGCTTTGCTGCTTCAGGGGCCAGAGAGGAACCACCTCCTCCCTCTTCCCTCTGTCCGTTAGCACTCAGGCTGTTGGGCCTCCCAGGGCGGTGGCTGCTGCCGCCTCCTCCTTCCAGGGGAGAGCTCTGCCCTCAGCATCTGGAGGTGGCAACATGAGCAAGCGCAGAAGACTCTTTCTCCCCCGGTTCCAGGGCCAGGCCCTGCTTTGCAACGGCTCGTAGTCCCGTCCACCCAGCGACCACCTGCCTTTTCTCTCCTCAGGTGCCATGAGGCCTGCTCTTCTCTTGCCCAGTGACCTGAACGCCAAGGATGTGCTTAGGAAGTACATACCAGTCGCTGCTCTCGGGAAGGTACGGCAAGGCCACCGCTGCTGGGGGCTGCATTTTCGGAGGGCAGAAGAAGTGGTGCCTTGCAGAGATGGAGCTCTTACGGGAACAGACCAATCAAAGAAAATGCGCCCTGCGATGACAACGCAGGGAAACTGAGCCCGGGGGCACCGGTGCTGCACCATTGTCTGCGTTGTCCTCAGAGAGACATGGGTGGCAGGAGGAGGACTCCTGTCGCTCTGTCTTTTCCGTGGCTATGGTTCTGGGTGTGCCGCGGACACGATGGTGGGATAAAGGGGAGATTCCCCTGAAGTCCCTGGAGCATCCCTGAGGGTCTCCCCTCATGTCCGTACCGGTCCCCAGATGGCGTGTTAGCGGAGCAGCCTTCTCTCCTTTGTCATTTGTGTTATGACTCGGCGTCTGCCTGCCGCAGGCTGGGCGGCCTGCCCGCCCTTTTGCACTGAGAGGAGGATTTATCCCTTCCTCTGCTATTACCCGCTATCGCCAGCACGCCTGCTCTCCCTCGGTACTGGTGTGGGCAGTAAGAGCCCGGGAGAGCAGGCTGGTGAAGCCGTCGTGCTCTTGTCTTCCAGCTCGATGCAGGACTGCCCATGGACCTCCTCTCTGAGCTACGGCCAGTCACCTGCATCTTTGTCCAGCTGCAGCTTGCTGCAGGTACCAGCTCGGAGCATCTCAGCACCGTCCTCAAGGAGGCCAGCAGGGTGATGCTAGAAATCCTCTCTCCTCACAAGGGCCACATCAACAAAGTCCTCCTGTGTGATAAAGTGAGTGGGGGGGAACGGTGGCCTCCCCCAGCGCCAGAGGGTGGGCAGTGAGCGCGAGGGAGAGACTCCCTCTTAGGCGCTGTAGCAACATGTTCCACATCTGTCCTGGGCAGGGCTGCACGTTCCTCTGCGTGCTGGGACTCCCTGGAAACAAGCTGCCCTGCGAGAGCCTTCACGCCCTGCAGAGTGCTCTGGAGATCTTCAACTCGTGCTCCACCATGCTCAAGGAAACAGAGTGAGTGTGTGGCGGGGGTCGGCGGGGTGCATGCTGCCTGGGACGGCGCAAGGGGGCTTCCCAGAAAGAGATGTGCCTTCTAGCTTGCTCTCCCTTGTCCCTGGCAGGAAGGAGGCAGTGCCCTGAGAGGTGCAGGCAACCCCTGGGCTCAGCCCACGGCAGCCAGACGGAGTCCCTCCAAGCACACTCTGCTGGCCACCGTGCTGGAAAGAGCCCTCGTGAGGGCCAGAGGCCGCTGCGGCCAGAGGCAGGCCCTTCTGGGCCACTGCCCCATGAACGGGGATGGTGCCCAGCCACCTGATCCCAAGTGGCTGTCATCGCCAGGCGGTGACATGGCGGGCGCCTTCTTCCCTCTCTCTTTGCTCACAAGAGGGCTGTGGCCCTGCCCGTGCTCTGCCCCTGCCCCTTGTCCCTTGCAACCTGCAGATGTTGCACCCCTGAGCTCTCCACGTCCCCGAGACCCACGCTGGCAGGGCAGCACAGCCGGTGGCCCAGGCTGGCACCGAGGGGAGGTGTGGGAAGGGATGAAGCCAGGCGGGCAGGACTGCGCCTGGGGCGCTGCTCAAG
This sequence comes from Rissa tridactyla, assembly GCF_028500815.1. Lineage (NCBI taxonomy): Eukaryota > Metazoa > Chordata > Aves > Charadriiformes > Laridae > Rissa > Rissa tridactyla. The sequence goes on from NC_071479.1 coordinate 15,578,965, forward strand.
CCCTGCTGTTTCCCTGTGTGCCAGGACAATGTCTGTGGCAGTTACCAGAGGGACGATGTTCTGCGGAGTCACTGGCCACCCGCTGAGACACGAATACACAGGTATTGGCCTGGAAGGGTGCCGCGGGGCTGGTGGCACGGGCCACACCGACGCATGCTCTCTCTCTCTAACGCGTGCTCTCCCTCTGGCAGTCCTTGGCCAGAAGGTGAACTTGGCTGCCCGGATGATGGTGCACTACCCTGGGCTGGTGTCCTGTGATGCAGTGACCTACGCCGCCTCCCGGCTGCCCGCTTCCTACTTCAAGGAGCTGCCGCAGAGAGAGATGAAAGGCCTCAGGCAGCCTGGCCCTGTCTATCAATACGTGGGGGTCACCGAGGAGAGGTGAGTGTCCTCTGAGACGGTCGGAAGCCCTGGCGTGGCAGGCTTTTTGCCCCTCTCCCCTGCTGTCTCCAGCTGCTGAGAGAGCAGGAGTGAAACCACAGGGATGGGGAAGGTTTGTCTGTCTTGGTAGACACAACCTGGCCTTGTGGGCTGGGTCTAAAGGGCTTTGGGCTGTGCTTTCCGTGCTGTGCTTGCTCCACCACGTGCCCTGGGAATGCTGACCCAAGGAGTTTTCTGTCCCAGCTGCTCCGAGCAGGAAGCTTTGGGCCAGTCTGGTCCCCATGGGGAAACGTGGACCATCGGGACACTCTTCCTCAGGTCTTCCTGCAGAAATCTCAGCTCTTCTGGGCCAGGATTTCACCTTCCCTTTAGAGGACGGTTTGAAGGTTACCACTGCCGTCTCTTTGAGACTGCGGGAAGACTTGAGCCAAAGGTGCCAGGTGCTTGGCGTCCCAAGCCCTTCAGGGACACAAGTCCCCCTTTCAAAGACGCTTGGTGTTCTTGGCCAAAGTGGTAAAGCTGTCTCCCAGCCAACAGCACGCCCTGGCTTCTTTCATGTGTCTTCTCCCGTTTCTCTGGGTTTGGCCTCTGGGGATGGACTCTTGATATGTTCTCCTGTCCCACCGTGGCCGCTGGGCTTCTTTACGCTTGAAGCTGTCGTAGCGTGTCAGCTTGAACTTTGGCTGGGAAAGCGTGCAGGGGATAACAGCCTGCTCCAGAGAAAAGCCGGTACCCGAGGAGCACCTCCTTCCCTACCACGCCAGGCTGCTTCTCTAGGTCCCCTTGGCTTCTCACCATCTCATTGACTTGTGTTGTCTTTTCCCCTGCTTCTAGCATCTTTGGCGTGGGTCTTACCAAGAAGAGGTCGGAGTACGTCCCCTTGCTGGGTAGGTGGAGAACGCCTTGCTCTTCTGAAGCCCAGGTTCTTCCCCTTGGTAACTTTTAGTGCCTTGCTGGGAAGGGAGAGGCTTTTACCAGGGATGGTGTTGCCTGCAGCAGCCCTAAGAAAGCGCCGCCTGTCTTGGTCTCTGCTTGCTTGATATCTTTGGGTGGAAAACGAGGTGGGGCGCCTGCTGCTCCCTGCTGTCTTCCAGAGCTGGTAGGAAGGTTGCTTTCAACTGTGGAGCTGCTCACAGCCTGGGGGCTAAACTGATCCCTGTCTTTGGGGTCAGGAAAGAGATTTCCTTCTGCCAAATCGATGGAGAGTTTTGACGGTGGGTTCTCCTCCTTCTACTCCTCAGAGCTGCTTTCTTGGCAGCATCTGGGCGAAGACACGGAAATGTCAGGAGGCAGGGGATGCCTGTATTCACTCGGGGTCTTGCCGAATGTTTTGGGCCCTGTTGTGGGTTAACCCCGCTTGGCAGCTCAGCCCCACAGAGCCACTCGCTCCCCACAGTGGGATGGGGAAGAGAATCGGAAGGGTTAAAGTGAGAGCACTGGTGCGCTGAGATACAGACAGCTTAATAGGGAAAGCAAAAGCTGCACACACGCCCAAAGCAAAATCAGGCATTCGTTCACCGCTTCCCATGGGCGGGCAGGCGTCTTGCCATTTCGAGGAAAGCAAGGTTTCATCACGTGTGACGGTGACTTGGGAAGACAAATGCCATCACTCCGAACGTCCCCCCTTCCTCCTTTCCGCCGGATTTTCTTGCTGAGCACGGCGTTGTATGGTCTGGAATAGGCCTTTGGGCAGTTGGGGTCAGCTGTGGCGGCTGTGGCGGCTGTGCCGCCTCCCAGCTTCTTGCGCACCCCCAGACTGTTCGCCAGCGGGGCAGCGTGAGCAATGGAAAAGGCCTCGACGCTGCGCAGGCGCTCTTCAGCCATAACTAAAACCTGGTTGTGTTATCAACAGCGATGTTTGGTCACAAATACAAAACATAGACCTGTACAGGCTATTGCCGAATAAAATTAACTCTAGCCCGGACCAAACCAGAACGGGACTGGCGACGCTGCCTTAGCTACTGGGAGGTGCTGTGCAGCTCACGGCACAGCGAGGAGATGCTTTGAGTCTGTTTGGGACGCAGCTGCCTGAACTGGCTGCAGTCATCCCTTACAGTCTCGTGCCGGATCGCTGCGGGGAGTCGCATGGGGCCGGCAGAATCTCCGTGCCTGTGGGATAGGGGAGAGGGCGAGGGGGCTGCGCTGTGGGGCAGGCAAGCAGGTGGCCCCGTGACTGCTCTGAGGAAGGCAGAGGTGCCCAAGCGTGGACGAGCAGGTGGGAAGGAGGCCTGGGTGCCGGCAGGCTGGCCGATGTGGTAGCGGGGAGGGAAGCTGCGGTGGAGGGTGCCCGCAAAAGGGACGGCTCTTTGCTTTTCAGCACGCCCCCAGCAGCTCGTTCTCTGGTTTGTCTTCGCAGGTCGGAAGCAGGAGACTGACCTCTTTGTCAGCTGCTTGAACGCCTATAGGGATTCAGGCCAAAGGAACATCCTGGCGGTTGAGGGCACGATGGGCTGTGGAAAGAGCCACTTACTTGCTGAACTGGCCTCTCTAGGCCAGGATGCTGGCCACAGGTACAGGTTTTCCACCTGTAGCTTTGCGACGCTGCCCCTGCCCATCCCCTGACAGCTGTGGAACGCTCCAGCCCCTCTGCCAGGGTACCTGGCCCTTGGACTGCAGCCTCCCGACAGAGCCTCCTGGAGACACTGCCTGGGAGCACCTGCGTGCTCCGCTCCCGCCTCTGCCTCTTTGGGGAGTTGGAGGTGGCTTCTGGAGCCACGGCCTTTCCTCCTTCCCCCCTGGGTCAGGCGCAGATAGAAGGAAAGAGCCCAAGCTCAGTGCTTTTCATCCCACTCCAGACCCCAGAGACAGCAGGGCTGCCTGTCTCAGAAGCCCTGCTCGCCCTCGGCGTGTTTCCCAGGAGGAGCACGGGGGCCTGTGCTCTGGCAGGCAGACCGATAAGGTCTGGAGCCCAAAGGCAAACCCACCACTTGCTCCGTTCTTGCCTCTCAGCCCCGTGAGTTCCTCTGCAGGGGGCACGTAGGGAGACCTAGGCCGGCACTGCAGAGACACAGGCTCTGGACCCGGCTCTCCCGCTGGCTTGGCAGCAGCTGCCCCTCTGTGCCCTTTCTCGTACGAGGAGGGAAAGGCTTGGCCTTCTGTGGGAAGCGCTTGGAGATGGGGGGCTGAAGAGCTCCCCCCAAAGGGCACCTCCGCCCCTCTTGTCTTAGAAGGCTGGGGCTGTGGGGAATCTCAGTGCCTTTTGCTTTTGCACCGCAGGGTGGTTGCCCTGGAACTGCTGGAGATCGACATGAGGCAGCCCTTCTCTGCCATCCGCATGCTGATGGCCAGGGCCCTGGGCCTCCAGGACTGTGAATCGCGCGGCGACAGGCAGCGCGTGCTGAAGACAAAGCTGCAAGGGACAATCGAAGAGAGCAGCTACTGCCTCCTCAATGACATTTTCGGTGTCAAGGTGAGAGCCAGAGGCCCCTGTGGACGTTGAGAAGGCCTTCTCCTGAGCTTGTCTGGGTCTGACCTTGAGTGGGCACGCTGCTGGGAGTGCCTTAGCTCCGGGGTGGGCATTGCGGGGGTCACAGTGTGCATTTGCCATGCCTGGGCCCGGGGGGCTCCCTGTCTGTGGGGCTGGTGTCCTGCGCCGCATCCGCAGTGCCCGGTGCCTTGTTCGGCACCCTGGAAGTGGCACTGGAGAGAGGCTGTTCCTGACCTCGTGCCGAGGTCACCGCTGTGCGAGGGGTCTGCCCCAGCCAGCCCACGATTCCCACAGCCAGAGAACCGGCTCAGCCCAAGCCCCAGCTCTGCAGAGACCCTCAGCAGAGGGCCTTTGCTTTAGGCTCTGGGTGGAGTCCCCGCTGCGGCTCCCTGCCCCTGTGCTGGGCAGAGGTGAGGTGCTGAGGCTGTCAGAGACGGTGGGCTCTGCGGTCTTGCGTGCTGGGTAGGTGTGCCGAGCCCCGGAGCCGTGTTTCTCCCTGACTCTGCTTTTCTGGCCAGTTCCCCATTTCGGACAATGTTCGCGAGATGGATGAAACTCAAAGAAAACTGGAATTGCACTCGACTCGGGTGAAAGTGCTGGAGAAGGTGAGCATTTCTCCTTCCTTCCCCCTGGGTCAGAGAAGGAAAAACCCTGCCGTCTGCGGGCTCTGTACCACTGAGGTGTGAGCAGGCGGGATGACTGCGCACCTGGGTCATGGCCCGTCAGAGCCCGAGAAAGCCCTCGCCCCCCCACTTCCCCCCGCAGCCCCACAAACACACCCGAGGACTTTCCTCCCGTAAAGTGTGCCCTGGAGGAGGAACAATGTCTTCTGGGTTCCCTTGCCCGAGCTCCCTCCTTCTGCAGGGCAAGTGATGTTAGGTATGACCCTCCAGTCTCAAAGAGTCAGTAAGCTTCCGAGCGGGAAAGTGGCTGGGGAGAGACTTCAGAGCATCCTCTCAAGAGACGGAGGCTAAATCTCGTCCCCTGCAAGACAGCTGAGAATCCACTGGATTCCCCTCAGAGCAACCTGCTTTTTTTCAGACCCTTACAGGAGATTTTGGCATATTTGTCATCGACAATGCCCATTTCATCGACCCTGACTCCTGGTTCATCATGTCACCCGTGCTCCAAAAGGTCTCCCTCTTCATGGTCATGAGCTTAGCCCCGGGCTACGAGATAACAGAGAGCTTTCGCAAAGCCGCAGCAGACAACGCCACGTCCCAGAAAATCACTTATCTTCATCTGGACAAGCTGAAAGCTTCAGTTGTGATGCAGAAAGTCTGCAAGGAGCTCGGAGTGGTCAGCATCCCCAGGGATCTGGTGAGGTAAGTTGGAGGCAGGGGAGCTCTTCCTGAGGGCCTGAACCTCTGCTGACCGTGGTAGGGAATCAGCCCCCCAGGCAAGGGAGCGCAGGGCCGCTAGAAGCATCCCGGACTCTAGCGAGTGCCAGGCGTGGGCGGCTTGTTATGCCTCACCCTGGTGGGTGTGCGCTGAGAGCGGGCAACTCCTGAGACACCCAGCCTGGGAGGTGTCAGCCTTGGCTGCCGCACAGGGAGGAAGGGAGGAAGAGTCCTGAGCCCAGCTGTGTCTGGGTGTGAACAGAAAAGGCCTTGGTCTGGGTGGCTGGGCTGTGGGGGAGATTCCCCGGGGCAGAGGTCCATCCTCTCCAGGCTCCTGAGGAGAAGAAAGGCAGGGCTCGCTGCTCTGCGCTTTGGGCATTGTCCGCAATTCTTTTCCCGTGGACTTCGGCAAAGGCTGGAGGGTTCAGGGGGCACAAAATCCCAAGGCAGTGGGAGGACGATCCCTTTCCAAAGTGAGGTGTAGCTGTGATGAAGATGCTGGCTACCCTGGTATGCCTGAGTGACTGGCCGCCCACCTGAACTGTGTTTCACCTTACTTTCCTTGTGCTGGTCCCCGACGGGTCTGCTCCTGTGCAGGTTCCTGATCCGAACCAGCTCAGGGATCCCATATTACTGCGAGGAGCTGCTGCGCTGCCTTCGTGCCAACGACATGCTCCAGTTCTGCACCCGGAGGCAGTCTGGAAAAGCAAAGGACAACTGGGAGAGCCTGATCAGTAAGCACCTTGGCTGCGACTAGCGAGTTGCTGTGGCGTGTTCTCCACAGCAGAGTCTTGCCCCATTGTTCCCCCATGGCTCTGGGCAGAGTCAGATCTTGGTCTGGCGGAGGTGCGGGCTCCTGTGCGCCTTGCTGTTGGGACAGGTAAAGCAGGGGCAGTGAGTTCTGGTGGCTCGGAGGGACCTACATTCTTGGGGCGGGGGTTGTGGGGCTAAAACACAGGGGAAATCCTTCCGAAGCACATGTGCTTGTGGTGTTTCTTAGGCATTCCAGTGGGCATGCAGTTTAACTGGGCCAAAGGCTAGCTCACTTGAGAACAAACCCCAGCTTGAGGTGAGGGACGAGCCCAGGAAACTTGAATGCCAAACCATAAATCCCCACAAGAGTGCCGGTAACGGAAGAAAACGGTGGTAATGCCATCCGAGAGAGCAATGCCAGCCAGAGTGCCGCGGCCTTGGGAAGAGCCAGGACTGAGGCCACGTCTTGCATTAGCACCAGCAGTTTCCCTGGCTGGGAACTGGTGGGAACTGTTTTGCTCTGCTTCATGACCACCACATTCAGGGCAGGCACTGGACCATGTCGGGGGCGACTTGTCCCATCCCAAGTGAATCGTGAAGCGCTCGCGAGCTGCGAGTCGCTTTGCGAACTGCCTTATCGGTGCTCTCTTGCTCCGCCCAGCATCTGCAGCCGAGGCTTCATCCCTCGCAGCAACCTGGAGCTCCGAGGCGGGGAATGACGGGAGGGTCTGCCTCCTCAGGCCAGGCGTGACCCTGGAGAACACCGCGCTGCCCATCCCCTTGAAAGGTAAGGAGCCGAGCGCCGCTCTGCCGGCTGTCGGCTGTGCTGGGGCTCCTTCCCGGGGCAGGGGCTGGAGGGAGGCCGGGCATCCGTGTGCTGCAGAGTCACCCTCTCAGCGTGGGGGCTCTGCTGGGAAGGCGGCTCCGGTCCCACCAGAAACAGGCCTGGGGCTGCAGGCAGCCGCTTTCCCCTCCTGTGAGCCTGCTGGCTGCTCTCCGTCAGCAGGTAGGAGAGAAAAGGTTATCCGTGCAACACTGAAATGGCTCCCTTTTCTCACCAAAACAAATACTTTGCTGGGAAAAGGCTTTGACTTGCCTCTGTCCCAACTTTGACGCAGCATCTGTGTTGCTGTTCTCTTTTTAAGTTCCCCAGCTAATGCTGGTCTCAAGGCACTTAATCCAAACCAAACCTCTCTGGCCATAGACATTTGTTATGAATTGTGAAGAAACATCATGCTAAAGTATTCCTGCTGTGAAGTGGCTTTGTCCAAAAAAAAAAAAAAAAAGAAAACCAAGAGAAAGGAATAGTATTGTCTGGCCAAGTTAAGGCAAGCGTTGTGGGGAGCTCTGTGTCCACCTGTGATGTGGGGAAAGTTCTCTGTGTGCGCTGTTGGGCAAAAGCCTACTCCAGATCTGGTAGGGCACATCATGGGATGCGCATACCTGCTGGGTCCTGCCCTCCCTGCCCTCGGTGGGGGAGCATTTGTTTGAGCATCTGGCTTTTCCCCAGGCCTCATGGCCTGCGATTCCATCAGGAGCGGAGCCAGTTTGAAGATGCCTACCCTGGGTTGCGATTGCCCAGTAGGTGCAGCCGCAAGCAGAGGAGGCCAAAGTCTACCCCATCTCATGGGTTGAAACTTTCCAGCCTCTCCAGCCTCAGCATGGGGAAGAGGCAAGAGAGACGTGTTGTTTCTTCTTGACAGAGATTGCGCTGACTCAGCTGGATCGGATGCAGCCGCTGACGCGGATGGTTGTGAAGTTTGCAGCCATCATCGGGCCGGTGTTTACCACCCAGCTCCTGTTGCACATCCTTCCCACTGGCCTCAGGACCCATATGAATTCCTCCTTGGACGAGCTGGTGAGCGACAACATCCTGAGGTGGCTGAAAAACACAGAGGTGCCAGAAGATGTGCAAGATCCTACCGAGGGGCCAGCCACCTCTTCGCAGGTGGAGAGCAGTAAGTGGTAGCGGGCAGGTGGACAAGGGAGCTCCCAGCTGTGTCCCGGCAGGGCTCCCCAGGGCATGGTGCGCTTCCCCTGCCGTGAGGGGTGGCTGGGGCTCAGGCAGGCACGGCTCTTTGCGATGGGTTGTTCAAAGACCTTACGGGTCAGTCTCAAAGCCCGCTAGCTTTGCGCTGGAGGGAGGTTCCCACCAAGTGCCATCCCGAGTGCTGCTCGTAGCGCAGGCACGGGAGGGCGTGTGGAGTCCCTGACATCCTCTCCCAGCCACCTGATCAAAGATGCTCTCCAGGTTGCCCCGGGGCCCTTGACGGGCTTTTATTCAGCTTTGACTCCCCTGTGGCGCAGGAGGAAGCTCAGGAGGCTGGGGACTGCCTTGCCAAGAGCAGGGAGAAAGTGCTGGACGGGGCTTGCTTGGGCTGGTGGTGACATGCCCAGCTCCTGCCTGGAGCGCAGCTGAGCGCTGTGTCCGCGGGGCTGGGCTAGCGTCAGCAAGGCAAGCTGGGCCCTTTTGCCCCGTGCTGCAAGGCTCGGTGTGCAGCAGTGCTGGTTGGCTGGCAAGGGTGCACGCCAAGGCATGACTCTCGTGCCCCGGCTGCGACGGCCCTGAGCTGGGGCTGATGCCAAGGCCCTTTGCCTTGCAGGTGTGCAGAGGCCCTCTCCCAGCACGAGGACCGAGGAGCAGCAGCCTGGCGTCCTGGCCTTCTGCGTCCCGCTGCTGCAGAAGGCTGCGTACGAGCTGTGGCCCGAGAGGCAGCGAGTCGCCTTGCACGGCAAGTGTGCCGCCTTCCTGGAGCAGCACGCGCACAAATGCAAGAGCTGCGGCCAAGGGGAGTTTGTCGCCTTCCACCACTTCGCCGTCACCAGCAGCCAGGACGGAGGCAGCTGTCGGGACCCTGCCAAGGGAGGCGACTCATGCAGCTGGGAGGCCTTGGTGCTGGCTGGAGAAGAGCTGAAGCAGGATAGGACCCACGCCACTGGGGGTACGCTGTGCACCGTGCTCCACAGCCCGGGCCCTCCAGGAGCCCAGGGGTGTATGCTGGGGATCGGCTGGGAGGAGGTCTGCCGGGGACGAGCCCAGGAGCTGAGGACAACCACCGCAGACTTTGCTCAGCGTGTCGGCACCCTCGCAAGGGTCCTTGAAGCCCAGTGGGAGAGCGAGAGCAGCTCTTCCCCTGGGGCAGGCGAGGAGGTGTCTAACCCCCTGTTTTCTTTGCAGATGCCGCAGAGCAGCAGGCTTTCATGGAGGAGGAAACTGGGTGAGCAGACAAGGGACAAGGGTTTGATTCTCTGTAAAGGCAGGGGCCTCAGGGGTCTCCAGAGGAGACCAAGGAAGCGCTGGCATTTGCCTGCCGGTTGTGACTCTAGCTTAAGGAAGAGGCTTTCTGTGAGGTGGGAGCGGGGAAGAGATGGCCACGGAGGTGAGACAGTGCTGGAGGAAGCCCATGGGCTCCTAGTGATGGTCACACTACCCTGGAGCAGGCCTTGCTTTCCAGTTCCTCGAGAGGAGCGCTACAAGATCTGCAGGCGAAAAGCCACCACAAGGGAGCCGGGTGGTTTGCCTGGGGGAGGTGACAGAAAGCCCAGCTTGTCTTCTTCTCCCTGGCTACAAAGCAGCTGTAGGAGTCATGCCTGCCCGTGGGCTCGCGCTCTCTTTTGAACAAAGGGCTTTTGATGGCCTCTCTGTGGGGCAAAAGACCAGTGTAGGTGATGCCTGTGCATTCTTTGCTCTCTTCTTCCCCTGGGAACGGTGCTCTGACTAGTGTGGCGGAGCGGCTTCTGCCAGAGGGCGAAGAGACAACTGAGCTGCCCGACGAGACCGACAGGCAGCACAACGGCACACACTGGTGTGAATGCCGAGCCATCGTGGAATCGGTGCTTGTGCCTTTGGCTCGCCACTACGTGGCAATGGGCGATGCCGACCGAGCCTTTTACTACCTTCTGGAGTGTGCTGCTGCCTACCTGCACGTCTCCAACAGCTACATGGTGAGTTGCCTCGCTCGCCAGTGCCCACCGTGCACGGAGTCCTCTCAGTCAGCTGGCTCTGGGCAGGACAACTTCACCGCTGCAATAGGGCATGCCTTGACGGGGCCTTGGAAGGGACATGCTGGGGTCAGAGCCTGACTTCTTCCTCCGGCTTGCCTCTTCTGTGGACGGAGACACAGGCCACCGTGCCCATAGCAGGAGGGGAATTAGCAGGGAGGGGATCTGAAGGAGCACTGGTGCCTGTGCTCTGAGCCGGCGTGACTGTGTTGGGGCGGGCATCAGCAGGGGGAGAAACGGGCCCTCTTAAGACAGATGCCAGAGGCAACAGGGGAGGACGAGGCCGGCCATGGGCTCTGCATCACGCTCGCCTGCTCTCTCTGTGCTTGCGCAAAGGCCCTCATGAAGCTGAACGAAGCGGAGGTCCTGAGGAAGATGAAAGCCACTGCGATAGCCTGCTTTGAAGAGGCCACCTTCTTCAGCCTCAAAGGGGAGGTAAAGAGACGGGGAGGTCTGGAGGGGTGTCCTGGGGGATGGAGCTGGATGCTTTCCCCAGCTGCAGGGGCTATCCCTGGCATCACCAGCCACCGGCAGACTCCGGCAGTCTCTTGGCCGACTCGAGCAGATCTGGGTGTTTCCCTTTTCCTCTGCAGGTTTGCTGGTGTATGCAACGCCTTCAGCTGGCAGAGAAAATGATGAGGCAGGCTTTGAGCTTGCTCAGAAGGAACTTCCCCGAGACCTTCCTTGGCGCCTTTGTCAAGGCTCAGGTGGAAAAGTTGCCTTGTGTCGCTTACGTGAGAAGAGCAGCCTGCCTTCTGCAGAAGGGCCGGTAAGGAGCAGAACTGAGAACCTAGGGGAGGAAGAGCCATTTCCTACCTGGTCCCAGACCTGCCTGGGCTTGAGGCCACACGTGACCTGACGCACGGCCCTTACAGGACCGAGGGGTTAAGGAGCGATATGCGGGTGGAATGGGGAACGACAGAGCCCCACACTCCCTCCCCCCTGCACGCTCCTTCCCCCCTGGGTAAAAAGCAGCTCACAGCCAGGGCTGTGCCTGCCGGCACGCGTCGACGGCAGCAGGGCCTTGGTGGTGGCTGGGGACAGAGAGCTGCAAACAGGGAGTAGAGGCTGACGAGGGGCAGGGCTCAGGAGCCTGGGAAGGAGCAGTGGGTGGGGGTGAGGTGTGAGAGCGAGGAAGCTCAGAGGGCGATAACCCTTTTCTTGCCGGTTCCCAGCTTTGCTTGGGCCCCCGGGCGCTGTAGCGCCAACGCGCCCTCTCGAGCGGTCAGCTTCCCCTGGCGGCACTGCTTTGTTTGCCCCCTTCCTCTCCATCAGCTCCCTTTCCTCCCAGGAGGTGCGACTGGCTTGTCCGCCGCCCTGCTTTCCCCCAGCCCTGGCTGATTTAGCGCTGTACAGCGAGAGCCTCTGGGCCCAGCAGTTTCTCTCGTGCAGCAGGATGAAGAGGCTGGCCTGGCTGCTGCAGCAGAGCTGCTGCCTTTCCTTACTGGAGCGCCTCTTCAGCCTGGAGGGCACTTCCAGCGGACGGAGGTTCTCCCGCCTGGCAGCGCGCATGAAGGCCAACACGGACAGGGCGTTGGACTCCTGTTGGACAGCAGAACTCCCGCCACGCACAGACTTAGGACACAGACAGATGCCAGCACAGACGCAGACACAGGTACAATTGGGCACACAGGCACCGTACAGAGACCTTCACAGACGCCGGCACCAATACAGGCAGGGACACCCGTACTGATACCATCAGAGATACCACCGCCCATTCCGTTGCAGGTGCAGATGCCGTTGTAGAGGCCGTGGCAGACACAGATACCGCTGCAGACGCCCTTGCAGAAACCAGGTAGTCTTTCAGATGCAACTGCAGACGGAGATGCCATGGGAGAGACAGATGCCACACCAGATACCCTTTCGTGCGCCACTGCAGATGTAGACACAACCGGAGTGCAGAGAGCATTGCAGATGCCCTTGCAGACAGAGGGAGCGTTGCTGATGCAGGTACCATTTCAGAGGAAGGCATCTTTGGGGATGCCGGTGCGGATGCAGATAAAATTGAAGACGGAAACGCAGATGGAGACCACGTTGCAGGTGCTGTTGCAGGTGCAGTTAGCGTGGCAGATGTTTTTCTTAAACAGGGACCATTCAGGACAACTTTACCGACTTCTTCTGTCACCAGAGCTGTATATTTGTTTTCCAAATAAAATGGTTCTTATGAAAACTCAGGAGTTCTGTTCTCCGCCATACAACTCTGCAATGACCAAGTCAAGTGGTATCGCCAGAGCATTTCAACCTACTAGACTTCAGGAGACATTGATTAGCATTTGTAAAGCAACTTGACAGTGTTTTGGAGGGCTACAAAAGTAGAATTTGTAATGGCATGTTGCAGTTCCTTCTTTGTTGGATGGAGGAGTCAATATTAGTACAATTAGCCACTTCCCATCCCAAGCAGTTCTGAAAGAATCCAGCGTGTTTTGAAAGAATCGGGGAAGGAAGGCGCTTCCTTGTGTTTCAAGCCTCTTCTGTCAAGGTACATTGGTACTGAAGTTCAAAAATAAGCACACGTATTATGTGAGTTATCTCTGAAATAAGTCCGTTCACCGACAGAGAGCCGCCACAGTTTCTATTGTAATTTCACCAAAGACACCAAAGAGTAAGACATTTGTCAATGTCAGGCAGAGTTTGCCTTTGGTGAAGCCGACTTGGCTGTCACCAATCACCTCCCTATTTCCCATGTGCCTTAGTAGCGTTTCCAGGAGGATCTGCTCCATGACCTTGCCAGGCACAGAGGTGAGACTGACCGGCCTGTAGTTCCCTGGGTCTTCCTTTTTTCCCTTTTTGAAAATGGGCGTTCTGTTTCCCCTCTTCCAATCAGCAGGAACTTCACCAGGCTGCCACGACTTCTCAAATATAATGGAAAGAGGCTTGGCGACTTCATCTGACAGCTCCCTCAGGACCCGTGGATGGATTTCATCTGGTCCCATGGACTTATGCACCTTCAGGTTCCTCAGATGGTCCTGAACCTGATCTTCTCCTACAGTGGGCGCTGCTTCATTCTCATAGACCCTGCTTTTGCATCCTGCAACTTGGGTGGTGTGGGTGGAGCCCTTGCTGGTGAAGGCCGAGGCGAGAAAGTCATTCAGCATCTCAGCCTTCTCCGTGTCCTGGGTGACCAGGTCTCCTGTGTCCTTCCTGAGAGGGCCCACACCTTCCCTAGTCTTGCCTATACCCGTGACGTACTCATAGGAGTTTTTCTTGTTATCCTTGATGCCCCTAGCCAGATTTAACCAGGCTGGGAAGTTTTCAAGTGACGTCCCTGACCCCGGCCCCGGGGAGGCAGCATACCTCCCTGTCAAGAGGGTCTGCGCGGCATATTGGGCCTACTACTATAACCCGCCTCTTCTCCCTTGCAGAGGCAGTTTTTAAACTGGGGGTAGGCCTTGCTGGTCCCGGCATCTCTTCTGGTGTAGCCAAACCATCTTCCATGCCATCCATGGGCTGGCCTCCCTCCTCAAGAGCCTCATACCTGTTGTGCAGAGGCACCTGGTCGGGGGATGTGGGCAAGGAGGGAGTTCGCTTCCCTCCCCTCGTAGGGACTAGCCTCCATTCACTGGCCTCCTTTTGGCCACTGCCTTCAGTGGCAGGGCGAAGGGACCAGATCTCCTTCAGCTCGGGGTTTTTTTGGGGGCTCTTCTGGTTTTTGACTCAGGGAGGTCAGAGTCTGCTTCCACCAATCCATTCCTTTCTCACTCTCCCTGATGCTCCGCAGCCCTTCTGTTTCCTCTTTCAGCTCTGCTGCCAGGCTGAGCAGATCATCCCCCTGGTGGCACCTCACGCAGCTGTCACCTCTTCTACCACCCACCAGCCCTGGGAGATTAAGGCACTCTCTGCAGCCGGCGACCTGGGGGGCTGCGTGCTTCCAGGGGAGCTCAGTTGGTACGGCCACGTCTGCTCTGGCAGGTGCAGCAGATGCGGGAAGCTGCGTCCTTCAGTTGGAGACCATGGCTGACCTTCCCCCCCGAGCGTCCTGCGCCCTTCCACGCGAACTGACGCGCCATGCCCTGTCTGCCCGCCCTGTTCCCCGCACTCCCTTGGGCCGCCTTTGAAGGGGCTGGGGGCTGGCCGCTGCTGCTGCAGGCTCACTTGCCTCAGCCAGTGACCGTTGGTGGCGGTTACGCCTCCTTTAAACCTGCCGCTGCTGCTGCAGGCTCCGCCCCGGCCTCGTCAGACGCTCTCGCATCAGCTGTCAGCTGCGGGCTCCCTGCGGGTCCCTGCCACTGCCCGGTCTTCTCCCGGCCTCAGAAAAACTCGGAAAAAGCCCCTTTTCGCCACCATTGCCCGGCTCTGCTGCCGACGTGCCAGCACCGGAGCTGTTTGCCTCGGCGAGTGACCTGTGCTTGTAGATTTGCTGGCTTAAACCCTGTTTTTCATTTTACTGAGCCTCCACTGCACCAAGTGAAATTAAATTTCCAGTATTTCAAGTACTCTTGAGCGTCTCCCTGTGAAGCTGTGAAAGTTACTGCATTGCTCAAAGCAATGATGAGAAGCTCTCTGTGGTTCCAATTTGTAGCTACCACATGCTTGGTGACTTGACATTTCAAAAAATGGGTCTCAGCTGACCCATCCCCACCTGTTTGGCTTCTGAAGGAAAAACACTCATTTTTTAAAAACGCGACATGACGAGGAGAGTATCTTCTCCGTTGTTTTTGGTCCTAGATACAAACATTGGGCTTTTTGTCCTCGAGGTGAGACTGACCCGGAACATCCCACACAGAATCTCAAATACAAGGTTGCCGACTTCACGCCAAAGGCAATTAGCAAGAAAGAAATACAGTCTCCTCTGTTGACATTCGGGGACAGGTAGAGGAGAGTACTTCATTACTTACCAATGAAGTAATGAAGAAAAAAAACCCAAGGAACACAACACGCGTATTTATGCATGTATCATCACATACTCATCCTTCAGCCCTCGGGTTTGGGCTTTCTGATTCTCGGCACAGTGCTGGATGGTTTGTTTGCCGCACACTACGTTCTCCTCCTCCACAGGAATTCGTAGTTAGTACCAACCGTTTCATTACAGAACCAGAGCACAACACAGAGGGCAGTCAATAAGTAGCGGGTTTTGGTTTGTTACTTAGGATCATAGGTAAGGCATTCTTACCTATGGTAAGAATATAATAAGGTATAAAGAAGAGAACGGTATAACTCCCAAGAGAAATTGTGATCTACCAAGGTATAGATATATATACATATAAAAGTATATATATATCTCAATTAATGTGGAAACATTCTTTGTTTTTATGGGACTGTTGAATTGGGTCTCTAAAGAGTCTCTTCTGTCCCTACGGGACAGGAGAACAGCATGAAAGGAATAGGTTAGGGAAAACTGTTTGGGTTTTTCCTGCCTCAGGCAAGGGCAAACCCATTCGTGGGACTGTTTTTGCTCAAGGACCTGGAGGTACTTGGTGGGTGATGCTGGAGAATGGGGAAGCTCAATGTGTACCCCAAGGAAATTCGACCCTGGGTGAGAAGACTTAATTCCGAGCTGTGTGATATTAACCGTTATATGATACTAACAGTGTTCTAGAAGTGTTCTTCAGGATAACACAGTAGTGATGAAACCTGAATGTTGTGGTTTGGCCTCAGACGGCAACAAAGAACCATGTGCCGCTCGCTCGGGCCTTCCCAATACAGGACTCTTGGGTTGAGACAAAGGCAGTTTAACAGAACGGCAAAGGGAACAAACAAACAACAACAATCACACGGACAGAGGAATATACAAACACGATTACGGAACCGCCGCTCCCCGCCGCTCACCGACCGGACCCGGGACGCCCCAGCCTGCTCCAAACGGTGACTTCCTGCCCCCTCCGCCAGCAGCTCAGGGTGGGCATGGCTCACATGGCATGGAATGCCAGGAAAAATTAACCCTATCCCCGCCGGAACCAGGGCATTATCCACCCCTTATTCCATACCATCTATGCCATGCCCGGATCTTACATGTTCCAATGAATTGCCACCACTTTCCCCTGTCATATATATATATATACACATGTATATTCATGCGGATATAATGCCCTTAGTTTATGGGCCATCCCTCCAAAGCGTCCGTTGAGTTCTTTTAATCCATGGCTTTGGGCTCCACCTGTTAGAACAGTCTCTCAGGGCAGGTGAGATGCTGGGTGGCGCTGGTCTGTTGCATGCTGTATTTTCGGAGGTTGTGACTGGTGCACCCGGTGTGGCTCATGCACACAATCCGTGGGCTGAAGACGTAGATCTTGAGGAAGTTGCTGGGCGCCAGCTGCTGAGGTCAGTTCTTATCCCATCACCCCTGTGCCTTACTCATAGTACAACTGATAGCAATTATAGTAATGAGCACATACAGTGAGAGTGTTACTTAGCAATTAACAGCACACAATTTGATTCATTGGCTATTCTCACCCAAAATCAGATCCCCATGAGGTATACGTCGGACTTCCCCATGCTGCCACATCACGCACCAAGTGCACCCAGGTCCTTGGGCAAAAGCAATCCCACGGATGGGTTTGCCTTTGCCCGAGGCAGGACTAACCCAGACTGTCTTCCCTAGCGTATTCTTCATGTGCACTACGGGGACTTTATCCCCTTCTACGGTACGTGGAAGTTTTGATTGGGCAGGGCCAGCCCCATTGGTAGATCCCCTGGTGTTAACTAGCCAGGTAGCTTTTGCTAGATGTGTATCCCAATGTTTTAAAGTCCCACCACCCATTGCTCTCAGGGTAGTTTTTAACGATCCATTGTATCGTTCTAGCTTCCCGGCGGCTGGTGCGTGACAGGGGATGTGATATACCCACTCAATGCCATGCTCTTTGGCCCAGGTGTCTATGAGGCTGTTTCGGAAATGAGTCCCGTTGTCCGACTCGATTCTCTCTGGGGTACCATGTCACCACAGGACTTGCTTAAAAGAGCAAAAGGTGGTGGGCTGGCTGCCTGCAAAAGCAGCCCCACAGCCACAGCCTTCTGCGTGGAGGCAAGGGGGAGGAGTGGGAAAGGCTGCTCCACAACTTTTCAGCCCCCTGCCCTGAAAGCAAGGCTCTCGTGTGCAGGTGAAGGGGCTGGTGGAGTTCCTCTTAGAAAACCACTGGGGCCAAGACGTCTGGCCTTTCCAGTCCCTCAGCTGAGGAGTCGCCAGCAGCCAGGGACACATCCAGAGGTAGGAGGAGGGACTGAGGGTTCTCAGAGCCAGAGCAGAAAGCTGGTGGAGGGCTTTGGGTGGGTTTTGCTTTAGGTGTTGTCCACTTCCCACAAGTCACTTGGCTACACGAGTTTTTGCTTTCCAGATTTGCCTTTGGAAGAGCAACGTGGCCCTGCTGGGGAAGGTGATGTAGAGCACCAGGCCAAAGCCTTCCTGGACGCACCACCCTCTCTGCTCGTCCTCCAGAAAGCAGCAGGGGTAGATGCGGTGAGAGGACGGGAAATGGCAAAGGTAGGGCAGGTCCACAAACCCTGGGACAAGGCGTCTCATCTAGGAGGAGGTTCCCGATGAGTTCAAGGAGCTGCTCTGCCTCTTCCTGATATTTTTGCTCTGTTGGATTTAGGTAGGGCGTCCCTTGCCACCTGCTAACGCCAACATTTCTGCTTTAGGCACCCGCCGCTTTGCCTCCAACTGCCCCAGAGACCACGGAAGATGCCCCAGGATGCGCACAAGAACTAAAGAGCCTTTCCCGGGAAAGACGGTTAAAGGAGTCAGCTTTGCTTCCATCAAGACGTGATGAATCCAGTTGATCCTGCCTTTACCTATCTAAACCCACTGGGGGATGGAAAGCTTTGCAGGCTCCCTCCAGGAAACTGAAAACCCAAAAGGAAGAGAGAAGAGGCCTGGGATGAGGAGAGGGAACGCTGGCAAGAAGAGGAAAGAAGGAAGAGCGCAAAAGATGGGGACGGAAAAAGAGGAGGGAGAAGCCCAGGTGTGTCCCAGGCTCTGCTACCCATCTTTCCCAGCTGGGGAAACTGCTCTAAGGCAGTCCAAGGGGCTGGCAAGGGAGGGCAAGGGACGGTGCTGCGCAGGGTTTGGGAAGAACTCCACGGCAGCTCCCCAGGGGCTCCCCATGGAGCCCTGCTGCGTGGCACAGGGGCACTGAGCACCTCTGCACACGCAGGGGCCTCTAAGGGCATTTCCATGGGGGATACGGTGCCAGAGCCCTCCCCTCGGCAATGCCCGCAAGAGCTCTCTCTTCTGGGCTACAAACTACTCCTTGTCCACTCTGTTTCCCAAAGAAAGGGCAACCAAGTCCTGCCTTTGTGGGTTCATCAGTGCTTTCCGACTCTCGCTGTAGATGCCCATTTCCTTTCAGGAGCCGAACCCCTGCCATTCCTGGGCTCCCGCACCTCATGTCCGTCCACAATAAAAGGCTGTTTTCTCCCATCTGACTGCGCCTCTCGTCAGCTGTTCTGGAGTGAGAGCTCTTGTTTTGCGATGGTGCTTGTAAGCATCTGCTCTGCAACCGCTTTGAGCAAAAGAGAGTAAAATCCTGTTCCCACTTGTAACCCTTGTGCTGCGTGTCCTTGCAAGTGGTTTTGGAGATGAAAAATCCATGGCATTTCAGGCTCATCATGATTTGACTCATTGGAAAGGAAGGAGAAGGGAAGGAAAAGGGGAAGGGGAAACAAAAGGGGAAGGAAAAAGGGAAGTAAAATGAGAAAGCAAAGGGGAGGGAAGGGAAGGAAAAGGTTGGACTGCTGTGCTGTGCTCCCATTGGTCGAATGTGGAGATTGACAGTGGCAGCGGGCCAATGGAGCGGTGCAACCCAAGAAGGAGGGGGCGGGCGATGGGGCAGCGGTGGCCAATGGGCGCCCGTCGTGGGCGGGCCGGCCCGGGGGAAAATGGCAGCCGGCTGGAAATGGGAGCGGGGCGGTCGGGGCGGAAAGCAGGGCCCGGCGGGGGGGGGGGGGTGGTGGTGGTGGTGGTTGGTTGGGTTGGGTTGGGCTGGGCCGGGCCCGCGGGGCCGCTGCGAGCACGTGGTGAGGCAGCTGGAGCATGTGAAGGTGAGTGGGCGGCCCCGAGGGGTGGTGGAGGGGCGGGTAGGGCCCTGAGTGGGGCTGTGAGGGCTGAGGGGGGGCATTGACGGGTGGGAGGGGGGTGTCTGGGCCCGGCTCCCCGCAGGGTGCCTTGGTCCTGGGGGGTTTGGGGTGCGGTGCCGGCGATGGCGGAGAAATGGAGCCCGTCAGGGTGGTAAGAAAGCGATGCTCGGGCCGTGCTGGTGCCGCCCCGGAGGGACGCGGGGCCGGGCCCTCCGCAGTTTGCCAGCGCTCCCCGCAAAGTGTCGGTGGGGCCCTGGGTGTGCCGGGCTGTGGGGTGTCTGCTGTCCCTCAGCGTCGCCCAGGGGGGCTGCAGAGGGGGGCGAAGCAGAGAGGGGAAGCAGAGAGGGGGAGCCGGTTTGTGGCCTGACCCGGAGAGTGGGACTCCTGCTGCTGGGGCTGGCAAAGGGGCTGGCGTGGCTGGTTTTGGGGCTGAGAAAGAGAGGGAGTTGTGTGGCTTTGGGCTGAGGAAGAGGGCTGGAGATGAAATCCGCGCCAGGCCCCTTCTCTCTGCGCGGAGGATCTGTCCCAGCCCCGCTCCTGAGGGGCAGAGGTGAGGTGGGGGTCCCCCATCTCATCCCCCTTGGCTGGGTGTGACAAACAGGCTCATTTCTCCTCTCTTCTTTTCCCAGCGTCACCTTCTGCGGCACGGCAAGAAAACCCTGCATGGCTGATTCCGCTCACTGCTCAGGTAGTCGCATGCCTGGGGCGAGACACGTTTGTGAGTTCCGGGTCGCTACAGATCTTCCCCGTCAAAGCCGCAGAAAAGGCAAATTTGCTGCCAGTGCAGAAAAGCTGATGAGGAGTTTTGTGCTTGTTTTTGTGCGGCTATTTAGTCGTTTGAGGACCAAAGGCCTCCAAGAGAAGCGTTATAAAAACAGGTGTTTTTATTAATACTAAAGTGAGAAGTGTAGAGTAACGCGAGGAATAAGTGCATTTTTTATTAGCGTCGACAGCTCTAGATTCGCCAATAACAGCACTTCAAAAGCGCTCGTGTCCGGGGCGCTCTGAAAACCATTAGCTAATTAATCCGGTGCCAAAGGCTGAGAAATCATTTCAGGAGCTCAAGTCTTGGGATGTTTAATGAAGTGAGATGGAGCCTTTCAAGTGGCGGTAACGTGATGCTGCTGGAGAAGTTGTTAGAGGAGAGCAATTAGTGCTTTCCTGGGAAATACGGGCCGTATTTATTACAGCACCTCACGTACGCATGCGTCTATCCTGCCGCAGCTGTTCCCTCTGTCCTGCCGCAGCTGTTCCCCACTCGCCTTCCTCACTTCCTCTTCCTCACACTTTCAGGCACGTCAACATCGGCAGCCAATTCCAAGCGGAGCTTCCCGACCTCCAGGACCCAGCCCGTTTGGAAGAGGAGGAAGAGGGAGCGTCGCTGGTCTGGAAACCCTGGGGCGACATCGAAACCAACCCGGAGACGCAGGAGAAAGGTTTTTCTAACGCTTCTCTTCCACTTTCACCCCACCCAGGGATATGATGGGTTGAAAATTCCACCTTTTTGGGCTTCTCTCCCTCCTTTTCTTGCCCGCCTTCATGTTCGAGGGAAGGAGATGGCTGGGTTTTGGTGGGAGAGTGACTAAAGAATAACGGGCGACGCTCTCGGCAGCGTCTTCCATGAAAAACGGGCGGTTGGAGCTGTCCCACCTCATCTGCGGCGCCCTCGGGAGAGGGGAGTTTTCTCTCTGAGCTTTTAAAGTAGAGCTATTTGGGATATCGGACTTTTTTCTCTGCCTTTTCCTCATCTCCGGTCTCTGCTGCGCTCGTCCTGTTTTCCCTCCCTCTCCTATCGCCCCTTTTCTTGAGGAAAACTTGACTTTTTCTTGGTTTTCGTTGCATTTGTAGTTACAAACCTGCTCCATTTGGCTTCTGCCAACACCAGGCCAGGGGGACGGGTCAGCCTGGAGCTCGCTCTGCATTGCCTGCACGAGGCTCAAGGCGACGTGCTGGTAAGAAGCGGCAATTTCTAATTAAGAACGGACTTTGTTACTGGTTTGAGCTGGGCGTCGCTCCGAGTTTTCTATTGCGCGGGCCGGAATCTCTTTGCTGAAGGTGCAGAAGGTTCTTGGGTGATGCCTGTCGCTGCGTTAACGTCTCTTGGGCTTCCAGAGCCCTCTCCTGGTGCATCACTAAGGGTTTGGGATGGAGAATAGAATTACGCCCAAATGAAGGGATGTTAGCTAAAAGCCGAGGTCTGCCCTCGGTGAGCCCCGAGCGGGTCTGCTTTGCTCCCTCTTCTTCGAAGAAGGGCTTTAACACCCCTCAGCATCTGCTGCGTCGCCACGAGGAGTGAGAATTTCCCTTTTGTCTCCTCCGGAAGAGGAATTTAAGTCTTTTTTCCCTATGAAATCTCGCAGGAGGCGGCAGAGAGGCTGCATGGTGGGCCGCCTCGGAGACCCGAATCCCATCCCCTGGCTGATTATCATTACCCAGGTAAACGAGGAGAACAGATCCCGGCATTCCTTTTGCTCCGATTGAATTGAGTCTTAAAAATATTCTTTTGGGGTGGGGAAAGGAGAAGTTTTAATCCCTTTCTGGGGCTTTTGGAGGCGCGGGATGCCGATTCTAATAATTTGCGTGTCGCTGGTTAATTCCTAGGCTCAGATATTTGGACACCGGTGGAGGAGCAGTTGTTTAAAGAGGCTTTTTACATCCATAAGAAGAATTTTCGCCTCATACAGAAGCAGGTATAAAGCCGTTAGAGCAAGGCGCAGCTTGTTAGCGTGGGCAATTTTAACCCAGAAAGTCATATTTTGAGTTGCGTGTTGGAATCCTGTTCTTAGGACGCTTCTTCTTGCTAAAAAACCACCGGTACAAGGCCTATTTTTGCCCTAATGTGTGACCACAAAGGAATATTTAATACCTCTGGGAGAAAATACCAGAGATATTATAAGAATAATGACAGTTTAATGACTTGCTTAAAAGCACCGAGACCGCTAATCCCCCATAGGCTAGCTGGCTATGAAGTACATATTTTCCCAAATTCAGACAAGAGAGTTCTAGAAGTGCAGTTTTCCCCAGCATTACAAGAGAAGTTAGTGCCGTGTCGCTCACAGCAGGACACCGGGTAATGGCGGTGACAGACGGAAGATGTCACTGCGAGCTGATTGTGATGCGTGAGGTGAGTTGCCGGGCAAGCGATGACCTGCAGAGGAGGCCGCCGCCTGGTGACTGTGACCACCCCGGGAAGGCGGAGGGCTAGTCGCCCCGCACAGAGGCCCCGGGCTCAGTGTGCAGCTTGCACTGTGCAGTGAGGTCCTCGTCCTCCTCCCGGCTGGGCACGGCCGTCTTCTCCTGAGGTACCCCGTGTGCCACAGGGCGCTGACGATGGCTTCTGCCTGGGAGAGGAATCGTCACTACGGGGACCTGCAGAAAGCAGTCGCTTTCCTCCCCTCGCTCCTTGCTGATAGCTCCCTCAGGAGCAACGACACCACTCAGAGTGTCCACGGAGTGCTGCTCTTTGCGGATATCTCAGGTGGGGGGAGCAGGGAGGAGCAGCCACGGACATGAGCCATGTGGGGACACAGCAGGCCCTTTGGAGCCCCTCAGACAGAGTGGTCATCTTGTCACTGCTGAGGTCTTCTGCTGGGACGCCCACAGAGAGCGGGATGGGTGACCTTGGGCGGTCCATCAGGGCTGCCACCAGTGCGGAGCTGGCACGGGAAGGTGTCCCCTACAGGCTCTCGGGCCGGGCATCGTGGAAACAGCTGCCAGGTCTTTTGGCCCACATGGGCATTTCCTGATTTCTGGATGTCCCTGTTCCAGGTTTCACTGCGTTGACCGAGAAATTTGTGCAGAGGAGCGGCGTGGACAGAGGCACTGATGAGCTGGCGCAAACGCTCAATGAGTACCTGTGCGACATTTTGGAGGGTAGGAGCCGTGCTGCAGGACTGTGTGGCATCGGGCCGTGATGGTGGAGGGTGGAGGCAGCCTGGCAGAGGGCCTTGCTCTGTGGCTTCTGGAAGAAGGTGTCCACATGACTCTGCCTTTTCTTCCCTCTGTCCACAGAGTTCCTGATTTTTGGAGGAGACATCTTGAAGTTTGCTGGTAGGTTCTTGGGACGACGATGACCTCGGGCACTGAGCTGTAGCATTTAACTCCTGTGGCGGCCGTTTGCTCTGCGCTCCTTCTCAAGAGGCTCTGTGCAGCGCCTTGAGCCAGCTCTTTGGCCACGCACGCACCCCTCCAGCAGTGCCCTCTCTCCAGTGCTGCAGCTGCAGAGGAGCGCTCGGGACAGGGGGTGTCACCGCTGCCAGCCGTCTGCTGCTGTGGCTGGCCCGGGATAGGAGAGGTGTCCCGGTGCCCAGGACATGGTCCTCCAGGACGATGGCCTCCCACAAGCCCATCTTCCTCCGCACGGCAGCTGGTTTCTGCTGTCTCTGCAGAACCAGACCGTAGGTCGGGGAGAGTCAGGTCTCGGCAGAGCCTTTACCTTCCTTCCCTTTCCCCAGGAGATGCTGTGCTGGTGCTGCGGAGAACACCACCCCAGGAGGTGGCCAGGACCATCAGCCTGGTGCTGCACTGTATCTGGCAGATCCAGAAGTACGGAAGGCGTGACACAGATGTGGGGCAGAAGATCCAACTGAAGATAGGTACGGGCGCTGTGCCAGACGCAGCTGTGTGGCACTCTGCCATGCCACAGGGTGCTTCTGGTTTGCTGGGCTTCTGGGGCAGGCAGCTGGGGATGACGCCTGGCGCACTCAACACATTCTCAATGTCAACTCGGTTCGTCTATTTCTAGACGCCTGTTTTAGGGACTCGTGTCAGCGTCTCCCCCAGGAGGAGGGAGGATGCTCTACCCCTCCGTAATGCCCGTCTCCCCGCTGGGCTTCAGAGGAGCTTCTGAGCAGCCGAGATGCTGGGGGCTGTGGAGTTCCAAATGTTCCTGTGTCAGTTCTGCTTCTCCTTCTCCCCAGGGATCTCTGCAGGGACCATGAGCCTCCCGGTTTTCGGAGATGAGAGCTGGCAACACTTCTGCATTTTTGGCCCGTGCCTGGCTGAAGTTCGTGACGCCGAAGAGGTTGCGGGTGCAGGTGAAGTTGTCCTCTCGGCAACCTGCTGGGAGCTCTGTGAGCAGCACCGGCTGAGGACCAAGCATCTCGCAGGCACAAGAGCTGTGCAGGCAGGTGGATGGGACGGCCTCGAGAGCCATTCTGAGGGCCTGGGCCTGGCCATGAAGGAGGGAGGTGTCGGAAGGCTGAGGAGATGAATGTGGAGAGAGTTGTAGGTGGGAAAGCGGGCAGGCAGGGGAAGGTCTTGTCCTTCCATCTCAAGGGTAACCGTGGGCTGGGCTTTCTTGCTTTGAGGGGTCAGGAGGCGCTGGGAGGGTTTGAGCCCCAGCAGCAATGTCCTCTGTGGGCCATGGAGCTGTGGTTGCTTGGAGATGGGCATGCTTGGAGAATGGCTGTCCAGCTCCGGTGCTTCTGAGGAAGCACTGCTGTCCCATCCAGCCAGGTGGGCTACTTCTCCCCTTCTCTGGGCAGTGACGGTGGAGGGCAGGCTCTGTCCCCTGGGAGTCCTGGGGAGGCCAGTGGCAGTGCTTTCATTCTGTGTGTCTTCAGGTGACGGGCATGGATCCGATGCCTTGGTCCGAATGCCAAGACGCCTTACGCAAGCTCGTACAAGACCCAGTGAGCCACCGCTCAAAAAGGGAAGGTGAGTGCCCACTTCCCCTTGCTCTGTGATTGTCCCGAAAGGTGGGGCTTTGCTGCTTCAGGGGCCAGAGAGGAACCACCTCCTCCCTCTTCCCTCTGTCCGTTAGCACTCAGGCTGTTGGGCCTCCCAGGGCGGTGGCTGCTGCCGCCTCCTCCTTCCAGGGGAGAGCTCTGCCCTCAGCATCTGGAGGTGGCAACATGAGCAAGCGCAGAAGACTCTTTCTCCCCCGGTTCCAGGGCCAGGCCCTGCTTTGCAACAGCTCGTAGTCCCGTCCACCCAGCGACCACCTGCCTTTTCTGTCCTCAGGTGCCATGAGGCCTGCTCTTCTCTTGCCCAGTGACCTGAACGCCGAGGATGTGCTTAGGAAGTACATACCAGTCGCTGCTCTTGGGAAGGTACGGCAAGGCCACCGCTGCTGGGGGCTGCATTTTCGGAGGGCAGAAGAAGTGGTGCCTTGCAGAGATGGAGCTCTTACGGGAACAGACCAATCAAAGAAAATGCACCCTGCGATGACAACGCAGGGAAACTGAGCCCGGGGGCACCGGTGCTGCACCATTGTCTGCGTTGTCCTCAGAGAGACATGGGTGGCAGGAGGAGGACTCCTGTCCCTCTGTCTTTTCCGTGGCTATGGTTCTGGGTGTGCCGCGGACACGGTGGTGGGATAAAGGGGAGATTCCCCTGAAGTCCCTGGAGCATCCCTGAGGGTCTCCCCTCATGTCCGTACCGGTCCCCAGATGGCGTGTTAGCGGAGCAGCCTTCTCTCCTTTGTCATTTGTGTTATGACTCGGCGTCTGCCTGCCGCAGGCTGGGCGGCCTGCCCGCCCTTTTGCACTGAGAGGAGGATTTATCCCTTCCTCTGCTATTACCCGCTATCGCCAGCACGCCTGCTCTCCCTCGGTACTGGTGTGGGCAGTAAGAGCCCGGGAGAGCAGGCTGGTGAAGCCGTCGTGCTCTTGTCTTCCAGCTCGATGCAGGACTGCCCATGGACCTCCTCTCTGAGCTACGGCCAGTCACCTGCATCTTTGTCCAGCTGCAGCTTGCTGCAGGTACCAGCTCGGAGCATCTCAGCACCGTCCTCAAGGAGGCCAGCAGGGTGATGCTAGAAATCCTCTCTCCTCACAAGGGCCACATCAACAAAGTCCTCCTGTGTGATAAAGTAAGTGGGGGGGAACGGTGGCCTCCCCCAGCGCCAGAGGGTGGGCAGTGAGCGCGAGGGAGAGACTCCCTCTTAGGCGCTGTAGCAACATGTTCCACATCTGTCCTGGGCAGGGCTGCACGTTCCTCTGCGTGCTGGGACTCCCTGGAAACAAGCTGCCCTGCGAGAGCCTTCACGCCCTGCAGAGTGCTCTGGAGATCTTCAACTCGTGCTCCACCATGCTCAAGGAAACAGAGTGAGTGTGTGGCGGGGGTCGGCGGGGTGCATGCTGCCTGGGACGGCGCAAGGGGGCTTCCCAGAAAGAGATGTGCCTTCTAGCTTGCTCTCCCTTGTCCCTGGCAGGAAGGAGGCAGTGCCCTGAGAGGTGCAGGCAACCCCTGGGCTCAGCCCACGGCAGCCAGACGGAGTCCCTCCAAGCACACTCTGCTGGCCACCGTGCTGGAAAGAGCCCTCGTGAGGGCCAGAGGCCGCTGCGGCCAGAGGCAGGCCCTTCTGGGCCACTGCCCCATGAACGGGGATGGTGCCCAGCCACCTGATCCCAAGTGGCTGTCATCGCCAGGCGGTGACATGGCGGGCGCCTTCTTCCCTCTCTCTTTGCTCACAAGAGGGCTGTGGCCCTGCCCGTGCTCTGCCCCTGCCCCTTGTCCCTTGCAACCTGCAGATGTTGCACCCCTGAACTCTCCACGTCCCCGAGACCCACGCTGGCAGGGCAGCACAGCCGGTGGCCCAGGCTGGCACCGAGGGGAGGTGTGGGAAGGGATGAAGCCAGGCGGGCAGGACTGCGCCTGGGGCGCTGCTCAAGCCCTGCTGTTTCCCTGTGTGCCAGGACAATGTCTGTGGCAGTTACCAGAGGGACGATGTTCTGCGGAGTCACTGGCCACCCGCTGAGACACGAATACACAGGTATTGGCCTGGAAGGGTGCCGCGGGGCTGGTGGCACGGGCCACACCGACGCATGCTCTCTCTCTCTAACGCGTGCTCTCCCTCTGGCAGTCCTTGGCCAGAAGGTGAACTTGGCTGCCCGGATGATGGTGCACTACCCTGGGCTGGTGTCCTGTGATGCAGTGACCTACGCCGCCTCCCGGCTGCCCGCTTCCTACTTCAAGGAGCTGCCGCAGAGAGAGATGAAAGGCCTCAGGCAGCCTGGCCCTGTCTATCAATACGTGGGGGTCACCGAGGAGAGGTGAGTGTCCTCTGAGACGGTCGGAAGCCCTGGCGTGGCAGGCTTTTTGCCCCTCTCCCCTGCTGTCTCCAGCTGCTGAGAGAGCAGGAGTGAAACCACAGGGATGGGGAAGGTTTGTCTGTCTTGGTAGACACAACCTGGCCTTGTGGGCTGGGTCTAAAGGGCTTTGGGCTGTGCTTTCCGTGCTGTGCTTGCTCCACCACGTGCCCTGGGAATGCTGACCCAAGGAGTTTTCTGTCCCAGCTGCTCCGAGCAGGAAGCTTTGGGCCAGTCTGGTCCCCATGGGGAAACGTGGACCATCGGGACACTCTTCCTCAGGTCTTTCTGCAGAAATCTCAGCTCTTCTGGGCCAGGATTTCACCTTCCCTTTAGAGGACGGTTTGAAGGTTACCACTGCCGTCTCTTTGAGACTGCGGGAAGACTTGAGCCAAAGGTGCCAGGTGCTTGGCGTCCCAAGCCCTTCAGGGACACAAGTCCCCCTTTCAAAGACGCTTGGTGTTCTTGGCCAAAGTGGTAAAGCTGTCTCCCAGCCAACAGCACGCCCTGGCTTCTTTCATGTGTCTTCTCCCGTTTCTCTGGGTTTGGCCTCTGGGGATGGACTCTTGATATGTTCTCCTGTCCCACCGTGGCCGCTGGGCTTCTTTACGCTTGAAGCTGTCGTAGCGTGTCAGCTTGAACTTTGGCTGGGAAAGCGTGCAGGGGATAACAGCCTGCTCCAGAGAAAAGCCGGTACCCGAGGAGCACCTCCTTCCCTACCACACCAGGCTGCTTCTCTAGGTCCCCTTGGCTTCTCACCATCTCATTGACTTGTGTTGTCTTTTCCCCTGCTTCTAGCATCTTTGGCGTGGGTCTTACCAAGAAGAGGTCGGAGTACGTCCCCTTGCTGGGTAGGTGGAGAACGCCTTGCTCTTCTGAAGCCCAGGTTCTTCCCCTTGGTAACTTTTAGTGCCTTGCTGGGAAGGGAGAGGCTTTTACCAGGGATGGTGTTGCCTGCGGCAGCCCTAAGAAAGCGCCGCCTGTCTTGGTCTCTGCTTGCTTGATATCTTTGGGTGGAAAACGAGGTGGGGCGCCTGCTGCTCCCTGCTGTCTTCCAGAGCTGGTAGGAAGGTTGCTTTCAACTGTGGAGCTGCTCACAGCCTGGGGGCTAAACTGATCCCTGTCTTTGGGGTCAGGAAAGAGATTTCCTTCTGCCAAATCGATGGAGAGTTTTGACGGTGGGTTCTCCTCCTTCTACTCCTCAGAGCTGCTTTCTTGGCAGCATCTGGGCGAAGACACGGAAATGTCAGGAGGCAGGGGATGCCTGTATTCACTCGGGGTCTTGCCGAATGTTTTGGGCCCTGTTGTGGGTTAACCCCGCTTGGCAGCTCAGCCCCACAGAGCCACTCGCTCCCCACAGTGGGATGGGGAAGAGAATCGGAAGGGTTAAAGTGAGAGCACTGGTGCGCTGAGATACAGACAGCTTAATAGGGAAAGCAAAAGCTGCACACACGCCCAAAGCAAAATCAGGCATTCGTTCACCGCTTCCCATGGGCGGGCAGGCGTCTTGCCATTTCGAGGAAAGCAAGGTTTCATCACGTGTGACGGTGACTTGGGAAGACAAATGCCATCACTCCGAACGTCCCCCCTTCCTCCTTTCCGCCGGATTTTCTTGCTGAGCACGGCGTTGTATGGTCTGGAATAGGCCTTTGGGCAGTTGGGGTCAGCTGTGGCGGCTGTGGCGGCTGTGCCGCCTCCCAGCTTCTTGCGCACCCCCAGACTGTTCGCCAGCGGGGCAGCGTGAGCAATGGAAAAGGCCTCGACGCTGCGCAGGCGCTCTTCAGCCATAACTAAAACCTGGTTGTGTTATCAACAGCGATGTTTGGTCACAAATACAAAACATAGACCTGTACAGGCTATTGCCGAATAAAATTAACTCTAGCCCGGACCAAACCAGAACGGGACTGGCGACGCTGCCTTAGCTACTGGGAGGTGCTGTGCAGCTCACGGCACAGCGAGGAGATGCTTTGAGTCTGTTTGGGACGCAGCTGCCTGAACCGGCTGCAGTCATCCCTTACAGTCTCGTGCCGGATCGCTGCGGGGAGTCGCATGGGGCCGGCAGAATCTCCGTGCCTGTGGGATAGGGGAGAGGGCGAGGGGGCTGCGCTGTGGGGCAGGCAAGCAGGTGGCCCCGTGACTGCTCTGAGGAAGGCAGAGGTGCCCAAGCGTGGACGAGCAGGTGGGAAGGAGGCCTGGGTGCCGGCAGGCTGGCCGATGTGGTAGCGGGGAGGGAAGCTGCGGTGGAGGGTGCCCGCAAAAGGGACGGCTCTTTGCTTTTCAGCACGCCCCCAGCAGCTCGTTCTCTGGTTTGTCTTCGCAGGTCGGAAGCAGGAGACTGACCTCTTTGTCAGCTGCTTGAACGCCTATAGGGATTCAGGCCAAAGGAACATCCTGGCGGTTGAGGGCACGATGGGCTGTGGAAAGAGCCACTTACTTGCTGAACTGGCCTCTCTAGGCCAGGATGCTGGCCACAGGTACAGGTTTTCCACCTGTAGCTTTGCGACGCTGCCCCTGCCCATCCCCTGACAGCTGTGGAACGCTCCAGCCCCTCTGCCAGGGTACCTGGCCCTTGGACTGCAGCCTCCCGACAGAGCCTCCTGGAGACACTGCCTGGGAGCACCTGCGTGCTCCGCTCCCGCCTCTGCCTCTTTGGGGAGTTGGAGGTGGCTTCTGGAGCCACGGCCTTTCCTCCTTCACCCCTGGGTCAGGCGCAGATAGAAGGAAAGAGCCCAAGCTCAGTGCTTTTCATCCCACTCCAGACCCCAGAGACAGCAGGGCTGCCTGTCTCAGAAGCCCTGCTCACCCTCGGCGTGTTTCCCAGGAGGAGCACGGGGGCCTGTGCTCTGGCAGGCAGACCGATAAGGTCTGGAGCCCAAAGGCAAACCCACCACTTGCTCCGTTCTTGCCTCTCAGCCCCGTGAGTTCCTCTGCAGGGGGC
Organism: Rissa tridactyla; assembly: GCF_028500815.1. Lineage (NCBI taxonomy): Eukaryota > Metazoa > Chordata > Aves > Charadriiformes > Laridae > Rissa > Rissa tridactyla. Next base: position 15,608,848 of record NC_071479.1, read on the forward strand.
ACGTAGGGAGACCTAGGCCGGCGCTGCAGAGACACAGGCTCTGGACCCGGCTCTCCCGCTGGCTTGGCAGCAGCTGCCCCTCTGTGCCCTTTCTCGTACGAGGAGGGAAAGGCTTGGCCTTCTGTGGGAAGCGCTTGGAGATGGGGGGCTGAAGAGCTCCCCCCAAAGGGCACCTCCGCCCCTCTTGTCTTAGAAGGCTGGGGCTGTGGGGAATCTCAGTGCCTTTTGCTTTTGCACCGCAGGGTGGTTGCCCTGGAACTGCTGGAGATCGACATGAGGCAGCCCTTCTCTGCCATCCGCATGCTGATGGCCAGGGCCCTGGGCCTCCAGGACTGTGAATCGCGCGGCGACAGGCAGCGCGTGCTGAAGACAAAGCTGCAAGGGACAATCGAAGAGAGCAGCTACTGCCTCCTCAATGACATTTTCGGTGTCAAGGTGAGAGCCAGAGGCCCCTGTGGACGTTGAGAAGGCCTTCTCCTGAGCTTGTCTGGGTCTGACCTTGAGTGGGCACGCTGCTGGGAGTGCCTTAGCTCCGGGGTGGGCATTGCGGGGGTCACAGTGTGCATTTGCCATGCCTGGGCCCGGGGGGCTCCCTGTCTGTGGGGCTGGTGTCCTGTGCCGCATCCGCAGTGCCCGGTGCCTTGTTCGGCACCCTGGAAGCGGCACTGGAGAGAGGCTGTTCCTGACCTCGTGCCGAGGTCACCGCTGTGCGAGGGGTCTGCCCCAGCCAGCCCACGATTCCCACAGCCAGAGAACCGGCTCAGCCCAAGCCCCAGCTCTGCAGAGACCCTCAGCAGAGGGCCTTTGCTTTAGGCTCTGGGTGGAGTCCCCGCTGCGGCTCCCTGCCCCTGTGCTGGGCAGAGGTGAGGTGCTGAGGCTGTCAGAGACGGTGGGCTCTGCGGTCTTGCGTGCTGGGTAGGTGTGCCGAGCCCCGGAGCCGTGTTTCTCCCTGACTCTGCTTTTCTGGCCAGTTCCCCATTTCGGACAATGTTCGCGAGATGGATGAAACTCAAAGAAGACTGGAATTGCACTCGACTCGGGTGAAAGTGCTGGAGAAGGTGAGCATTTCTCCTTCCTTCCCCCTGGGTCAGAGAAGGAAAAACCCTGCCGTCTGCGGGCTCTGTACCACTGAGGTGTGAGCAGGCGGGATGACTGCGCACCTGGGTCATGGCCCGTCAGAGCCCGAGAAAGCCCTCGCCCCCCCACTTCCCCCCGCAGCCCCACAAACACACCCGAGGACTTTCCTCCCGTAAAGTGTGCCCTGGAGGAGGAACAATGTCTTCTGGGTTCCCTTGCCCGAGCTCCCTCCTTCTGCAGGGCAAGTGATGTTAGGTATGACCCTCCAGTCTCAAAGAGTCAGTAAGCTTCTGAGCGGGAAAGTGGCTGGGGAGAGACTTCAGAGCATCCTCTCAAGAGACGGAGGCTAAATCTCGTCCCCTGCAAGACAGCTGAGAATCCACTGGATTCCCCTCAGAGCAACCTGCTTTTTTTCAGACCCTTACAGGAGATTTTGGCATATTTGTCATCGACAATGCCCATTTCATCGACCCTGACTCCTGGTTCATCATGTCACCCGTGCTCCAAAAGGTCTCCCTCTTCATGGTCATGAGCTTAGCCCCAGGCTACGAGATAACAGAGAGCTTTCGCAAAGCCGCAGCAGACAACGCCACATCCCAGAAAATCACTTATCTTCATCTGGACAAGCTGAAAGCTTCAGTTGTGATGCAGAAAGTCTGCAAGGACCTCGGAGTGGTCAGTATCCCCAGGGATCTGGTGAGGTAGGTTGGAGGCAGGGGAGCTCTTCCTGAGGGCCTGAACCTCTGCTGACCGTGGTAGGGAATCAGCCCCCCAGGCAAGGGAGCGCAGGGCCACTAGAAGCATCCCGGACTCTAGCGAGTGCCAGGCGTGGGCGGCTTGTTATGCCTCACCCTGGTGGGTGTGCGCTGAGAGCGGGCAACTCCCGAGACACCCAGCCTGGGAGGTGTCAGCCTTGGCTGCCGCACAGGGAGGAAGGGAGGAAGAGTCCTGAGCCCAGCTGTGTCTGGGTGTGAACAGAAAAGGCCTTGGTCTGGGTGGCTGGGCTGTGGGGGAGATTCCCCGGGGCAGAGGTCCATCCTCTCCAGGCTCCTGAGGAGAAGAAAGGCAGGGCTCGCTGCTCTGCGCTTTGGGCATTGTCCGCAATTCTTTTCCCGTGGACTTCGGCAAAGGCTGGAGGGTTCAGGGGGCACAAAATCCCAAGGCAGTGGGAGGACGATACCTTTCCAAAGTGAGGTGTAGCTGTGATGAAGATGCTGGCTACCCTGGTATGCCTGAGTGACTGGCCGCCCACCTGAGCTGTGTTTCACCTTACTTTCCTTGTGCTGGTCCCCGACGGGTCTGCTCCTGTGCAGGTTCCTGATCCGAACCAGCTCAGGGATCCCATATTACTGCGAGGAGCTGCTGCGCTGCCTTCGTGCCAACGACATGCTCCAGTTCTGCACCCGGAGGCAGTCTGGAAAAGCAAAGGACAACTGGGAGAGCCTGATCAGTAAGCACCTTGGCTGCGACTAGCGAGTTGCTGTGGCGTGTTCTCCACAGCAGAGTCTTGCCCCGTTGTTCCCCCGTGGCTCTGGGCAGAGTCAGATCTTGGTCTGGCGGAGGTGCGGGCTCCTGTGCGCCTTGCTGTTGGGACAGGCAAAGCAGGGGCAGTGAGTTCTGGTGGCTCGGAGGGACCTACATTCTTGGGGCGGGGGTTGTGGGGCTAAAACACAGGGGAAATCCTTCCGAAGCACATGTGCTTGTGGTGTTTCTTAGGCATTCCAGTGGGCATGCAGTTTAACTGGGCCAAAGGCTAGCTCACTTGAGAACAAACGCCAGCTTGAGGTGAGGGACGAGCCCAGGAAACTTGAATGCCAAACCATAAATCCCCACAAGAGTGCCGGTAACGGAAGAAAACGGTGGTAATGCCATCCGAGAGAGCAATGCCAGCCAGAGTGCCGCGGCCTTGGGAAGAGCCAGGACTGAGGCCACGTCTTGCATTAGCACCAGCAGTTTCCCTGGCTGGGAACTGGTGGGAACTGTTTTGCTCTGCTTCATGACCACCACATTCAGGGCAGGCACTGGACCATGTCGGGGGCGACTTGTCCCATCCCAAGTGAATCGTGAAGCGCTCGCGAGCTGCGAGTCGCTTTGCGAACTGCCTTATCGGTGCTCTCTTGCTCCGCCCAGCATCTGCAGCCGAGGCTTCATCCCTCGCAGCAACCTGGAGCTCCGAGGCGGGGAATGACGGGAGGGTCTGCCTCCTCAGGCCAGGCGTGACCCTGGAGAACACCGCGCTGCCCACCCCCTTGAAAGGTAAGGAGCCGAGCGCCGCTCTGCCGGCTGTCGGCTGTGCTGGGGCTCCTTCCCGGGGCAGGGGCTGGAGGGAGGCCGGGCATCCGTGTGCTGCAGAGTCACCCTCTCAGCGTGGGGGCTCTGCTGGGAAGGCGGCTCCGGTCCCACCAGAAACAGGCCTGGGGCTGCAGGCAGCCGCTTTCCCCTCCTGTGAGCCTGCTGGCTGCTCTCCGTCAGCAGGTAGGAGAGAAAAGGTTATCCGTGCAACACTGAAATGGCTCCCTTTTCTCACCAAAACAAATACTTTGCTGGGAAAAGGCTTTGACTTGCCTCTGTCCCAACTTTGACGCAGCATCTGTGTTGCTGTTCTCTTTTTAAGTTCCCCAGCTAATGCTGGTCTCAAGGCACTTAATCCAAACCAAACCTCTCTGGCCATAGACATTTGTTATGAATTGTGAAGAAACATCATGCTAAAGTATTCCTGCTGTGAAGTGGCTTTGTCCAAAAAAAAAAAAAAAAAAAAAAGAAAACCAAGAGAAAGGAATAGTATTGTCTGGCCAAGTTAAGGCAAGCGTTGTGGGGAGCTCTGTGTCCACCTGTGATGTGGGGAAAGTTGTCTGTGTGCGCTGTTGGGCAAAAGCCTACTCCAGATCTGGTAGGGCACATCATGGGATGCGCATACCTGCTGGGTCCTGCCCTCCCTGCCCTCGGTGGGGGAGCGTTTGTTTGAGCATCTGGCTTTTCCCCAGGCCTCATGGCCTGCGATTCCATCAGGAGCGGAGCCAGTTTGAAGATGCCTACCCTGGGTTGCGATTGCCCAGTAGGTGCAGCCGCAAGGAGAGGAGGCCAAAGTCTACCCCATCTCATGGGTTGAAACTTTCCAGCCTCTCCAGCCTCAGCATGGGGAAGAGGCAAGAGAGACGTGTTGTTTCTTCTTGACAGAGATTGCGCTGACTCAGCTGGATCGGATGCAGCCGCTGACGCGGATGGTTGTGAAGTTTGCAGCCATCATCGGGCCGGTGTTTACCACCCAGCTCCTGTTGCACATCCTTCCCACTGGCCTCAGGACCCATATGAATTCCTCCTTGGACGAGCTGGTGAGCGACAACATCCTGAGGTGGCTGAAAAACACAGAGGTGCCAGAAGATGTGCAAGATCCTACCGAGGGGCCAGCCACCTCTTCGCAGGTGGAGAGCAGTAAGTGGTAGCGGGCAGGTGGACAAGGGAGCTCCCAGCTGTGTCCCGGCAGGGCTCCCCAGGGCATGGTGCGCTTCCCCTGCCGTGAGGGGTGGCTGGGGCTCAGGCAGGCACGGCTCTTTGCGATGGGTTGTTCAAAGACCTTACGGGTCAGTCTCAAAGCCCGCTAGCTTTGCGCTGGAGGGAGGTTCCCACCAAGTGCCATCCTGAGTGCTGCTCGTAGCGCAGGCACGGGAGGGCGTGTGGAGTCCCTGACATCCTCTCCCAGCCACCTGATCAAAGATGCTCTCCAGGTTGCCCCGGGGCCCTTGACGGGCTTTTATTCAGCTTTGACTCCCCTGTGGCGCAGGAGGAAGCTCAGGAGGCTGGGGACTGCCTTGCCAAGAGCAGGGAGAAAGTGCTGGACGGGGCTTGCTTGGGCTGGTGGTGACATGCCCAGCTCCTGCCTGGAGCGCAGCTGAGCGCTGTGTCCGCGGGGCTGGGCTAGCGTCAGCAAGGCAAGCTGGGCCCTTTTGCCCCATGCTGCAAGGCTCGGTGTGCAGCAGTGCTGGTTGGCTGGCAAGGGTGCACGCCAAGGCATGACTCTCGTGCCCCGGCTGCGACGGCCCTGAGCTGGGGCTGATGCCAAGGCCCTTTGCCTTGCAGGTGTGCAGAGGCCCTCTCCCAGCACGAGGACCGAGGAGCAGCAGCCTGGCGTCCTGGCCTTCTGCGTCCCGCTGCTGCAGAAGGCTGCGTACGAGCTGTGTCCCGGGAGGCAGCGAGTCGCCTTGCGCGGCAAGTGTGCCGCCTTCCTGGAGCAGCACGCGCACAAATGCAGGAGCTGCGGCCAAGGGGAGTTTGTCGCCTTCCACCACTTCGCCGTCACCAGCAGCCAGGACGGAGGCAGCTGTCGGGACCCTGCCAAGGGAGGCGACTCATGCAGCTGGGAGGCCTTGGTGCTGGCTGGAGAAGAGCTGAAGCAGGATAGGACCCACGCCACTGGGGGTACGCTGTGCACCGTGCTCCACAGCCCGGGCCCTCCAGGAGCCCAGGGGTGTATGCTGGGGATCGGCTGGGAGGAGGTCTGCCGGGGACAAGCCCAGGAACTGAGGACAACCACCGCAGACTTTGCTCAGCGTGTCGGCACCCTCGCAAGGGTCCTTGAAGCCCAGTGGGAGAGCGAGAACAGCTCTTCCCCTGGGGCAGGCGAGGAGGTGTCTAACCCCCTGATTTCTTTGCAGATGCCGCAGAGCAGCAGGCTTTCATGGAGGAGGAAACTGGGTGAGCAGACAAGGGTTTGATTCTCTGTAAAGGCAGGGGCCTCAGGGGTCTCCAGAGGAGACCAAGGAAGCGCTGGCATTTGCCTGCTGGTTGTGACTCTAGCTTAAGGAAGAGGCTTTCTGTGAGGTGGGAGCGGGGAAGAGATGGCCACGGAGGTGAGACAGTGCTGGAGGAAGCCCGTGGGCTCCTAGTGATGGTCACACTACCCTGGAGCAGGCCTTGCTTTCCAGTTCCTCGAGAGGAGCGCTACAAGATCTGCAGGCGAAAAGCCACCACAGGGAGCCGGGTGGTTTGCCTGGGGGAGGTGACAGAAAGCCCAGCTTGTCTTCTTCTCCCTGGCTACAAAGCAGCTGTAGGAGTCATGCCTGCCCGTGGGCTCGCGCTCTCTTTTGAACAAAGGGCTTTTGATGGCCTCTCTGTGGGGCAAAAGACCAGTGTAGGTGATGCCTGTGCATTCTTTGCTCTCTTCTTCCCCTGGGAACGGTGCTCTGACTAGTGTGGCGGAGCGGCTTCTGCCAGAGGGCGAAGAGACAACTGAGCTGCCCGACGAGACCGACAGGCAGCACAACGGCACACACTGGTGTGAATGCCGAGCCATCGTGGAATCGGTGCTTGTGCCTTTGGCTCGCCACTACGTGGCAATGGGCGATGCCGACCGAGCCTTTTACTACCTTCTGGAGTGTGCTGCTGCCTACCTGCACGTCTCCAACAGCTACATGGTGAGTTGCCTCGCTCGCCAGTGCCCACCGTGCACGGAGTCCTCTCAGTCAGCTGGCTCTGGGCAGGACAACTTCACCGCTGCAATAGGGCATGCCTTGACGGGGCCTTGGAAGGGACATGCTGGGGTCAGAGCCTGACTTCTTCCTCCGGCTTGCCTCTTCTGTGGACGGAGACACAGGCCACCGTGCCCATAGCAGGAGGGGAATTAGCAGGGAGGGGATCTGAAGGAGCACTGGTGCCTGTGCTCTGAGCCGGCGTGACTGTGTTGGGGTGGGCATCAGCAGGGGGAGAAACGGGCCCTCTTAAGACAGATGCCAGAGGCAACAGGGGAGGACGAGGCCGGCCATGGGCTCTGCATCACGCTCACCTGCTCTCTCTGTGCTTGCGCAAAGGCCCTCATGAAGCTGAACGAAGCGGAGGTCCTGAGGAAGATGAAAGCCACTGCGATAGCCTGCTTTGAAGAGGCCACCTTCTTCAGCCTCAAAGGGGAGGTAAAGAGATGGGGAGGTCTGGAGGGATGTCCTGGGGGATGGAGCTGGATGCTTTCCCCGGCTGCAGGGGCTATCCCTGGCATCACCAGCCACCGGCAGACTCCGGCAGTCTCTTGGCCGACTCGAGCAGATCAGGGTGTTTCCCTTTTCCTCTGCAGGTTTGCTGGTGTATGCAACGCCTTCAGCTGGCAGAGAAAATGATGAGGCAGGCTTTGAGCTTGCTCAGAAGGAACTTCCCCGAGACCTTCCTTGGCGCCTTTGTCAAGGCTCAGGTGGAAAAGTTGCCTTGTGTCGCTTACGTGAGAAGAGCAGCCTGCCTTCTGCAGAAGGGCCGGTAAGGAGCAGAACTGAGAACCTAGGGGAGGAAGAGCCATTTCCTACCTGGTCCCAGACCTGCCTGGGCTTGAGGCCACACGTGACCTGACGCACGGCCCTTACAGGACCGAGGGGTTAAGGAGCGATATGCGGGTGGAATGGGGAACGACAGAGCCCCACACTCCCTCCCCCCTGCACGCTCCTTCCCCCCTGGGTAAAAAGCAGCTCACAGCCAGGGCTGTGCCTGCCGGCACGCGTCGACGGCGGCAGGGCCTTGGTGGTGGCTGGGGACAGAGAGCTGCAAACAGGGAGTAGAGGCTGACGAGGGGCAGGGCTCAGGAGACTGGGAAGGAGCAGTGGGTGGGGGTGAGGTGTGAGAGCGAGGAAGCTCAGAGGGCGATAACCCTTTTCTTGCCGGTTCCCAGCTTTGCTTGGGCCCCCGGGCGCTGTAGCGCCAACGCGCCCTCTCGAGCGGTCAGCTTCCCCTGGCGGCACTGCTTTGTTTGCCCCCTTCCTCTCCATCAGCTCCCTTTCCTCCCAGGAGGTGCGACTGGCTTGTCCGCCGCCCTGCTTTCCCCCAGCCCTGGCTGATTTAGCGCTGTACAGCGAGAGCCTCTGGGCCCAGCAGTTTCTCTCGTGCAGCAGGATGAAGAGGCTGGCCTGGCTGCTGCAGCAGAGCTGCTGCCTTTCCTTACTGGAGCGCCTCTTCAGCCTGGAGGGCACTTCCAGCGGACGGAGGTTCTCCCGCCTGGCAGCGCGCATGAAGGCCAACACGGACAGGGCGTTGGACTCCTGTTGGACAGCAGAACTCCCGCCACGCACAGACTTAGGACACAGACAGATGCCAGCACAGACGCAGACACAGGTACAATTGGGCACACAGGCACCGTACAGAGACCTTCACAGACGCCGGCACCAATACAGGCAGGGACACCCGTACTGATACCATCAGAGATACCACCGCCCATTCCGTTGCAGGTGCAGATGCCGTTGTAGAGGCCGTGGCAGACACAGATACCGCTGCAGACGCCCTTGCAGAAACCAGGTAGTCTTTCAGATGCAACTGCAGACGGAGATGCCATGGGAGAGACAGATGCCACACCAGATACCCTTTCGTGCGCCACTGCAGATGTAGACACAACCGGAGTGCAGAGAGCATTGCAGATGCCCTTGCAGACAGAGGGAGCGTTGCTGATGCAGGTACCATTTCAGAGGAAGGCATCTTTGGGGATGCCGGTGCGGATGCAGATAAAATTGAAGACGGAAACGCAGATGGAGACCACGTTGCAGGTGCTGTTGCAGGTGCAGTTAGCGTGGCAGATGTTTTTCTTAAACAGGGACCATTCAGGACAACTTTACCGACTTCTTCTGTCACCAGAGCTGTATATTTGTTTTCCAAATAAAATGGTTCTTATGAAAACTCAGGAGTTCTGTTCTCCTCCATACAACTCTGCAATGACCAAGTCAAGTGGTATCGCCAGAGCGTTTCAACCTACTAGACTTCAGGAGACATTGATTAGCATTTGTAAAGCAACTTGACAGTGTTTTGGAGGGCTACAAAAGTAGAATTTGTAATGGCATGTTGCAGTTCCTTCTTTGTTGGATGGAGGAGTCAATATTAGTACAATTAGCCACTTCCCATCCCAAGCAGTTCTGAAAGAATCCAGCGTGTTTTGAAAGAATCGGGGAAGGAAGGCGCTTCCTTGTGTTTCAAGCCTCTTCTGTCAAGGTACATTGGTACTGAAGTTCAAAAATAAGCACACGTATTATGTGAGTTATCTCTGAAATAAGTCCGTTCACCGACAGAGAGCCGCCACAGTTTCTATTGTAATTTCACCAAAGACACCAAAGAGTAAGACATTTGTCAATGTCAGGCAGAGTTTGCCTTTGGTGAAGCCGACTTGGCTGTCACCAATCACCTCCCTATTTCCCATGTGCCTTAGTAGCGTTTCCAGGAGGATCTGCTCCATGACCTTGCCAGGCACAGAGGTGAGACTGACCGGCCTGTAGTTCCCTGGGTCTTCCTTTTTTCCCTTTTTGAAAATGGGCGTTCTGTTTCCCCTTTTCCAATCAGCAGGAACTTCACCAGGCTGCCACGACTTCTCAAATATAATGGAAAGAGGCTTGGCGACTTCATCTGACAGCTCCCTCAGGACCCGTGGATGGATTTCATCTGGTCCCATGGACTTACGCACCTTCAGGTTCCTCAGATGGTCCTGAACCTGATCTTCTCCTACAGTGGGCGCTGCTTCATTCTCATAGACCCTGCTTTTGCATCCTGCAACTTGGGTGGTGTGGGTGGAGCCCTTGCTGGTGAAGGCCGAGGCGAGAAAGTCATTCAGCATCTCAGCCTTCTCCGTGTCCTGGGTGACCAGGTCTCCTGTGTCCTTCCTGAGAGGGCCCACACCTTCCCTAGTCTTGCCTGTACCCGTGACGTACTCATAGGAGTTTTTCTTGTTATCCTTGATGCCCCTAGCCAGATTTAACCAGGCTGGGAAGTTTTCAAGTGACGTCCCTGACCCCGGCCCCGGGGAGGCAGCATACCTCCCTGTCAAGAGGGTCTGCGCGGCATATTGGGCCTACTACTATAACCCGCCTCTTCTCCCTTGCAGAGGCAGTTTTTAAACTGGGGGTAGGCCTTGCTGGTCCCGGCATCTCTTCTGGTGTAGCCAAACCATCTTCCATGCCATCCATGGGCTGGCCTCCCTCCTCAAGAGCCTCATACCTGTTGTGCAGAGGCACCTGGTCGGGGGATGTGGGCAAGGAGGGAGTTCGCTTCCCTCCCCTCGTAGGGACTAGCCTCCATTCACTGGCCTCCTTTTGGCCACTGCCTTCAGTGGCAGGGCGAAGGGACCAGATCTCCTTCAGCTCGGGGTTTTTTTGGGGGCTCTTCTGGTTTTTGACTCAGGGAGGTCAGAGTCTGCTTCCACCAATCCATTCCTTTCTCACTCTCCCTGATGCTCCGCAGCCCTTCTGTTTCCTCTTTCAGCTCTGCTGCCAGGCTGAGCAGATCATCCCCCTGGTGGCACCTCACGCAGCTGTCACCTCTTCTACCACCCACCAGCCCTGGGAGATTAAGGCACTCTCTGCAGCCGGCGACCTGGGGGGCTGCGTGCTTCCAGGGGAGCTCAGTTGGTACGGCCACGTCTGCTCTGGCAGGTGCAGCAGATGCGGGAAGCTGCGTCCTTCAGTTGGAGACCATGGCTGACCTTCCCCCCCGAGCGTCCTGCGCCCTTCCACGCGAACTGACGCGCCATGCCCTGTCTGCCCGCCCTGTTCCCCGCACTCCCTTGGGCCGCCTTTGAAGGGGCTGGGGGCTGGCCGCTGCTGCTGCAGGCTCACTTGCCTCAGCCAGTGACCGTTGGTGGCGGTTACGCCTCCTTTAAACCTGCCGCTGCTGCTGCAGGCTCCGCCCCGGCCTCGTCAGACGCTCTCGCATCAGCTGTCAGCTGCGGGCTCCCTGCGGGTCCCTGCCACTGCCCGGTCTTCTCCCGGCCTCAGAAAAACTCGGAAAAAGCCCCTTTTCGCCACCATTGCCCGGCTCTGCTGCCGACGTGCCAGCACCGGAGCTGTTTGCCTCGGCGAGTGACCTGTGCTTGTAGATTTGCTGGCTTAAACCCTGTTTTTCATTTTACTGAGCCTCCACTGCACCAAGTGAAATTAAATTTCCAGTATTTCAAGTACTCTTGAGCGTCTCCCTGTGAAGCTGTGAAAGTTACTGCATTGCTCAAAGCAATGATGAGAAGCTCTCTGTGGTTCCAATTTGTAGCTACCACATGCTTGGTGACTTGACATTTCAAAAAATGGGTCTCAGCTGACCCATCCCCACCTGTTTGGCTTCTGAAGGAAAAACACTCATTTTTTAAAAACGCGACATGACGAGGAGAGTATCTTCTCCGTTGTTTTTGGTCCTAGATACAAACATTGGGCTTTTTGTCCTCGAGGTGAGACTGACCCGGAACATCCCACACAGAATCTCAAATACAAGGTTGCCGACTTCACGCCAAAGGCAATTAGCAAGAAAGAAATACAGTCTCCTCTGTTGACATTCGGGGACAGGTAGAGGAGAGTACTTCATTACTTACCAATGAAGTAATGAAGAAAAAAAACCCAAGGAACACAACACGCGTATTTATGCATGTATCATCACATACTCATCCTTCAGCCCTCGGGTTTGGGCTTTCTGATTCTCGGCACAGTGCTGGATGGTTTGTTTGCCGCACACTACGTTCTCCTCCTCCACAGGAATTCGTAGTTAGTACCAACCGTTTCATTACAGAACCAGAGCACAACACAGAGGGCAGTCAATAAGTAGCGGGTTTTGGTTTGTTACTTAGGATCATAGGTAAGGCATTCTTACCTATGGTAAGAATATAATAAGGTATAAAGAAGAGAACGGTATAACTCCCAAGAGAAATTGTGATCTACCAAGGTATAGATATATATACATATAAAAGTATATATATATCTCAATTAATGTGGAAACATTCTTTGTTTTTATGGGACTGTTGAATTGGGTCTCTAAAGAGTCTCTTCTGTCCCTACGGGACAGGAGAACAGCATGAAAGGAATAGGTTAGGGAAAACTGTTTGGGTTTTTCCTGCCTCAGGCAAGGGCAAACCCATTCGTGGGACTGTTTTTGCTCAAGGACCTGGAGGTACTTGGTGGGTGATGCTGGAGAATGGGGAAGCTCAATGTGTACCCCAAGGAAATTCGACCCTGGGTGAGAAGACTTAATTCCGAGCTGTGTGATATTAACCGTTATATGATACTAACAGTGTTCTAGAAGTGTTCTTCAGGATAACACAGTAGTGATGAAACCTGAATGTTGTGGTTTGGCCTCAGACGGCAACAAAGAACCATGTGCCGCTCGCTCGGGCCTTCCCAATACAGGACTCTTGGGTTGAGACAAAGGCAGTTTAACAGAACGGCAAAGGGAACAAACAAACAACAACAATCACACGGACAGAGGAATATACAAACACGATTACGGAACCGCCGCTCCCCGCCGCTCACCGACCGGACCCGGGACGCCCCAGCCTGCTCCAAACGGTGACTTCCTGCCCCCTCCGCCAGCAGCTCAGGGTGGGCATGGCTCACATGGCATGGAATACCAGGAAAAATTAACCCTATCCCCGCCGGAACCAGGACATTATCCACCCCTTATTCCATACCATCTATGCCATGCCCGGATCTTACAGGTTCCAATGAATTGCCACCACTTTCCCCTGTCATATATATATATATACACATATATATTCATGCGGATATAATGCCCTTAGTTTATGGGCCATCCCTCCAAAGCGTCCGTTGAGTTCTTTTAATCCATGGCTTTGGGCTCCACCTGTTAGAACAGTCTCTCAGGGCAGGTGAGATGCTGGGTGGCGCTGGTCTGTTGCATGCTGTATTTTCGGAGGTTGTGACTGGTGCACCCGGTGTGGCTCATGCACACAATCCGTGGGCTGAAGACGTAGATCTTGAGGAAGTTGCTGGGCGCCAGCTGCTGAGGTCAGTTCTTATCCCATCACCCCTGTGCCTTACTCATAGTACAACTGATAGCAATTATAGTAATGAGCACATACAGTGAGAGTGTTACTTAGCAATTAACAGCACACAATTTGATTCATTGGCTATTCTCACCCAAAATCAGATCCCCATGAGGTATACGTCGGACTTCCCCATGCTGCCACATCACGCACCAAGTGCACCCAGGTCCTTGGGCAAAAGCAATCCCACGGATGGGTTTGCCTTTGCCCGAGGCAGGACTAACCCAGACTGTCTTCCCTAGCGTATTCTTCATGTGCACTACGGGGACTTTATCCCCTTCTACGGTACGTGGAAGTTTTGATTGGGCAGGGCCAGCCCCATTGGTAGATCCCCTGGTGTTAACTAGCCAGGTAGCTTTTGCTAGATGTGTATCCCAATGTTTTAAAGTCCCACCACCCATTGCTCTCAGGGTAGTTTTTAACGATCCATTGTATCGTTCTAGCTTCCCGGCGGCTGGTGCGTGACAGGGGATGTGATATACCCACTCAATGCCATGCTCTTTGGCCCAGGTGTCTATGAGGCTGTTTCGGAAATGAGTCCCGTTGTCCGACTCGATTCTCTCTGGGGTACCATGTCACCACAGGACTTGCTTAAAAGAGCAAAAGGTGGTGGGCTGGCTGCCTGCAAAAGCAGCCCCACAGCCACAGCCTTCTGCGTGGAGGCAAGGGGGAGGAGTGGGAAAGGCTGCTCCACAACTTTTCAGCCCCCTGCCCTGAAAGCAAGGCTCTCGTGTGCAGGTGAAGGGGCTGGTGGAGTTCCTCTTAGAAAACCACTGGGGCCAAGACGTCTGGCCTTTCCAGTCCCTCAGCTGAGGAGTCGCCAGCAGCCAGGGACACATCCAGAGGTAGGAGGAGGGACTGAGGGTTCTCACAGCCAGAGCAGAAAGCTGGTGGAGGGCTTTGGGTGGGTTTTGCTTTAGGTGTTGTCCACTTCCCACAAGTCACTTGGCTACACGAGTTTTTGCTTTCCAGATTTGCCTTTGGAAGAGCAACGTGGCCCTGCTGGGGAAGGTGATGTAGAGCACCAGGCCAAAGCCTTCCTGGACGCACCACCCTCTCTGCTCGTCCTCCAGAAAGCAGCAGGGGTAGATGCGGTGAGAGGACGGGAAATGGCAAAGGTAGGGCAGGTCCACAAACCCTGGGACAAGGCGTCTCATCTAGGAGGAGGTTCCCGATGAGTTCAAGGAGCTGCTCTGCCTCTTCCTGATATTTTTGCTCTGTTGGATTTAGGTAGGGCGTCCCTTGCCACCTGCTAACGCCAACATTTCTGCTTTAGGCACCCGCCGCTTTGCCTCCAACTGCCCCAGAGACCACGGAAGATGCCCCAGGATGCGCACAAGAACTAAAGAGCCTTTCCCAGGAAAGACGGTTAAAGGAGTCAGCTTTGCTTCCATCAAGACGTGATGAATCCAGTTGATCCTGCCTTTACCTATCTAAACCCACTGGGGGATGGAAAGCTTTGCAGGCTCCCTCCAGGAAACTGAAAACCCAAAAGGAAGAGAGAAGAGGCCTGGGATGAGGAGAGGGAACGCTGGCAAGAAGAGGAAAGAAGGAAGAGCGCAAAAGATGGGGACGGAAAAAGAGGAGGGAGAAGCCCAGGTGTGTCCCAGGCTCTGCTACCCATCTTTCCCAGCTGGGGAAACTGCTCTAAGGCAGTCCAAGGGGCTGGCAAGGGAGGGCAAGGGACGGTGCTGCGCAGGGTTTGGGAAGAACTCCACGGCAGCTCCCCAGGGGCTCCCCATGGAGCCCTGCTGCGTGGCACAGGGGCACTGAGCACCTCTGCACACGCAGGGGCCTCTAAGGGCATTTCCATGGGGGATACGGTGCCAGAGCCCTCCCCTCGGCAATGCCCGCAAGAGCTCTCTCTTCTGGGCTACAAACTACTCCTTGTCCACTCTGTTTCCCAAAGAAAGGGCAACCAAGTCCTGCCTCTGTGGGTTCATCAGTGCTTTCCGACTCTCGCTGTAGATGCCCATTTCCTTTCAGGAGCCGAACCCCTGCCATTCCTGGGCTCCCGCACCTCATGTCTGTCCACAATAAAAGGCTGTTTTCTCCCATCTGACTGCGCCTCTCGTCAGCTGTTCTGGAGTGAGAGCTCTTGTTTTGCGATGGTGCTTGTAAGCATCTGCTCTGCAACCGCTTTGAGCAAAAGAGAGTAAAATCCTGTTCCCACTTGTAACCCTTGTGCTGCGTGTCCTTGCAAGTGGTTTTGGAGATGAAAAATCCATGGCATTTCAGGCTCATCATGATTTGACTCATTGGAAAGGAAGGAGAAGGGAAGGAAAAGGGGAAGGGGAAACAAAAGGGGAAGGAAAAAGGGAAGTAAAATGAGAAAGCAAAGGGGAGGGAAGGGAAGGAAAAGGTTGGACTGCTGTGCTGTGCTCCCATTGGTCGAATGTGGAGATTGACAGTGGCAGCGGGCCAATGGAGCGGTGCAACCCAAGAAGGAGGGGGCGGGCGATGGGGCAGCGGTGGCCAATGGGCGCCCGTCGTGGGCGGGCCGGCCCGGGGGAAAATGGCAGCCGGCTGGAAATGGGAGCGGGACGGTCGGGGCGGAAAGCAGGGCCCGGCGGGTGGTTGGTTGGGCTGGGCCCGCGGGGCCGCTGCGAGCACGTGGTGAGGCAGCTGGAGCATGTGAAGGTGAGTGGGCGGCCCCGAGGGGTGGTGGAGGGGCGGGTAGGGCCCTGAGTGGGGCTGTGAGGGCTGAGGGGGGGCATTGACGGGTGGGAGGGGGGTGTCTGGGCCCGGCTCCCCGCAGGGTGCCTTGGTCCTGGGGGGTTTGGGGTGCGGTGCCGGCGATGGCGGAGAAATGGAGCCCGTCAGGGTGGTAAGAAAGCGATGCTCGGGCCGTGCTGGTGCCGCCCCGGAGGGACGCGGGGCCGGGCCCTCCGCAGTTTGCCAGCGCTCCCCGCAAAGTGTCGGTGGGGCCCTGGGTGTGCCGGGCTGTGGGGTGTCTGCCGTCCCTCAGCGTCGCCCAGGGGGGCTGCAGAGGGGGGCGAAGCAGAGAGGGGAAGCAGAGAGGGGGAGCCGGTTTGTGGCCTGACCCGGAGAGTGGGACTCCTGCTGCTGGGGCTGGCAAAGGGGCTGGCGTGGCTGGTTTTGGGGCTGAGAAAGAGAGGGAGTTGTGTGGCTTTGGGCTGAGGAAGAGGGCTGGAGATGAAATCCGCGCCAGGCCCCTTCTCTCTGCGCGGAGGATCTGTCCCAGCCCCGCTCCTGAGGGGCAGAGGTGAGGTGGGGGTCCCCCATCTCATCCCCCTTGGCTGGGTGTGACAAACAGGCTCATTTCTCCTCTCTTCTTTTCCCAGCGTCACCTTCTGCGGCACGGCAAGAAAACCCTGCATGGCTGATTCCGCTCACTGCTCAGGTAGTCGCATGCCTGGGGCGAGACACGTTTGTGAGTTCCGGGTCGCTACAGATCTTCCCCGTCAAAGCCGCAGAACAGGCAAATTTGCTGCCAGTGCAGAAAAGCTGATGAGGAGTTTTGTGCTTGTTTTTGTGCGGCTATTTAGTCGTTTGAGGACCAAAGGCCTCCAAGAGAAGCGTTATAAAAACAGGTGTTTTTATTAATACTAAAGTGAGAAGTGTAGAGTAACGCGAGGAATAAGTGCATTTTTTATTAGCGTCGACAGCTCTAGAGTCGCCAATAACAGCACTTCAAAAGCGCTCGTGTCCGGGGCGCTCTGAAAACCATTAACTCATTAATCCGGTGCCAAAGGCTGAGAAATCATTTCAGGAGCTCAAGTCTTGGGATGTTTAATGAAGTGAGATGGAGCCTTTCAAGTGGCGGTAACGTGATGCTGCTGGAGAAGTTGTTAGAGGAGAGCAATTAGTGCTTTCCTGGGAAATACGGGCCGTATTTATTACAGCACCTCACGTACGCATGCGTCTATCCTGCCGCAGCTGTTCCCCCTGTCCTGCCGCAACTGTTCCCCACTCGCCTTCCTCACTTCCTCTTCCTCACCCTTTCAGGCACGTCAACATCGGCAGCCAATTCCAAGCGGAGCTTCCCGACCTCCAGGACCCAGCCCGTTTGGAAGAGGAGGAAGAGGGAGCGTCGCTGGTCTGGAAACCCTGGGGCGACTTCGAAACCAACCCGGAGACGCAGGAGAAAGGTTTTTCTAACGCTTCTCTTCCACTTTCACCCCACCCAGGGATATGATGGGTTGAAAATTCCACCTTTTTGGGCTTCTCTCCCTCCTTTTCTTGCCCGCCTTCATGTTCGAGGGAAGGAGATGGCTGGGTTTTGGTGGGAGAGTGACTAAAGAATAACGGGCGACGCTCTCGGCAGCGTCTTCCATGAAAAACGGGCGTTTGGAGCTGTCCCACCTCATCTGCGGTGCCCTCGGGAGAGAGGAGTTTTCTCTCTGAGCTTTTAAAGTAGAGCTATTTGGGATATCGGACTTTTTTCTCTGCCTTTTTCTCATCTCCGGTCTCAGCTGCGCTCGTCCTGTTTTCCCTCCCTCTCCTATCGCCCCTTTTCTTGAGGAAAACTTGACTTTTTCTTGGTTTTCGTTGCATTTGTAGTTACAAACCTGCTCCATTTGGCTTCTGCCAACACCAGGCCAGGGGGACGGGTCAACCTGGAGCTCGCTCTGCATTGCCTGCACGAGGCTCAAGGCGACGTGCTGGTAAGAAGCGGCAATTTCTAATTAAGAACGGACTTTGTTACTGGTTTGAGCTGGGCGTCGCTCCGAGTTTTCTATTGCGCGGGCCGGAATCTCTTTGCTGAAGGTGCAGGAGGTTCTTGGGTGATGCCTGTCGCTGCGTTAACGTCTCTTGGGCTTCCAGAGCCCTCTCCTGGTGCATCACTAAGGGTTTGGGATGGAGAATAGAATTACGCCCAAATGAAGGGATGTTAGCTAAAAGCCGAGGTCTGCCCTCGGTGAGCCCCGAGCGGGTCTGCTTTGCTCCCTCTTCTTCAAAGAAGGGCTTTAACACCCCTCAGCATCTGCTGCGTCGCCACGAGGAGTGAGAATTTCCCTTTTGTCTCCTCCGGAAGAGGAATTTAAGTCTTTTTTCCCTATGAAATCTCGCAGGAGGCGGCAGAGAGGCTGCATGGTGGGCCGCCTCGGAGACCCGAATCCCATCCCCTGGCTGATTATCATTACCCAGGTAAACGAGGAGAACAGATCCCGGCATTCCTTTTGCTCCGATTGAATTGAGTCTTAAAAATATTCTTTTGGGGTGGGGAAAGGAGAAGTTTTAATCCCTTTCTGGGGCTTTTGGAGGCGCGGGATGCCGATTCTAATAATTTGCGTGTCGCTGGTTAATTCCTAGGCTCAGATATTTGGACACCGGTGGAGGAGCAGTTGTTTAAAGAGGCTTTTTACATCCATAAGAAGAATTTTCGCCTCATACAGAAGCAGGTATAAAGCCGTTAGAGCGAGGCGCAGCTTGTTAGCGTGGGCAATTTTAACCCAGAAAGTCATATTTTGAGTTGCGTGTTGGAATCCTGTTCTTAGGACGCTTCTTCTTGCTAAAAAACCACCGGTACAAGGCCTATTTTTGCCCTAATGTGTGACCACAAAGGAATATTTAATACCTCTGGGAGAAAATACCAGAGATATTATAAGAATAATGACAGTTTAATGACTTGCTTAAAAGCACCGAGACCGCTAATCCCCCATAGGCTAGCTGGCTATGAAGTACATATTTTCCCAAATTCAGACAAGAGAGTTCTAGAAGTGCAGTTTTCCCCAGCATTACAAGAGAAGTTAGTGCCGTGTCGCTCACAGCAGGACACCGGGTAATGGCGGTGACAGACGGAAGATGTCACTGCGAGCCGATTGTGATGCGTGAGGTGAGTTGCCGGGCAAGCGATGACCTGCAGAGGAGGCCGCCGCCTGGTGACTGTGACCACCCCGGGAAGGCGGAGGGCTAGTCGCCCCGCACAGAGGCCCCGGGCTCAGTGTGCAGCTTGCACTGTGCAGTGAGGTCCTCGTCCTCCTCCCGGCTGGGCACGGCCGTCTTCTCCTGAGGTACCCCGTGTGCCGCAGGGCGCTGACGATGGCTTCTGCCTGGGAGAGGAATCGTCACTACGGGGACCTGCAGAAAGCAGTCGCTTTCCTCCCCTCGCTCCTTGCTGATAGCTCCCTCAGGAGCAACGACACCGCTCAGAGTGTCCACGGAGTGCTGCTCTTTGCGGATATCTCAGGTGGGGGGAGCAGGGAGGAGCAGCCACGGACATGAGCCATGTGGGGACACAGCAGGCCCTTTGGAGCCCCTCAGACAGAGTGGTCATCTTGTCACTGCTGAGGTCTTCTGCTGGGACGCCCACAGAGAGCGGGATGGGTGACCTTGGGCGGTCCATCACGGCTGCCACCAGTGCGGAGCTGGCACGGGAAGGTGTCCCCTACAGGCTCTCGGGCCGGGCATCGTGGAAACAGCTGCCAGGTCTTTTGGCCCACATGGGCATTTCCTGATTTCTGGATGTCCCTGTTCCAGGTTTCACTGCGTTGACCAAGAAATTTGTGCAGAGGAGCGGCGTGGACAGAGGCACTGATGAGCTGGCGCAAACGCTCAATGAGTACCTGTGCGACATTTTGGAGGGTAGGAGCCGTGCTGCAGGACTGTGTGGCATCGGGCCGTGATGGTGGAGGGTGGAGGCAGCCTGGCAGAGGGCCTTGCTCTGTGGCTTCTGGAAGAAGGTGTCCACATGACTCTGCCTTTTCTTCCCTCTGTCCACAGAGTTCCTGATTTTTGGAGGAGACATCTTGAAGTTTGCTGGTAGGTTCTTGGGACGACGATGACCTCGGGCACTGAGCTGTAGCATTTAACTCCTGTGGCGGCCGTTTGCTCTGCGCTCCTTCTCAAGAGGCTCTGTGCAGCGCCTTGAGCCAGCTCTTTGGCCACGCACGCACCCCTCCAGCAGTGCCCTCTCTCCAGTGCTGCAACTGCGGAGGAGCGCTCGGGACAGGGGGTGTCACCGCTGCCAGCCGTCTGCTGCTGTGGCTGGCCCGGGATAGGAGAGGTGTCCCGGTGCCCAGGACATGGTCCTCCAGGACGATGGCCTCCCACAAGCCCATCTTCCTCCGCACGGCAGCTGGTTTCTGCTGTCTCTGCAGAACCAGACCGTAGGTCGGGGAGAGTCAGGTCTCGGCAGAGCCTTTACCTTCCCTCCCTTTCCCCAGGAGATGCTGTGCTGGTGCTGTGGAGAACACCACCCCAGGAGGTGGCCAGGACCATCAGCCTGGTGCTGCACTGTATCTGGCAGATCCAGAAGTACGGAAGGCGTGACACAGATGTGGGGCAGAAGATCCAACTGAAGATAGGTACGGGCGCTGTGCCAGACGCAGCTGTGTGGCACTCTGCCATGCCACAGGGTGCTTCTGGTTTGCTGGGCATCTGGGGCAGGCAGCTGGGGATGACGCCTGGCGCACTCAACACATTCTCAATGTCAACTCGGTTCGTCTATTTCTAGACGCCTGTTTTAGGGACTCGTGTCAGCGTCTCCCCCAGGAGGAGGGAGGATGCTCTACCCCTCCGTAATGCCCGTCTCCCCGCTGGGCTTCAGAGGAGCTTCTGAGCAGCCAAGATGCTGGGGGCTGTGGAGTTCCAAATGTTCCTGTGTCAGTTCTGCTTCTCCTTCTCCCCAGGGGTCTCTGCAGGGACCATGAGCCTCCTGGTTTTCGGAGATGAGAGCTGGCAACACTTCTGCATTTTTGGCCCGTGCCTGGCTGAAGTTCGTGACGCCGAAGAGGTTGCGGGTGCAGGTGAAGTTGTCCTCTCAGCCACCTGCTGGGAGCTCTGTGAGCAGCACCGGCTGAGGACCAAGCATCTCGCAGGCACAAGAGCTGTGCAGGCAGGTGGATGGGACGGCCTCGAGAGCCATTCTGAGGGCCTGGGCCTGGCCATGAAGGAGGGAGGTGTCGGAAGGCTGAGGAGATGAATGTGGAGAGAGTTGTAGGTGGGAAAGCGGGCAGGCAGGGGAAGGTCTTGTCCTTCCATCTCAAGGGTAACCGTGGGCTGGGCTTTCTTGCTTTGAGGGGTCAGGAGGCACTGGGAGGGTTTGAGCCCCAGCAGCAATGTCCTCTGTGGGCCATGGAGCTGTGGTTGCTTGGAGATGGGCATGCTTGGAGAATGGCTGTCCAGCTCCGGTGCTTCTGAGGAAGCACTGCTGTCCCATCCAGCCAGGTGGGCTACTTCTCCCCTTCTCTGGGCAGTGACGGTGGAGGGCAGGCTCTGTCCCCTGGGAGTCCTGGGGAGGCCAGTGGCAGTGCTTTCATTCTGTGTGTCTTCAGGTGACGGGCATGGATCCGATGCCTTGGTCCGAATGCCAAGACGCCTTACGCAAGCTCGTACAAGACCCAGTGAGACACCGCTCAAAAAGGGAAGGTGAGTGCCCACTTCCCCTTGCTCTGTGATTGTCCCGAAAGGTGGGGCTTTGCTGCTTCAGGGGCCAGAGAGGAACCACCTCCTCCCTCTTCCCTCTGTCCGTTAGCACTCAGGCTGTTGGGCCTCCCAGGGCGGTGGCTGCTGCCGCCTCCTCCTTCCAGGGGAGAGCTCTGCCCTCAGCATCTGGAGGTGGCAACATGAGCAAGCGCAGAAGACTCTTTCTCCCCCGGTTCCAGGGCCAGGCCCTGCTTTGCAACAGCTCGTAGTCCCGTCCACCCAGCGACCACCTGCCTTTTCTCTCCTCAGGTGCCATGAGGCCTGCTCTTCTCTTGCCCAGTGACCTGAACGCCGAGGATGTGCTTAGGAAGTACATACCAGTCGCTGCTCTCGGGAAGGTACGGCAAGGCCACCGCTGCTGGGGGCTGCATTTTCGGAGGGCAGAAGAAGTGGTGCCTTGCAGAGATGGAGCTCTTACGGGAACAGACCAATCAAAGAAAATGCGCCCTGCGATGACAACGCAGGGAAACTGAGCCCGGGGGCACCGGTGCTGCACCATTGTCTGCGTTGTCCTCAGAGAGACATGGGTGGCAGGAGGAGGACTCCTGTCCCTCTGTCTTTTCCGTGGCTATGGTTCTGGGTGTGCCGCGGACACGATGGTGGGATAAAGGGGAGATTCCCCTGAAGTCCCTGGAGCATCCCTGAGGGTCTCCCCTCATGTCCGTACCGGTCCCCAGATGGCGTGTTAGCGGAGCAGCCTTCTCTCCTTTGTCATTTGTGTTATGACTCGGCGTCTGCCTGCCGCAGGCTGGGCGGCCTGCCCGCCCTTTTGCACTGAGAGGAGGATTTATCCCTTCCTCTGCTATTACCCGCTATCGCCAGCACGCCTGCTCTCCCTCGGTACTGGTGTGGGCAGTAAGAGCCCGGGAGAGCAGGCTGGTGAAGCCGTCGTGCTCTTGTCTTCCAGCTCGATGCAGGACTGCCCATGGATCTCCTCTCTGAGCTACGGCCAGTCACCTGCATCTTTGTCCAGCTGCAGCTTGCTGCAGGTACCAGCTTGGAGCATCTCAGCACCGTCCTCAAGGAGGCCAGCAGGGTGATGCTAGAAATCCTCTCTCCTCACAAGGGCCACATCAACAAAGTCCTCCTGTGTGATAAAGTAAGTGGGGGGGAACGGTGGCCTCCCCCAGCGCCAGAGGGTGGGCAGTGAGCGCGAGGGAGAGACTCCCTCTTAGGCGCTGTAGCAACATGTTCCACATCTGTCCTGGGCAGGGCTGCACGTTCCTCTGCGTGCTGGGACTCCCTGGAAACAAGCTGCCCTGCGAGAGCCTTCACGCCCTGCAGAGTGCTCTGGAGATCTTCAACTCGTGCTCCACCATGCTCAAGGAAACAGAGTGAGTGTGTGGCGGGGGTCGGCGGGGTGCATGCTGCCTGGGACGGCGCAAGGGGGCTTCCCAGAAAGAGATGTGCCTTCTAGCTTGCTCTCCCTTGTCCCTGGCAGGAAGGAGGCAGTGCCCTGAGAGGTGCAGGCAACCCCTGGGCTCAGCCCACGGCAGCCAGACGGAGTCCCTCCAAGCACACTCTGCTGGCCACCGTGCTGGAAAGAGCCCTCGTGAGGGCCAGAGGCCGCTGCGGCCAGAGGCAGGCCCTTCTGGGCCACTGCCCCATGAACGGGGATGGTGCCCAGCCACCTGATCCCAAGTGGCTGTCATCGCCAGGCGGTGACATGGCGGGCGCCTTCTTCCCTCTCTCTTTGCTCACAAGAGGGCTGTGGCCCTGCCCGTGCTCTGCCCCTGCCCCTTGTCCCTTGCAACCTGCAGATGTTGCACCCCTGAACTCTCCACGTCCCCGAGACCCACGCTGGCAGGGCAGCACAGCCGGTGGCCCAGGCTGGCACCGAGGGGAGGTGTGGGAAGGGATGAAGCCAGGCGGGCAGGACTGCGCCTGGGGCGCTGCTCAAGCCCTGCTGTTTCCCTGTGTGCCAGGACAATGTCTGTGGCAGTTACCAGAGGGACGATGTTCTGCGGAGTCACTGGCCACCCGCTGAGACACGAATACACAGGTATTGGCCTGGAAGGGTGCCGCGGGGCTGGTGGCACGGGCCACACCGACGCATGCTCTCTCTCTCTAACGCATGCTCTCCCTCTGGCAGTCCTTGGCCAGAAGGTGAACTTGGCTGCCCGGATGATGGTGCACTACCCTGGGCTGGTGTCCTGTGATGCAGTGACCTACGCCGCCTCCCGGCTGCCCGCTTCCTACTTCAAGGAGCTGCCGGAGAGAGAGATGAAAGACCTCAGGCAGCCTGGCCCTGTCTATCAATACGTGGGGGTCACCGAGGAAAGGTGAGTGTCCTCTGAGACGGTCGGAAGCCCTGGCGTGGCAGGCTTTTTGCCCCTCTCCCCTGCTGTCTACAGCTGCTGAGAGAGCAGGAGTGAAACCACAGGGATGGGGAAGGTTTGTCTGTCTTGGTAGACACAACCTGGCCTTGTGGGCTGGGTCTAAAGGGCTTTGGGCTGTGCTTTCCGTGCTGTGCTTGCTCCACCACGTGCCCTGGGAATGCTGACCCAAGGAGTTTTCTGTCCCAGCTGCTCCGAGCAGGAAGCTTTGGGCCAGTCTGGTCCCCATGGGGAAACGTGGACCATCGGGACACTCTTCCTCAGGTCTTCCTGCAGAAATCTCAGCTCTTCTGGGCCAGGATTTCACCTTCCCTTTAGAGGACGGTTTGAAGGTTACCACTGCCGTCTCTTTGAGACTGCGGGAAGACTTGAGCCAAAGGTGCCAGGTGCTTGGCGTCCCAAGCCCTTCAGGGACACAAGTCCCCCTTTCAAAGACGCTTGGTGTTCTTGGCCAAAGTGGTAAAGCTGTCTCCCAGCCAACAGCACGCCCTGGCTTCTTTCACGTGTCTTCTCCTGTTTCTCTGGGTTTGGCCTCTGGGGATGGACTCTTGATATGTTCTTCTGTCCCACCGTGGCCGCTGGGCTTCTTTACGCTTGAAGCTGTCGTAGCGTGTCAGCTTGAACTTTGGCTGGGAAAGCGTGCAGGGGATAACAGCCTGCTCCAGAGAAAAGCCGGTACCCGAGGAGCACCTCCTTCCCTACCACGCCAGGCTGCTTCTCTAGGTCCCCTGGCTTCTCACCATCTCATTGACTTGTGTTGTCTTTTCCCCTGCTTCTAGCATCTTTGGCGTGGGTCTTACCAAGAAGAGGTCGGAGTACGTCCCCTTGCTGGGTAGGTGGAGAACGCCTTGCTCTTCTGAAGCCCAGGTTCTTCCCCTTGGTAACTTTTAGTGCCTTGCTGGGAAGGGAGAGGCTTTTACCAGGGATGGTGTTGCCTGCGGCAGCCCTAAGAAAGCGCCGCCTGTCTTGGTCTCTGCTTGCTTGATATCTTTGGGTGGAAAACGAGGTGGGGCGCCTGCTGCTCCCTGCTGTCTTCCAGAGCTGGTAGGAAGGTTGCTTTCAACTGTGGAGCTGCTCACAGCCTGGGGGCTAAACTGATCCCTGTCTTTGGGGTCAGGAAAGAGATTTCCTTCTGCCAAATCGATGGAGAGTTTTGACGGTGGGTTCTCCTCCTTCTACTCCTCAGAGCTGCTTTCTTGGCAGCATCTGGGCGAAGACACGGAAATGTCAGGAGGCAGGGGATGCCTGTATTCACTCGGGGTCTTGCCGAATGTTTTGGGCCCTGTTGTGGGTTAACCCCGCTTGGCAGCTCAGCCCCACAGAGCCACTCGCTCCCCACAGTGGGATGGGGAAGAGAATCGGAAGGGTTAAAGTGAGAGCACTGGTGCGCTGAGATACAGACAGCTTAATAGGGAAAGCAAAAGCTGCACACACGCCCAAAGCAAAATCAGGCATTCGTTCACCGCTTCCCATGGGCGGGCAGGCGTCTTGCCATTTCGAGGAAAGCAAGGTTTCATCACGTGTGACGGTGACTTGGGAAGACAAATGCCATCACTCCGAATGTCCCCCCTTCCTCCTTTCCGCCGGATTTTCTTGCTGAGCACGGCGTTGTATGGTCTGGAATAGGCCTTTGGGCAGTTGGGGTCAGCTGTGGCGGCTGTGGCGGCTGTGCCGCCTCCCAGCTTCTTGTGCACCCCCAGACTGTTTGCCAGCGGGGCAGCGTGAGCAATGGAAAAGGCCTCAACGCTGCGCAGGCGCTCTTCAGCCATAACTAAAACCTGGTTGTGTTATCAACAGCGATGTTTGGTCACAAATACAAAACATAGACCTGTACAGGCTATTGCTGAATAAAATTAACTCTAGCCCGGACCAAACCAGAACGGGACTGGCGACGCTGCCTTAGCTACTGGGAGGTGCTGTGCAGCTCACGGCACAGCGAGGAGATGCTTTGAGTCTGTTTGGGACGCAGCTGCCTGAACCGGCTGCAGTCATCCCTTACAGTCTCGTGCTGGATCGCTGCGGGGAATCGCATGGGGCCGGCAGAATCTCCGTGCCTGTGGGATAGGGGAGAGGGCGAGGGGGCTGCGCTGTGGGGCAGGCAAGCAGGTGGCCCCGTGACTGCTCTGAGGAAGGCAGAGGTGCCCAAGCGTGGACGAGCAGGTGGGAAGGAGGCCTGGGTGCCGGCAGGCTGGCCGATGTGGTAGCGGGGAGGGAAGCTGCGGTGGAGGGTGCCCGCAAAAGGGACGGCTCTTTGCTTTTCAGCACGCCCCCAGCAGCTCGTTCTCTGGTTTGTCTTCGCAGGTCGGAAGCAGGAGACTGACCTCTTTGTCAGCTGCTTGAACGCCTATAGGGATTCAGGCCAAAGGAACATCCTGGCGGTTGAGGGCACGATGGGCTGTGGAAAGAGCCACTTACTTGCTGAACTGGCCTCTCTAGGCCAGGATGCTGGCCACAGGTACAGGTTTTCCACCTGTAGCTTTGCGACGCTGCCCCTGCCCATCCCCTGACAGCTGTGGAACGCTCCAGCCCCTCTGCCAGGGTACCTGGCCCTTGGACTGCAGCCTCCCGACAGAGCCTCCTGGAGACACTGCCTGGGAGCACCTGCGTGCTCCGCTCCCACCTCTGCCTCTTTGGGGAGTTGGAGGTGGCTTCTGGAGCCACGGCCTTTCCTCCTTCACCCCTGGGTCAGGCGCAGATAGAAGGAAAGAGCCCAAGCTCAGTGCTTTTCATCCCACTCCAGACCCCAGAGACAGCAGGGCTGCCTGTCTCAGAAGCCCTGCTCGCCCTCGGCGTGTTTCCCAGGAGGAGCACGGGGGCCTGTGCTCTGGCAGGCAGACCGATAAGGTCTGGAGCCCAAAGGCAAACCCACCACTTGCTCCGTTCTTGCCTCTCAGCCCCGTGAGTTCCTCTGCAGGGGGCACGTAGGGAGACCTAGGCCGGCGCTGCAGAGACACAGGCTCTGGACCCGGCTCTCCCGCTGGCTTGGCAGCAACTGCCCCTCTGTGCCCTTTCTCGTACGAGGAGGGAAAGGCTTGGCCTTCTGTGGGAAGCGCTTGGAGATGGGGGGCTGAAGAGCTCCCCGCAAAGGGCACCTCCGCCCCTCTTGTCTTAGAAGGCTGGGGCTGTGGGGAATCTCAGTGCCTTTTGCTTTTGCACCGCAGGGTGGTTGCCCTGGAACTGCTGGAGATCGACATGAGGCAGCCCTTCTCTGCCATCCGCATGCTGATGGCCAGGGCCCTGGGCCTCCAGGACTGTGAATCGCGCGGCGACAGGCAGCGCGTGCTGAAGACAAAGCTGCAAGGGACAATCGAAGAGAGCAGCTACTGCCTCCTCAATGACATTTTCGGTGTCAAGGTGAGAGCCAGAGGCCCCTGTGGACATTGAGAAGGCCTTCTCCTGAGCTTGTCTGGGTCTGACCTTGAGTGGGCACGCTGCTGGGAGTGCCTTAGCTCCGGGGTGGGCATTGCGGGGGTCACAGTGTGCATTTGCCATGCCTGGGCCTGGGGGGCTCCCTGTCTGTGGGGCTGGTGTCCTGCGCCGCATCCGCAGTGCCCGGTGCCTTGTTCGGCACCCTGGAAGTGGCACTGGAGAGAGGCTGTTCCTGACCTCGTGCCGAGGTCACCGCTGTGCGAGGGGTCTGCCCCAGCCAGCCCACGATTCCCACAGCCAGAGAACCGGCTCAGCCCAAGCCCCAGCTCTGCAGAGACCCTCAGCAGAGGGCCTTTGCTTTAGGCTCTGGGTGGAGTCCCCGCTGCGGCTCCCTGCCCCTGTGCTGGGCAGAGGTGAGGTGCTGAGGCTGTCAGAGACGGTGGGCTCTGCGGTCTTGCGTGCTGGGTAGGTGTGCCGAGCCCCGGAGCCGTGTTTCTCCCTGACTCTGCTTTTCTGGCCGGTTCCCCATTTCGGACAATGTTCGCGAGATGGATGAAACTCAAAGAAGACTGGAATTGCACTCGACTCGGGTGAAAGTGCTGGAGAAGGTGAGCATTTCTCCTTCCTTCCCCCTGGGTCAGAGAAGGAAAAACCCTGCCGTCTGCGGGCTCTGTACCACTGAGGTGTGAGCAGGCGGGATGACTGCGCACCTGGGTCATGGCCCGTCAGAGCCCGAGAAAGCCCTCGCCCCCCCACTTCCCCCCGCAGCCCCACAAACACACCCGAGGACTTTCCTCCCGTAAAGTGTGCCCTGGAGGAGGAACAATGTCTTCTGGGTTCCCTTGCCCGAGCTCCCTCCTTCTGCAGGGCAAGTGATGTTAGGTATGACCCTCCAGTCTCAAAGAGTCAGTAAGCTTCCGAGCGGGAAAGTGGCTGGGGAGAGACTTCAGAGCATCCTCTCAAGAGACGGAGGCTAAATCTCGTCCCCTGCAAGACAGCTGAGAATCCACTGGATTCCCCTCAGAGCAACCTGCTTTTTTTCAGACCCTTACAGGAGATTTTGGCATATTTGTCATCGACAATGCCCATTTCATCGACCCTGACTCCTGGTTCATCATGTCACCCGTGCTCCAAAAGGTCTCCCTCTTCATGGTCATGAGCTTAGCCCCAGGCTACGAGATAACAGAGAGCTTTCGCAAAGCCGCAGCAGACAACGCCACGTCCCAGAAAATCACTTATCTTCATCTGGACAAGCTGAAAGCTTCAGTTGTGATGCAGAAAGTCTGCAAGGAGCTCGGAGTGGTCAGCATCCCCAGGGATCTGGTGAGGTAAGTTGGAGGCAGGGGAGCTCTTCCTGAGGGCCTGAACCTCTGCTGACCGTGGTAGGGAATCAGCCCCCCAGGCAAGGGAGCGCAGGGCCGCTAGAAGCATCCCGGACTCTAGCGAGTGCCAGGCGTGGGCGGCTTGTTATGCCTCACCCTGGTGGGTGTGCGCTGAGAGCGGGCAACTCCCGAGACACCCAGCCTGGGAGGTGTCAGCCTTGGCTGCCGCACAGGGAGGAAGGGAGGAAGAGTCCTGAGCCCAGCTGTGTCTGGGTGTGAACAGAAAAGGCCTTGGTCTGGGTGGCTGGGCTGTGGGGGAGATTCCCCGGGGCAGAGGTCCATCCTCTCCAGGCTCCTGAGGAGAAGAAAGGCAGGGCTCGCTGCTCTGCGCTTTGGGCATTGTCCGCAATTCTTTTCCCGTGGACTTCGGCAAAGGCTGGAGGGTTCAGGGGGCACAAAATCCCAAGGCAGTGGGAGGACGATCCCTTTCCAAAGTGAGGTGTAGCTGTGATGAAGATGCTGGCTACCCTGGTATGCCTGAGTGACTGGCCGCCCACCTGAACTGTGTTTCACCTTACTTTCCTTGTGCTGGTCCCCGACGGGTCTGCTCCTGTGCAGGTTCCTGATCCGAACCAGCTCAGGGATCCCATATTACTGCGAGGAGCTGCTGCGCTGCCTTCGTGCCAACGACATGCTCCAGTTCTGCACCCGGAGGCAGTCTGGAAAAGCAAAGGACAACTGGGAGAGCCTGATCAGTAAGCACCTTGGCTGCGACTAGCGAGTTGCTGTGGCGTGTTCTCCACAGCAGAGTCTTGCCCCGTTGTTCCCCCATGGCTCTGGGCAGGGTCAGATCTTGGTCTGGCGGAGGTGCGGGCTCCTGTGCGCCTTGCTGTTGGGACAGGCAAAGCAGGGGCAGTGAGTTCTGGTGGCTCGGAGGGACCTACATTCTTGGGGCGGGGGTTGCGGGGCTAAAACACGGGGGAAATCATTCCGGAGCACATTTGTTTGTGGTGTTTCTTAGGCATTCCAATGGGCATGCAGTTTAACTTGGCCAAAGGCTAGCTCACTTGAGAACAAACCCCAGCTTGAGGTGAGGGACGAGCCCAGGAAACTTGAATCCCAAACCATAAATCCCTACAAGGGTGCCGGTAGTGGAAGAAAACGGTGGTGATGCCATCCGAGAGAGCAATGCCAGCCAGAGTGCCGCGGCCTGGGGAAGAGCCAGGACTGAGGCCACGTCTTGCATTAGCACCAGCAGTTTCCCTGGCTGTGGAGGCGGCGCTGTCGGAGGCAGCAATGCTGCTGCTTTCTGTCCCGGGGCATTCCGTCGTCCCCTGGGGAGTTGGGAAGCTTTGACGGAAGGACTGTGTGGGAAAGCTGGTGTGAAGGCAGAACATCTTTGGGAGGGCTATGCCAAGAAATGCTTGCGGTGGGAACTGTTTTGCTCTGCTTCATGACCACCACGTTCAGGACAGGCACTGGACCATGTCAGGGGGAACTTGTCCCCTCCCAAGTGAATCGTGAAGCGCTCGCGAGCTGCGAGTCGCTTTGCGAACTGCCTTATCGGTGCTCTCTTGCTCCGCCCAGCATCTGCAGCCGAGGCTTCATCCCTCGCAGCAACCTGGAGCTCCGAGGCGGGGAATGACGGGAGGGTCTGCCTCCTCAGGCCAGGCGTGACCCTGGAGAACACCGCGCTGCCCACCCCCTTGAAAGGTAAGGAGCCGAGCGCCGCTCTGCCGGCTGTCGGCTGTGCTGGGGCTCCTTCCCGGGGCAGGGGCTGGAGGGAGGCCGGGCATCCGTGTGCTGCAGAGTCACCCTCTGTGGAATAATTACTAAATTGACTAAAAATACAAAATACAGCATTGTTCACACATTAAGGAAAAATATAAAATCAAGAGGCTTCTGAGGTAGAAAATAGCTGCAGCTGGCATGAAGAATGCAACATCTGTGGTTCCCTGATAAGGATGCTTGTGAAGCTACATGAGGTACGGGGTGGGATGCAATTATTCTGCGGCTTTGCCTTATGATCTATGGCAGATATGGGAATGGGATGATAGTGTGAAAGAGATAAGGTGCTGTTGGAGGATTTTTAGTACAAAGGGGTCATCCTGTGAACACTCCAAGCACCGAAGAATTGTTAACAACTATGTAGGCTTTGTAAGTTTGAAGGTTATGCGAAAACATTGTAGCGATGTTAGAAATGCTGAGACAAACAAGATAGGAGAAAGTGTGCTGAACTCAGCGTGCAAAATGCAGAACTTCACCCAGGATATAGGAGGGGTGATTGTTTGCGTGGACAGATACTTTAAGTCAATTATAATGTGTTGCTTACTGCATGCACAGCTCATGCAGCCAATCGGCAAAGTGTCATCGCGTGATGCGGAACCGGAACGTCTATAATAACTGAGCTATCTGTGCAATAAAGTGGCATTAACCTGATCATATTGGTCGTTGTGTTACTGTCCGAGCCTTCCGCGTCAACAAGCTGCCAATTAGCTGCCCGCTCGATACTCGGGAAACATTTTGTCAAATTTTGATGAAATGCTGTCCTTTGTGCAAACTTTGCTCATTATAATGTCATTATAATACCAAAACACAC
Organism: Rissa tridactyla; assembly: GCF_028500815.1. Lineage (NCBI taxonomy): Eukaryota > Metazoa > Chordata > Aves > Charadriiformes > Laridae > Rissa > Rissa tridactyla. The sequence goes on from NC_071479.1 coordinate 15,639,706, forward strand.
CTCCATCCCGAAGGCTGCCCACCTCCAAGGTGCGACCAGTCCTCCTTGAGTCTGAGCCCTGAATTTCTCGTAAATTCTACCTTTAATTGTGAAGCAAGAGAATTTTACACCAATCATAATAAAAGTATGTATGACTAAAGTCACTCAAACTCCACCTTGAAGATAACAAATAGTATAAAAATAGCCTAAGGGAGGGGGGATACCCAGGGAAGACACCATCGCGAAGAATTCCATCGCTGATTTACGGGATCAGTCGACGGGCTGAGCCTCTCTGCCCCCCCATAGGGACGCCTTTGGGTAAGACTTAGATTATACCGAGTGCTTCCTCGGGAAACTTAGAAATTTCTCTAGAGAATCTCTTTCCTACATTTATAGCCAGGCTGTATCGTTTATAACTTTGTCACGTGTTTTGTATATGTCACAATACTTTCATTTGCACGTGCTTTGCAGACAGTGTATTTATCACCGGCAATCCCAAGAACCTATATATCTGTTGTTTAAATAAACTGCACTGTTTAAGTAGCTGGTTGTTTCGGTTTCTCACTGAACGCGAGTGGCCATGCTGGTTCATGAGCACGACTAGACTGAAGGTGCAGTCCACTATTAGTGTATCCAAATCGTAACAGTTTTATACATATTAAACGTGACTGGACTGATAGTGGTGAACTGGGCATCACTCAGAATTTAAACCCAGCCGCACCTGGCCTCCCGCCTCGGTGAGGAGTGTTAGAACGCAAGGGAGTTTATTTCCTGACAGAACCATTTTGCCCCTTTCACACAACACTCTCACACCCATCTCCTGGTCTGGATGAATTGCTTCTGCAGGTGATGATGACAGACACCGTTGGGAGAGGTTACTAGAGTCACTGCGCAGTCACTGGTGTCTCCAGAGCTCCTCACAGAGTGGAAGTGAGAAACATGACCACTGTAGATCAAAACCTACGTGATCATCATACAATCAGAGAGAAGGTAAAAAAAAGACAGAAACAAAGCAGCAATTTGTGTGGCAAAATGAAGGTCGCAGGCAGTCTGGCTGAAAACAGCCTGCCCAGACACGTCTTCCATCCCAGCCAAGGCAGTGAGTGCCCAGGGCTGGCCAAACACACCCCAGCCCAGCTGTAACCCAGCACCACCAGCCCCTCCCAAGCGTCTCTGGTCCATGGTGCCTCGACTCAGGGTCTCTGGGGGAAGGAGGGGGCTGGGGTCGGAAGACGTGCAGGAAAGGACAGGGCCCTGTTCTCCACTTAAAAGTTTCTGCTTTTGAAAGATCCAGCAGTTTCATTAACAACACCCAGACTTTACTTAGAATCTAAGAATCATAGAATCAGAATGATTCCACCCTCAGCATCTTCAGCACCCACCGCAGCGTGAAGGGGTGAATTCTGTGCTGACAGTGGCTGGAAATGAGGACTGAGGTCAGGGTCTCACTCTCTGCTTTTTCTCCACCATGCTGTTCCCTTCCCTGGGCTCTCTGCAAACCAGAGAGTCTCAGCCCTGTCAAACCCCTGTCTCTGCCCTTGCTGTCTTCCCCCAGCAGCTCCTGCAGTGACTTTTCAGCAGCACCCCAATGCTCCTGTTCTCCAGCGTGTCCTGGGGTTTAGAGCAGTGTTCAGTCTCCCACATGTTTTTTTCTCTGTGTCTCAGCTCTCCCTAAGGATTACTCTTAATAAACAGAATGTAATTGATTCCTTGGTGGAATGACAGCTCTGAGCTGGTAGAAACTGTTTCCATCTTAAGAACGGGCTGAGCTCCCCTAAAACCTCTAGGGTAGACTCGAAACCTGCTCTTTCAAAAAGGGAAAGTGAGGCAGAGCAGTGAGCACGGGCATGTCTGAACTTGGTTATCGGGATCACAACACAGGACAGGAGCCCAGAAATGGTATTCACCCCCCCTCCTCACAGATGACTGCGCTGTCATTGACTTTTAGACTAATACAGCCCTGATGGCCTGAGCCGGTCCCTCCAGCCTCCTCCAGTGGCCAGTGGGGAAGAAGAGGCAGAGCCAGAGCCAGGAGCATTTTCTCCAGCCACAGAGACTTGCCCTGTTGGATGGGTTGAGTCCTCCTTGGGTGCCAGGCTCTGTTCCCTGTTGGAAGAGGGCCTACAAACCTCTCCCTGAGGCACCAGGGTCTGGAGTGTGATAGGATGAAGGATGTGATAGGATGTGATAGGATGCTATGTTCTCTGAGGTGTTGACTGGAGAACAAGGATCATGTCCCGTGACCTCCAGGCCATGTTCCTCTTCATGCAGCCCTCGGTGCTGTGTGCATTCCTTGCTGCTTGGTGTGAGAAACGCTCCTTATCCAATAACCACAGCTCAGGCAGTGATCTATACAAAACACATTTTATTTAAACATTCTTGCAAGAACGGGTGTCCTAGTAGGTAAGCACACCTAAATTCCTGAAATAACCTCTGTTTATTTCCTATCCCTGGCCGAAATGTCTCTCCCCTGTGTGGAGTAATTACTAAAATGGCCAAAAATACAGCATTGTTCACACATTATGGAAAGGCATAAAATCAAAAGGCTTCTAAGGTAGAATACAGCCGCTGCTGGCATGCGAAGAATTCAACATCTGCGATTCCCTGTACAATATTGCTTGCAAAGCAACATGGGGGATGGAGCGGAATGTGACCTTCCGCGGCCCTGCCCTGTGATATACAGCAGATCTGGGAACGAGATGGAACTGTGGAACCGATAAGCTGCCTATTTGCTACCCTGAGCCAAGCTTTTGTCAAATGTTGATGAAATGCTGTCCTTTGTGTGAACTTTGCTCATTATAATGTCATTATAATACCAAAACACACCTCCATCCCAAAGGCTACCCGCCTTCAAGGTGCGACCAGTCCTCCTTGAGTCTATGCCCTGAATTTTTCGTCAACTATACCTTTAAATGGGAAACAAGAGAATTTTACACCAATTATAATAAAAGTACATATGACTAAAGTCACTCAAACTCCACCTTGAAGGTAAAAAATAGTATAAAAATAGCCCAAGAAAGGGGGGATATGAGGGAAGACACCATCGTGAACAAGTCAAGGAGGATTCCATCACAGACTGTCCTGGTTCCGGCGGGGATAGGGTTAATTTTTCCTGGTATTCCATGCCATGTGAGCCATGCCCACCCTGAGCTGCGGGGGGAGGGGGCAGGAAGTCACCAGTTGGAGCGGGCTGGGGCATCCCAGGTCTGGTTGGGGAGCTTCGGTTCCATAATTGTGTTTGTATATTCCTCTATCCGTGTTATTGTTGGTGTTTCTTGTTCCCTTTGCTGTTCTGTTAAACTGCCTTTGTCTCAACCCAAGAGTCTTGCCTTTTTCTTCCGATTCTTCCTGTATTGGGAATGCCCAAGGGAGAGGCACGTGGTTCTTTGTTGCCGTCTGAGGCTAAACCATGACACTGAAGTCACTCAAACTCCACCTTGAAGGTAAAAAATAGTATAAAAATAGCCCAAGAAAGGGGCGGCATGAGGGAAGACACCACCGTGAACAAGTCAAGGAGGACTCCATCACAGACTGCCTTTGGCTCCTGGGACCAGTCAACGGGCTGAACCTCTCTATCTGTTGCTTAAATAAACCGCACTGTTTAAGTAGCTGGTCGTTTCAGTTTCTCACTGAACGCGACCAGAGACTCGAGAGTGGCCGTGCTGGTTCATGAGCACGACAAGACTGAAGGCGCAGTCCACTATTAGTGTCTCCAAATCATAACAGTTTAATACATATTAAAACGTGACTGGACTGATAGTGGTGAACTGGGCATCACTCAGAACTTAAACCCAGCCGCACCAGGCCTCCCGCCTCGGTGAGGAGTGTTAGAACGCAAGGGGGTTTATTTCCTGCCAAAACCATTTTGCCTCTTACTGCAACACCCTAAAAGTGGGCTACAGCCACCATAACGCTCCCAGTATTGGGGACCTGATACCATAATGCCCCTAATAGCTGCTTCAGGCACCCAGATGATCTTAACAGCAGGCTTTAGGTACCTTAAGACCCCTAATATTGGGGTCCAGGTACTATAAGGCCCCTTATAGCTGCTCCAGGCTTGATACCAGGCTCCGAGCTACCATCATAGCGGGGTCTAGCTCCCGTAATGCCCCGAATATTGGGGCCCGCTTACCGTAACACCCCGAATAGCTGCTTACAATAGCTGCTAATAGCCTTCATATCAGGCTTCAGCCTAACCCTCTGCTGGTGCCCGGCTCCCGTAATGTTCCTAATGCTGTCTCCAGCTACTGTAACATTCCTAACAGCCGCTCATGCGCTAACACCGCCTTGACTGAGGGGGGATGGGGGTCGCCCGGATGCCTGGGGACCTCTAGGACACCGCCCCCCACCACCCTCAAGGCTTGTGCGTGCCTCAGTTTCCCCTGAGTGTGTGCGGGGGACTCACTCCGCGGACGCCCGAATCCCCCCCCACCTCCCGGCGGCCGCTGTCGCGACAAGGCCGGAAAGCGCGGCCGGAAAGCGGCCGGAAAGCGCAAAGCGGGGGTGGGGCCGCGGGGTGGGGGCGTGGCTCAGGCCGCCGTTAACTGCTGGGGGCGTGGCCACGGCGGGCAGCGCGCGGCGGCGTTTCGGCGGGAGCGGCGCGCGGCGGCGGCACCGCGTCCTCAGGCTGGTGCGTCCCCGGGTCCCCCAGCGTCCCCTCACCCCCTCACGGGCCCTCCTCACGTCCCCCGGGTACCCTCAGACCCCCGAGCACCCACAGCCCCCTCAGCGCCACCGGGTCCCCCTCAGCGCCCCAGTGTCCCCTCAGCCGCACCCCCCCCAACGTCTGCCCAGCCTCTCCAATGTCCCCTCAACACCCCCGTGTCCCCTTAAGCACCCTCTGGCTGCCCTCAGGCCCCTTCGCCCCCGCTAATGTCACTTCAGCCACCCAAAATGTCCCCTTAGACACCCCCCAATGTCCCCTCAGCCTCCCGTAGCCCCTCGCCAATGTCCCCCTAGCCACGCCATGTCCTCTTTAACTCACTCTGGGGCCCCTCATTCCCCCAAGGCCCCACAATGTCCCCTCAGCTCCCCCATGCCCCTTCGGCCCCCCAGATGTCACATCAGTCCCCACTGGGTCCCCTTAGACCCCCCCCAATGTCCCTTCAGCCCCCCCATACTCCCCCAAGTATCCTCTGAACCCCATATGTCCCCTTAGACCCCACCAGTGTCCCCTCAGCCACCCCCAATGTCCCCTCAACCCCTCCATGTCCCCTTAGACCCCCTCTGGGTCCCCTCAATGTTCCAGTAGCCCTCCCAATCTCCCATCAGCCCCATGGCAGGGATTAGGGACCCCCACACACGGCAGGACCCCCAGGAGGTGTTGCGGGGGCACCCCTAATAACACTCCCCCAAGTAATTAACAGCTGCTTTTAATTGGGGGGCGGGGCAGAGGATCACGGGAGTTTGGTCAAGCTTGGCGGAGGGGACCCAGGCATCTGGGAGGGGGTGACCCCTGCCCTGTGTTTGGTGACAGCTCTCAGGGGACCCAGGCATCCAGGAGCAGTGACCCAGGGGAGCGGGATGGGGGGGGGACCCAGGCGTCCAGGATCCCCAAGTCCCTGTAGGGTGTCCCCCCACCCTTATAGGTGCCAGAGCCCCCTCCCCACCCCTTAGATGCCCCTTCCCCCATAGGGTGCCAGTGTCCCCCAGCCCTTAGGGACCCCCTCAAATCCCTATGGGTGTAACCACCTTCCCCATCCCTATGGGTACCTGTCCTGGTGGGTCCACCCATGGTCATCTGGGTCCCCATGGGTGCCCCTCCATGTTCTCCTGGTGGGCCCCCCCATGGTCAGCTGGGTGCTCTTCCTGGACATATGGGTCCTCTGTGGGTGGGGTGGGATGTGCAAGGGGGAGTTTTCTCCTGGATGTCTGTGACCCTATAGGTGCTTCCCCTGGATCTCCTGGTGGGACTCCATGGTGTCCTGGTGGATTCCCATGGTCATCTGGGTTCCTTGGGGGAGGTTCTTCCTCTGGGTCCTCGTGATGGGTGGGGTGGGATGTCCACATAGGGTGAGATGTCCAGAGGGAGTGTTCTCCTCCTGGATGCCCAGGGTGGGCACCTGCGCCCTACCAAAACTCTTCTTGGGCTTGGGGATGAGCCTCACCTACACCACACTCCTCACCAAGACCAACATGATCTACAGGATCTTAAAGCAGAGTGAGTCATGGAGGGACACGGAGGTTTTGGAGGACGCGGGAGACCCGGGGGGGACAGGAGTCCAGGGAGGAACCCATGAGTTGAGGTTGAGGGACGTAGGATGGGGTTCCACCTACCCCATGCTCCTTACCAAGACCAACCACATCTAATCTGTCTTCAAGGAAGGTGAGTTATGGGGGAAACCAAGAGTTCTGGAGGACACAGGAGATCAAGAAGGACCCAGGAGTCCATGTTGTGGGGAGGATTTTGGGTTGCGGGTCAGGAGTTTGGGTGGAGGGTCAGGAGGGATGTAGGATGGAGTTCTGGAGGACCCAGGTGTCCGGGAAGGGGACCCAAGCATGTGAGGCTCAAGCAAATCAAGGGGATGGAGGCATATGGGCTGGTTCCTCCTCCTCCTCTAGGGAGGAATCTCGATGTTTGGGGGTGGATCCATGTGTCTGAAAAGGAACCCAGGCATCTGGGCACCCCATGCTCTTCTCTTGATTGTCCTCCCCCCCACCCCGCCCCTGGCAAATGGTCGGTGACCCCTCCCCGTTTCATCAGCCCCATCTCCCAACTTGTCATCACCTTCACCTTGAGCAGCCTCTAACTGATGGCTGCTCCCATTTGGCTCCTCCTTTGCTCTCCTCACTCCCTCATCAACTAGAAGATGGGTTGAACCCCCAACCCTGAAGATGCCCATGGTGTCCCTAGGTGTGACATAGCCAAAGGTGGCACCTTGGGCTGCTTGGCCTATGCCCTTCTTCTCATGTTGACCTGCACCGTCTATGCTGTCAAAGCCCGGGGGGTCTCCGAGGCCTTCAGTGAAGCCAAACCCATCAGCTTCGCCATGTACACCACCTGCATCGTCTGGTTGGCCTTCAGCCCCACCTTCTTCACCACCCAGTCAGCCAAGAGGGTGACAACATTTCGGGGGGATCTCAGGAGATGGAGGAGGTGGGATCTTGGGGGTATACAAGAGGTTGGGGAGACCCAGGAGGTTGGAAGTGAGTGTCTATGGGGGAAGCCAAGGGGCTTGGAGTGACAGAGGAGATTGGGGAGGTGGGAGGGAGATGGGTGACTGTGGGGGAACTCAAGAGTTTGGGGGAACCCACGACTTTGGGGGGACCCAGGAGGTTGGGGACAGGCAGAAGATGGTGGTCTGGGGGTGGACCGGGAGTTGGGTGGACCCAGGGGTTTGGCAGGGACACAGGTGTTCCAGGAGTCGGGTTTTGGGGGGACCCAGGGGGTTGGGAACAGGGGTGTCTGGGGAGACCGAGGTGTTCAGGGGGGACCCAGAGGTTTGGGAGGACCCAGGAGATCGGTGAGTTGGATTGTGGCCCCTCCTGCACATCCCCCCACTCCACCCCCGCCCCCCCCCGATCTTCCAGCCTCCCACAAACCCTCATGCAAGGCCTCGTGTGAATCTTCGTGTGAATCTCTGTGCGAGCCCTCGTGCAAGCCCCCTCGTGCACTGCCCCACCCCCGAGTCCAACCCTCAACCCCTCCCCAAAACCCCAACCACCCCCAGGGACCCTTGTGTGAATCCTTGGGGAAACCCTCGTGTGAATCCTCCTTCCGGACCCCTGCACACACACCCCGCCCCGCGCTCCCCCTCCCTCCAAATCCCCCCTCAACCCCCTCCTTCATCCCCCAAATCACCGCTCCCCCCCAGCCCCCTACAACAAGCCCTCGTGGAAATCCTTGTTGAAGGCCTCGTGCAAAAATGCCTTGCGCGACATCCATTCCCTTCCCCACCCCCAAATACCCCCTCAAACCCGTCCCCCACCCCCCAATCCCCCCACGAATCCTTGTGCAAGGCCTCGGTGCGAATCCTCCTGCCAGCCCCCTCCTGTACCACCCCCCCAAATCCCCCCTCGACCCCTTTCCCAAGACCTCTAACCCCCAGCCCTGCAGGATCCCTCGTGCGAGGCCTCACGCAAATACTACCGCGAGCCCCCTCGTGCACCACTGCCCCCTCCCTCACCTCCCAAATCTCTCTCCCCACCCCCACCCTTCCCCAATCCCTTATGAACCCTTTTGTGAACCCTCCTGCAAACTCCTGTGCAAACTTGTGGGAACGCTCAGGTACCATCATCCACCCCCCCCCCACCTCCAAATCTCTGCCAGCCCCTCCCCCACCTTCCAACCCCTGCCAACCCCCCTGCAAACCCTTGTGACAGCCCCCACCCCGCCCACCTCCCTCTCCCCTCCCCCCAACAGCCCCTCCCCCACTTCCCTACTTCCCCTCTCCCAACCCCCGCAGCCCCCTGTGAACCCTTGTGCGAATCAGCATGCAAGGCCTCGTGCAAACCCCCTCCCCCCTTCCCAAATCCCCCCTCAACCCCGTCCCCCACATCCTCCAACACCCCCTGCTCTCCCTAACACAAGCCCTTGGGGAACTTGTCCTTCAAACCCTCGGGCAAAACCCCCTTGCACGACATCCACCGCCTCCCCCGCCCCCAAATGCCCCCTCACACCCCTACCCACTACCCCAGCCCTCCCTGTCAAACCTCACGCAAACCCTCGCGCAAGCCTCCTCCTTCGCCACCCCCTATATCCCCCTTGAACCCCCCCTTCACCCTCCAAATTGCCCTCAAACCCCTCCCCCATGCCCCTTCCCCCTACAGCACCCCATGAGCTGTCGTGCGAACCCTCGTGCAGGGCCTCGTGCGAATCCTTGTGCAAAGCCTCGTTCCAGCCCCTTCACGCGCCACCACCCACCTCCTGCCCCCCCACTCCCAAAACGCCTCCCGTGAACCCTCATGTGAGGCCTCGTGCAAAATCCCAACCCCACGCCATCATCCCCCTATGAGCCCTCGGGCAAGGTCTTGTGTGAGCCCCCTCCTGCCCCACCCCCCCCACCTACCCCCAACACACCCCAAATCCCCCCCCACTACCCACAACACCCCCAGACCCCTACGAACACTCATGCAAACCCTCGTGCAAAGTCCCCTTGCGTCCACTTCCCCAGCCCCTAAACCCCACCTCAGCCCCCTCCCCACACCCCAGTCTTCCACCCCCCACAAGCCCTTGTGCGAACGCTCACATACCATCACCCGCCCCCTCCCACACCCCACAAATTCCCCCTCAAATCCCACCCCCAAGCCCCCCCGACCCCTATAAGCCCTTGTGCAAACACTCGTGTGAGCCCCCTCCCTGACACCCCCAGCTCCCGGTGAACCCTGGTGCAAGGCCTCGTGCGAATCCTCCTGCAAAACCCCCTCATGGGCCACCATCCATCCCACTCTCCCCTCCCCCACGCCCTAAGTCCCCCCTCAACCCCCTCCCCAGCCCCTACAAACCCTCGTGCGAATCTTTGTGCGAGCCCCCTCGTGCCTCACCCCCAGCTCCCACACCCCTCCCCCACCCCCAAATCCACCCCACCCCGTCCCAATCCCCTCTAAGCCCCTCCCCCAACCCCCCCAGTCCCCTAGGAACTGCCATGTGAGTCCTTGTGCGAGGCCTCGAGCAGAATCCAAATCCCACGCCACCAGTCCTGCTACGAACCCTAGTGCAGGGTCTCGTGCGAGCCCCCCCGTACCCCACGTCCTACCCCTCCCACCCCAAATCTCCCCTTCCACCCTCTCCCCCACCCCTGAAACACCCCCAGCCCTACAAACCCTACAAACTCTTGTGCGAGTCCATGTGCAAAATACCCTAAATGCCACCATCCCCCATCCCCCCTCCCCAGCCTCTGAACCCCCCCAAACCCTTGTGCAAACCCACCACCCACACCCCCCAAATTCCATCCAAAAACCTCCCCCAGCCCCCTACAAACCCTTGTGAAAATCCTCCTGCGACCCCCTCATGTGCCAACCCCCAACCTCTCCCCCCACCCCCGAATCCACCGTGAACCCCCTGCCCCACCCCTTCAAGCGCCTTACAAAGCCTCGTACAAATCCTCGTGCAAACGCTCATCTACCATCATCCACCCCCTCCCCCACCCCCTCAAAATCACACTCAAATCCCTCCCTCACCCCCTCAACCCCCCCAGCCCCCTATGAACTCTTGTGCAAACATTCGTGTGAGACCCCTCCCCTACCCCCCAATCTTCCAGCTCTCCACAAAACCTTGTGCAAACCCTCGTGCGAACCCTTGTGCAAGCCCCTCCTGTGCCACCCTCCCCAAATCCCCCCTCACCCCCTCACCCCCCACCACGAACGCTTGTGCAAACCCTCGTGCAAACCCGTGTGCAAACGCTCCTGGGAATGCTCCCCCAGCCTCTCAACCCGCCCGAACCTTCGTGTGAACTCACCACCCCCCTCACACGTGTCCCCCCTCAACCCCCTCCCCCACCCTCTACAAACACTTGTGTGAATCCTGCAAGGGCTTGTGTGAATCCTCGTGCGAGCCCCCCTCACGCGCTTCCCCCCCTACTCACCCCCACCCCCCGCCCCCTCCCAACCCCCCAAACCCCTCCCCCACCCCATCAAGTGCCCCCTCAGCCCCCGACGCACCCTCGTGCAAACCTTTGTGCAATACCCACCACGCATCAACACCCACCCCACCCTGTGCCCCGATCCCCCTCCACCCACCTCCCCCGCCCCCTCATTTCCCCCCAGCCCCTGAAGAGCCCTCGAACAAACCCTGGTGTGAGGCCTTGTGCAAATCCTCGTGCCAAGTCCTGGTGCAAGAAAGGCAGGTATTGCTTTTGCAGAGGAGAAAAGCCGTTGCCATCAGAGGTGACATGATAAGGGAATGACTAAGACAAAGAGGCTCCAGCAAAGGCTTGTAGAACATCTCTTATCACACAGACAAAAGGACAAACTGATTCCTACTGCATTAGTGTCTAGAAGGGCAGTCAAACATTTAACCAGGGCTAATGACATTGAGCAATCTTTTACCAAAAAGGAAAGAAATAAACTAGTCAGATAATCCCTTTGGGTGTAGCATAGAGGGAAGTAAACAGAGGCAGGACACCCGGGAAGAATTTTAGGTGCCTCGGACAGCCTGTGAACCCTGGAGTACCCAACCAATGGGAAACAGGGGAGGGAAAAATTCGGCCGGGATTAGGGAATAAAGGTGTGTTTCAAGAACTGGAAGTGTGCCTACTTGCTAGGTCATCCGCTCTTGCAAGAACGTGAATAAAAACGTGCTTCACAGAGGATTCTGCCTGAGCCTATTTCATTCGGACCGGAACTTGTTTCTCACAATTTGGTGGCTCGTCCAGGAGCCGAAGTCATCTTCTTGGGAGTCCCTGTCGCCGAAGGACGGGAAGACGTGTCCTGTTGATTTCAAGGGTCTCGTGGATCGTTGGCAGGGATTCCGGGAGGAATCGACTAAGATCTCGAGACCCAGTTGGACGGCAGACTCTGTGAACCACAGGGGGAGAAGGGGTAGGTGCAGTAGGCACAGAGAGTACGACCAGGCAACTCCGTGCACAGACCAAGGTAAGGAAAATCGGACTGTTAAAGTATTGCCTTGGTGTTCGGGACGTTCTAAGAGACTTGTGTGTGAGTGACTGAGATGTACTGCGGTATGAAGCGGGTGTGGAGTCCGGATCTGCGGTTCTGTAGTCCCGCGAGGGGTGCAGCTGGAGAAGGACGAAGCGAAAGGAAGGGGTGTAAGAAAAGTCTCTGTTCAGAATGGGAAATAAGGGTTCTAGGCCTAGGGATGAAAAAGGGGATACTACTAAAGACCCCGGGAACATTCCCCCAGACAGTCCTTTAGGGGAGAATGTTGAGGTTTCAAAATGATTCTTCTTGTACAAGGGATAAAGATAAAAAGAAAATGATTTGTTTTGTTTGGACCGCATCCCGGTGGGGCCGGGGGCGGCTGGAGGGGCCATGGACATTCTGGGAAGGGTCTCTGGGGTGTCCTAGGGGTCCTGTGTCTGTCTTCGAGGATCCCAGAGGTGTCCCAGGGGGGACATGTTTTCATTTGCATTTGAATTTGTTTGGACCAAAGAACCCATAAGATCTCCTAGTGTATTTTGGCCCAAATTTGGATCTGACGAAGACTGGGTCTGTCAGACTTTAAACATGTATGTGAATAATAAGGAATAATAAGGAATTAGAAGAAGGTGAATATGCTTTTTGCCGGGTCAAGATGAATAGATTCAGGATTCGGGGACGCCCAAATCCATTTTATATGTTCCCAGCCCAGACTGTCGGTGATGTTTCAATCGACAAAGAAATTGAATCCCCAAAGTGGGACCCCTTAGACTGTTACTTGGGGGCGAGGAAGAGGGGTGAATAACGGGACGAGGACTGCCCCGACCACTCCTACCAGCAGCTCGAGGTTCACCAGTAGGGTGTTATCATTGTGGGATTTACAGAATCCCCTAATTTGTTTGGCAAGTGTTAGAACAAGTGCTTGAACAATTCAGCCCTCCATTGGGAGTAGCCCTGCTTCAGTGTGTGGATGATTACTCGTATCTGGGGAGGAAGAAGGCAGGGTAAAAGAAGCCACGAATGAGTTACTGAACTTCCCGGGACAGTAAGGTTTGATGGTCTCAAAAAAGAAAAAATAATAAAAAAATTGCAATACGTGGAAACAGAAGTGAAGTACTTGGGACATCTAGTCAGTGAAGGGAGTCGAAAAAAAATAAATCCTGAGAGGATCAAAGGAATAGTAGACTTACCTCTGCCAAAGACCAAGAGGGAACTGAGAAAATTTTTGGGGCCGACTGGGTACTGTGGACTGTGGATAGAGGGGTGTGTTCAAAAGACTAAAGGAATATATTCCAAACTGTTAGCTGAAGAACCAAATGTATTGGTTTGGACAGAAGAGGAGGATTTAGTGTAAGATTTAAAACAGAGCCTAATCAGAGCTGCAGTTTTAGCCTTATCTTCTTTGGAGAAATCTTTTCAACTATTTGTTAACTGTAGACAAAGGGGCTGCGTTAGGAACTCAAGAGTGGGGGGGGATAAGCGGCAGCCAGTGGCCTATTTATCTAAACTCTTAGATCTGGTCTCCCGAGGGTGGCCAGGGGAATGATAGAAGGTAGCACCCCTCACCAAGTAAAAACCATTTTAGCCCAAACCACGGGAAAACAGCTAACCAATTCAAGAATACTGAAGTATGAAGGAATTTTAATTGAAAAGGATGATTTGATTTTAACTACCAGCCCTTGCCTTAACCCAGCGAGCTTTTTGTGAAAAAAAAAAAAAATAAAAAAAAAAGAATATATATATAGAGAGAGGCAAAAGATGAAGAATTTACACACGAATGCTTAGATGTAAATTGAGTACCAGACTAAGATTTGAGCTGACTTAAGGGAAGAACCCCTATCTGGGGGTCTTCATTTGTTCGTAGATGGTTCTTCAAGAGTGATAGAAGGAAAGAGGTGTAATGGACATGCGGTGGTAAATGGAGTGAGTCAACTGTGGAATTTGGATAATGAGGTGAAGTCTCTGTGCTCAAAGAGCAATTCAGACTGGCTTTGCTATCTCTTGTGCAGCCCAGGGGAGTGAAGGCTTGTCTGGCTATCACAGGATACATAAATGATGGGGTAGTCTTGGGGAGCCAGGACAGCCCTGCTTTTCGTCAGCAGAGACAGTAAAATCAAGATAACAGAGACCTTGTGTAGCTCTTTGTTTCCTTGAGAGGCTGCCGTGTCTGCTAATTGACCTTTGCCTCGTTACCTGTGAAATGCATATTGAAGTTGACACCCCAGTATATGCTAATGAAGATTTTAGAGATCATGCTAAACATACATGGCTATAGCACTCATCTCTCCACCCAAATCATACTACACGTCACCTAGGGGAGGGAAACCTTGTAATTTTGGGGATAAAAGGATGGGGAAAGTGACTGTTAAATTGGGAGAGAAGAAACTTGATACCTGACGGACCAGTCCATGGGCTGTGTTCTCTCCCTCCACCCCAGGCAGGGACGCCTTTCTGGGTAAGCGCTGCGCCTTTCACCCTCTGGGGAATGTTACCCCGGCTTGTTGTACTATCATTATTTTTGCTAGCAATATTAACCTTAAGTCATTAGCGCTATTGTAGTTAGCGAATTTATCAACGGCAATCTCGAATCTGTTCTGTCGCTCTCAATAAAATAACTAATTTCAATTATTTGTGAATCTGATTCAGTGAAAGTCCTTTGGTGGAACTCTGATAGTAAATCAGTGAAGGTCCTGGGACTCTGACAGACAAGTATCGAAACTACAGCCCTTTTAACGCAATACCAACAAGTAAAAGCATCTGAAAAATTACCTAGTGCATGGTCCGCTCAAACATGTGAGATGTATACCTTAAACCAGGCACTTAAATTAACTGGAGAAAGGGGAAGGAACAATATATACAGACTCTTGTTATGCCCTTGGGGTAGTGCATACCTTTGGTAAAATTTGGGAAGAACAAGGACTAATAAACAGCAAAGGGAAAGAACTTTTACATGAAGAACGTACAAAGCAGGTGTTAGCTAATATATTAATACCAGGTGAAATAGCAGCTTTACATGTTAAAGGTCACCAGAGAGGCAATTCAATTACCGCAAGGGGAAACAGATTAGTGGACAAGGTGGCAAAAGAGGCGGCCTTGGGGCAGGAGAAGCACTGACAGAAGCAGGGGCAGTGGAGACGTGGTAAATGGATTCTGCCTGATGGAAGGGAAATGGTCAACCAACAATGAGAGAAATAGTGACGGTGCTACAACAGGGAAGCCATTGGGGAACGCAAGCAACGTGCGAATAGTTTTGTGGAAGTACAGATGCTTTGACATATAGACAGTGGCCAAACAAATTTGTGAGGGATGTATTATTTGTAAGAAAGCAAACAAGAAAGCCTTGAGAAAGCAGTCTTCAGGAGGAGGAGAGCCCGGCTTGAGACCGTTCCAAAGTATACAGGTAGACTTCACTGAACTGCCACCAACAGGCAGGCGAAAAGGTCTTTTAGTCCTGGTGGAGCATCTTACTGGATGGGTGGAAGCCTACCCCTTGGTGTCAGCTACTGCAGCAGGGGTAATTAAGATAATACTAGAACAAATTCTTCCCAGATACGGGTTAGTGGAGAATATAAACTCAGATCAGGGCAGTCATTTTACTTCTAAAATCCTTCAAGGAATTGCGGAAAGTTTAGGGTAGCGTGGGAATTTCATACCCCCTGGCATCCCCCATCATCAGGAAAAGTTGAGGACAAACCAGACCATTAAGAGACCATTGTTGAAACTGATTTTAGAAACCAAATTACCATGGACTAAATGTTTACCAATAGCATTGTTGAGGATCCAGACTTCTAGAAAAGATACAGGTCTCTCGCCCTATGAGATGCTTTTTGAACTACCTTATATGGGTAACAGAGAAGAACTGTATACTGGGGTTGTCATCTTCTTTCTCTCTCCTCAGAAATAAAGGACTTCTTGCCCAAACACCACCATTGGAATTTGCAGTCCATGCCTTTCGACCGGGAGATTGGGTCTTGATCCAATCCTGGAAGGAAACCAAGCTCCAACCAGAATGGGAAGGCCCGTTCCAAGTGTTACTGACCACTGGGACTGCAGTGAGGACGGCCAACAGGGGTTGGACTCACTACGCTCGGCTAAAAGGACCAGTTGAACCCCCGCCAACAGATCCAGTGGGACAGTGGACTGTACATTCTACTGACAGCCCGCTGCGAGTAACCCTAAAGAGACAATAAGCCATGGGTTGGGGCAGGATGATCCAGTCGGGAGATATAAATCTGTGTACGGCATGAATTTTAAGAAGCATTTTGCGATGATGCTGGTCATAGGGGTGGTGTTGTACACCTAGATCACATACGAAGTGCACACCCAGATTACCCGGTTAGACTTATCATAAATATCACTAAAGGAAATACCCCACAGACTGTACATTTTGATGCCTGTCAAGTACCGAAGTGTGGGAATCTAGAGGCCCAAAGATGGTTGAGTGGTGAAAACAAGTACCCGTGCCCAGAAATTTGGAGGGTCACAGAGGCATATCACGAGGCTGCACCTTGTGACCGATGGAGTGAAGTTGTGGTGGACCACCCAAATTGGAGGGTGGGCCATTGATAAGTGGATCAAGCCTTCTTATTATTACCCCCTCAAAAAGAAAATACATTTTTACAAAGGATCACCTTCCCCAGAGCGTGGCCTTTTTGAATGTAATCCTCTGTGGATTACTGCAACCCAGGGGGATGATACGGCTAACCTAATGTATGGAATAGCAGCAGATGTGTCTGGAAGAGATCCAAGGGGAAGATTTAGAATAGACGTACTGGAAAATAGCAGTTAAGCAGAAGGGACAACTATGACTACTAAACTCCCAGTAATACAACAGTGGGAACCACCGAATGATCCAGCTTTGGTAACGGTTGCTGAGATTAAAGGTCTTAGACAAACATTTGGGATTGAGACAGGGTACGGCGAGACAAATGCTTGGGTAGAATGGGTAAAATATACTGTTAGTAGTTTGAACCAAAGCAATTGCTCTGCTTGTGCCTCAGAAAGGCCCCCAGCACAGATTGTCCTTTTTCCCTTAGGGTGGACGAAAGATTCCGTAGGGATGTGGTATATGATAGCATTATACCAAGAAAAGACCGCCTGGGGAAATGAGACTTGTCATTCACTTTCCTTACTGTTTCCTGCCTTGGAGTCTAGAGACGTTAAATTTTCCACAGCAGTTGGGAACCATCCAGTGTGCCTCTCACGGCAGGGCGTGAATGCTGCCAAACCTGCGGGGGGATTTACCCTGTGCACTGAAACTCTGAATGTGACCAAGGATGTAAGAGGAAACGGCTTAGCGTTACGAGTGCCTCGGGCGGATCTCTGGTGGTATTGTGGAGGGAGGACTTTGCGATCTGTGTTGCCGGCTAACTGGAAAGGTACATGTGGAATGGTACAATTGGCAATACCATTCACCCTAGCATTTGAAAAAGGAACAGGATCCCTGAGCTCAGGCAATAGAGTAAAAAGAAGTTGAGGTGTATCCCTTGATGAACGGATCTAGAGAGAGATCCCACTGGAGTCCCTAGAGGGGTCCCAGATGAACACAAAGCAAGGAATCAGAAAGGAGCAGGATTTGAGTCTGTCCTTTTCTGGTGGGTAACTATAAACAGAAATGTAGATTGGATGAATTATATTTACTATAACCAACAGAAGTTTATTAATTATACCAGAGATACATTAAAAGGGAATAGCGGAACAATTGGATGCAACCAGCCGAATGGCATAGGAAAATAGGATCGCCCTGGACATGGTCTTAGCGGGGAAGGGAGGGGTGTGTGTAATGTTAGGGAATCGGCGCTGTGCCTTCATCCCCAACAATCCAGCTCCAGATGGTACTATAACTAAAGCCCTTCCAGGGCTCACCAGTCTAGCTGATGAGTGAGCTGAGAACTCTGGAATAGACACCTCACGGACAGGTTGGCTGGATTCCTGGTTTGGGAAATGGAAAGGTATGGTGGTATCAATATTAACTTCTCTTTTAATGGTAGCGGGAATGTTAGTGGCTGTAGGATGCTGTATCATTCCCTGTGTGCGAGGATTAGTTCAGTGATTGATTGAAACTGCCCTAACGAAACGAATGGAAGTAGACCCTCCCCCATACCCTGGAAAAATGCTTCATCTAGAAGAAAATAAAAACTCTCGAGAAGAAGAAGAATGTAACATCATGCTGTCAGGTCTAGAGGCCTCATATGGAACCATGCCCTAGAAATGCAAAAGACAATAAGATTATGAAAAAGGAAAGGGGGAAGTTGTAAGAAAGGCAGGTATTGCTTTTTCAGAGGAGAAAAGCCATTGCCATCAGAGGTGACACGATAAGGGAATGACTAAGACAAAGAGGCTCCAGCAAAGGCTTGTAGAACATCTCTTATCACACAGACAAAAGGACAAACTGATTCCTACTGCATTAGTGTCTAGAAGGGCAGTCAAACATTTAACCAGGGCTAATGACATTGAGCAATCTTTTACCAAAAAGGAAAGAAATAAACTAGTCAGATAATCCCTTTAGGTGTAGCATAAAGAGAAGTAAACAGAGGCAGGACACCCGGGAAGAATTTTAGGCGCCTTGGACAGACTGTGAACCCTGGAGTACCCAACCAATGGGAAACAGGGGAGGGAAAAATTCGGCCGGGATTAGGGAATAAAAAGGTGTGTTTCAAGAACTGGAAGTGTGCCTACTTGCTAGGTCACCCGCTCTTGCAAGAACGTGGATAAAAATGTGCTTCACAGAGGATTCTGCCTAAGCCTATTTCATTCTGACCGGAACTTGTTTCTCACAGGGGACAGATTTAAGGGAGGGGACTGTATCTGGGGGGGATGGTGTCTTTGGGGGGGTGGGGAGAGGGACATGTTTAGGGGAGGGGGGGTTAGAGTAGCTTCGATAGGGCCTTTTCTCTCGTGTTTTTCCATTAAAAGTTGTTTCTCCAGCCCCTCTCCGTGCCTGTCTGGGAGGGGAGGGAGCGCGGGGGACAGTGGGAATCGGCCCCCACCAGGTGCCACAGCCCCACATGGGACCCCGAAGGGCACCGAGCCCCTCCCCAGGGCCAAATCAAAGCCAGCGGGGTGGCAGTGGCGGGGGGGGGACTCCCCTGGCCCCTTCCCCAGGGGCAGCCAGGACAGACGGGTCCCCGCCAGACCCACGGACACGGCCCCACGCAGAAAGCAGCACGGAGCTCCCGGGACAAGGACAGACCTTGGGGAGCGGGAGGGGACGGACACACACGACCACAAGGGCTGCCAGGCCTTCGGCTGGACCCCGGCCAGCGTCCCCTCCTGCGGGGACAGGGCTCGGGGCAAAGCCCCCAAAGCCTCGGGACAATCACCCCCGTCCGCAGCTCCGCAGCCCAGCTTTGCCTCCCTGTGTTGCCCAATCACCCCAAATCACCCCCACAACGGCCAGGGGGGAGCTGCCGGCCAGGCAGGGACCCTCCTCCCCTTCTCTCCCTGTACCTTTGCCAGCCCCGACACCAGCCGGGGGGGGAAATAAGGAAAGAAATAAACAAAGAAATGACGGCAGGGGCCAAAAGTGCCTGGAAACCCCAGCTCTTTATTGCCCGTTCCCCCTCCCAGCTCCACAGCCCGGGGCCAACGCAGCCAAGGGCGCCTTTGGGCAGTGGCCCCCCCCTCTGCGGGTCCGGCACGCAGAAGGTGCGAGGGGAGGTCCCCGGTCCCCGTCGGGGCACCCCCAAACGTCGGGGGCTGAGCCCCTGCCCGAGTGATGCTGCCGGAGCGGGGAGAGCCGCTGCGGGCCCCGGGCAGGCGCAGTCCCCTTGGCCTCGGCAGAGCCCGGCGCAGCTCCCGGCACCGCTGCTGCTCCGCGTCCGGCCTCCCAATCCCCCGCCCCGAGCACCCTCCTGCACCCAAAACTCCCGTCCCCTGCAGCAGCTGCACCGCCACCGCCCGCAGCTCTCAGGGGCCGCGGGGAGCTGCTCTGCGCCAGACAAGGAGGAAAAGGGAAGAGAAAGACCAGAACCCAAACTGCAGGGCTGACCACAAGTTAACTGCAGGGCTGCCCAACACCGCACACAGTGCTCCAGGTGAAGCCGCGCCAGCGCTGAACACAGCGGGACAATCCCCTCCCTTGGCCACCTGCTTCTACTGTCTCTGATGCCCCCCACGATGCGCTTGCCCTCTTGGTGCCAGGGGACACTGCTGGCTCCTCCTGAGCTGCTCACCACCCCCACACCCCTTTCTGCAGGGCTGCTCCCCAGACACCCCCTCCCCATTCCCACTGGTGCCGCCGTTACTCCCTCCCTCCCACCTGCAGAACGCGGCACTTGGACTGCTTCAATTTCACGCCGCTCAGGATTGCCCAACGCTCCAAGCCATCTAGAGCCTTCTGCAAGGCCTCTTGGCCCTCAACACACTCAACAGCACCTCCCAGTTTGGGATCACCGGCAACCTTCCTAATGGGGCATTCAGCTCCCAAAATCCAGGGGAGCAACTCTGCCCGCCCTTTTTCTGACAATTTGAAACTCAACCATTTCATGATGTCTGCAGCCAAGACCTTCCCGTCTCCCACAAGTCCTTCTCCGCTCACAACCACCATGTCTCGGTGTCCTGGTTCCGGTGGGGATAGGGTTAACTTTTCCTGGTATTCCATGCCATGTGAGCCACGCCCACCCTGAGCTGCCGGGGGAGGGGGCAGGAAGTTGCTGCTTAAAAGCGGGCTGGGGCGGCCCGGGTCCGCCCCGCGAGCGGCGAGCGGCGAGGGAGCGGCGGTTCTGTAATCGCGTTTGTATATTCCCCTATCCGTGTTGTTGTTGTTGTTGTTTGCCTGTTCCCTTTGCTGTTCTGTTAAACTGCCTTTGTCTCAACCCAAGAGTCTTGCCTTTTCTTACGATTCTTCCTGTGTTAGGAAGGCACGAGCGAGCGACACGTGGTTCTTTGTTGCCGTCTGAGGCTAAACCACGGCACTCGGAGAGCATCTTTCCTCGATGGCCCCCGAGCGCTACCGACAAGAAGTTCCCATCTCCCACAAACTGCAGGAATTGTCCAGCCCTGCTCCTCACAGCACCAGGTGCTTCCCACATGCTGTCTGGGAAGATGAAATCTGCCATAAGGAGACGGGCTCCTGACACAGAGGTGTCTCCTCATCCCCTAGAGATCCAGAGACTTATGGCCTCAGTGCCGGCATCCTGGCTGGGCGATGGGTCGCAGACCCCCACTGCACCATCGTGGCTGGACCATCAAACCTCTCCCTTGGGCACAGTGCGACCCCTCCACCCCTGCCTTGCCACCCCCCCACACACAGCCCGGCACCTCCAGTGCAGCCCCTCAGCCGTGGGACCGTCCCACCGAGCCCCACTCACCCCAAGGACACCCCAGCTCTGGGAACGCACCAAGGCTCCAGCCAAAGGCACTTGCACCCACAGCCCCTGGTAGCTGCCCGTAAGGGCTGCAGGCCCTCAGCCCCCCCGAGCCCCTTCCCTCCCCAGCAGGAGCTGGGGGGGCTGTTGGGGGGGCCGTTGGGAGGGGGCGGAGCACAGGGAGCCCCAACATTCCATCCTGGAGACGCCAAAGAGTCCTTAGCAGCCGAGAGACTGAGGGGACCGACCATGGCGCTGCCACCTCCGTGGCTCCCACTGCACGGCCCCTGTGCCCCCCCGGTGCCGCAGAGCCTGCACGATTTTGTGCTCCCACAAACCTTCTACCCCCAAGGCAGGGAACGACCCTGACCCACACCCCAGGGATGCTCTTGGGGCCAAGAGCGCAGGAGGTGACCATGGCTCCTGTCTCTCTTCCAGGCGCAGCCACCCTGTTCCCACCGCCCGGGCAGCAGCTGCTCTTCCCCACAGCCTGGGCACCCCCAGTGGGGGCGGCCCCACAGGCCCCACCACCAGGTATGGCACCCCTGTCCCCTCGGCCACCCCAACACCTTTTGGCACCCAAGAATCCTGGGCACCTTCAGCCTCCCCCTCCCCTCTCCATGGTCACCTTCACCTTCCCACCTCCCCCGTTCCCCCCCCGGCAGTTCTGGCACGGGGGCTCAGCAAGCCCGGCTGAGTGTCCCTGCCTTCGCCTGCCCAGTGAATCCCAGTTCCTGAGAATTTCCACAGTACTTGGGGCCACCTCTCGGGGACGAGAGCGCAGGAGGTGACCACCGGCCATGGCTCCTGTCTCTCTTCCAGGCGCAGCCACCCTGTTCCCACCGCCCGGGCAGCAGCAGCCATTCCCTGCAGCCTGGGCACCCCGACAGGGGGCAGCCCCACAGGTCCCACAGGCCCCACCACCAGGTATGGCACCCCTGTCCCCTCTGCCACCGTGACACCATCAGCACCCTGATGGCCATGGGGGGTGGCTCGGCGGGTGCCCCGGAGCGTGCCCATGGCCCAGCACAGCTCCGTTCTACCCACACAGGGCTGCACAGGGCCCCATGCGGTGGCTACGGCGTCGACCCACGCTTCGTCCACATCGAGTGGACGGTCAACAATGTGCCTGCGCTGGCCACCGCCACCCTCGGCCATGGCACTGCTGCTCTGCCAGGTGCTGCCCTGTGGGGTCCTGGGGTCTGCGGGACCCTCCCGGCCTGGGCAGCCCCTGGCACCCCCCAGGGACAACACCCACTGCCCCACACGACGCAGCTCCCAGCCTACGGCCACCAGGGCACAGCGGTGCCCGCAGCCCCCACGCTGCTGCTCACGTCCATCCCCGGATGCCAGCACCTCAAGGGACAGCCTGCAGGCACCAACAGCTCCGGCACAGCCATACCTGTGCAGACACCCCCTGCCAGCCGCATCCCCACGGGCACCTGCCTCTCCTCCAGACCCATTGCAGCCCCCCACAAAGAAGCTCCTATCGACCTGGATGCCAACATTGAAGTGACCGAGGAGATGCTCCTGCAAGACGCCCTCAGGCTCTTTAGTTCCTCCCCAGACGCAGTGCAGGTCGGCCAGGACCCTGACACCGCTGTCCCCACACCTGGGGAACGTGGTGGCGCCGGCAGAGAGGGGAGAGCGGTGGCCCCAGCACCCACCCAGCTGCCAACCTCCATCCCTGCCTCTGAAAACACCGAGGAATGCTCTTCAGTGACCAACAGCTCCAGCAGGGCCTCCCCCACGCAGACAGCCCTGGGCAGCAACATCTCCTCAGAAAGCGACACATCCTCAGAGCGTGACATCTCCCCAAAAAGCAACATCGTCTCAGCGTTCAACATCTCCCCAAAGAGCAACACCTCCCCAAAGAGCGACATCTCCTTAGAGCGTGACATCTCACCAGAGCGCAACATCTCCTCCGAGAGTGACATCTCCCCAGAGCGCAGTTTATCCCCAAAGAGTGACATCTCCCCAAAGAGCAACATCTCTGCGTTCAACATCTCCCCAAAGAGCAACATCTCCTTTGAGAGTGACATCTCAGGGCACAACATCTCTCCAAAGAGTGACACCTCCTCGGGGCGCGACATCTCTGCAGAGCGCAATATCTCCTCCAAGAGCGACACCTCCCCAGAGCACAATTTCTCCCCAAAAAGTGACATCTCCTCAGAAGACAACAGCTCAGACCACAACATCATCTCCCTAAAGAGTGACGCCTTCTGGAGCAGCGACAACCCCTGCGAGAGTGACATCTCCTGGGAGAAAGATGTCCCCAGCAGCGCCTCTGCTGTCCCCCACAGCCAAGCCCTCGGGGACAAGGACGGCCACCTTGCAGTGCCCCAGAAGGTGCCTTTCGAGTACTACAGCGTGGAGGAGACCCTGGAGGCCATCCGCATCCTAGAAGAATCCCTCTATGGGACGGAGTCCCAGGAGCCATGGGGGGACGTGGGGATGGAGCTACTGCCGGCCCAGCCCACCGTGGCGGAGAAGCGGGGGACAAAGCGGGGGCCGAGCCCCCCGTCGCTACCACCCAGCAAGCACAGGGCTCTGGCAGGCTGCCCAGGGGTGGCAGGGGGGAAGAGACCCCCCCAGTGAGGAGACAGAGATGATGGGGGGCAGAGGGGGGGTGCATTTAGGGGGTGGGGGAGGGTTGTATTTAGGGGAGGGGGGCAGATTTAAGGGAGAGGATTGTATCTGGGAGGGTGGTGCATTTGGAGGTGGGGTAATGCATTTTGAGAGATGGGGGGGATGTGTTTAGGGGTGGGGGGCTTAGAGTAGCTTCGGTAGGGCCTTTTCTCTCCTGTTTTTCCATTACAAGTTGTAGCGGGCAGTGTACCTGGGGGACACGGTGAGGGATATGTTTAGAGGACCAGCGTGTATTTGAGGGGGTGGGGGGGAGTGTATTTGGGGAGGCTGGGGGGAGGGACGCGTTTAGGGGAGGGGGGCTTAGAGTGGCTTTGTTAGGACATTTTCTCTTGTGTTTTTCCATTAAAAGTTGTTTTTCCAGTCCCGCTCTGTGCCTGTATGGGAGGGGAGGGAGCACAGGGGGGGTCAGCGGGAATGGGCCTCTACCAGGTGCCACAGCCCCGCTGAAAGGGTATTTTCATTCATACCTGTCCCTTGTTTAACCTGGACATTCAAGCAGCTCAACTTTTTCTGACTTACTTCTCCCTGTATATATATATATCAATCACACTTTCCTGCAATCAGCCTTTCCTTTTCTCCTGACTTGGCCTTTCCCAGCGAGTTCTTGGGTAGTGGTTTTCTTCAAAGCTGCTTTAGTGCTCCTGAAGGATGTTGAAGCGACAGCTCTGGCCATCCAAGCACTATACTCACCCATGAAAGCCACCCAGCTCAGGCAGCCGCAACACAGGATTCACAGCTCCTCGCTCCCCTGGACATGCTTCCAACCTCGCTATGACCCGATTCTATGACTATGGAGCTGGAGAGGCTGCAACCAGGGTCCCAAACACATGGGGAAGATGGGGCAGCTAGAGGGGAGGAAGCAGAAGTCAGCGAGTGCCATCTCCCACCAAGCACCCCACACTTGTCACATCACTCTGTCTTTCAGTCTGAACTCCCACCCACACACCAAACACAAGGACAGGCTTTGCACTCCGGCCACTCTCATGAGCACCAGCCCTTGCTCGCTGCATTAGCAGCACAGCCTCCTTCATACACCCACCAGGAATGTGTGGCAGCACCAAACATCTGCAGTGAGCTTTGTGCTGGCTACAGCCCATGCCAGAGAACGACCCCAGCCCCCAGAGGGAAGGTGACTTTGTCCCACGGCTCCTCCATCCATCCTGCAGCCTGCCCACAGCAGGAAGAAGGCAACACGGCCTGCACCAAAGGAGGAGCAAAAAACAGTTCCTCCCATGGGCCACCAGCAGCCGAAACACAAAGCCCTCTCACACCTCTGCTGGGCTGAGCTTGAAAATCCTTCCAAGGGGTAACGTGGAAAACCCTGTTGCCGGAGCAGCACCAACAGAATTCTGCCCACGGGACAGCTTCAAGCAGATTTACACCTCTGTGCAATGGGAGACGGCTGAGCCCTGAGCAACCAGGCCTTGCATTTACTGCTTCAAAAAACCCCACATTAAAAAAGCCCACAACAAGCGCCCTGCATCTCTGCTCTGTTACACCTAGAGGGATTATCTGACTAGTTTATTTCTTTCCTTTTTGGTAAAATTGCCCAATGTCACTAGCCCTGGTTAAATGTTTGACCACCCTTCTAGTCACTAATCCGGTAGGAATCAGTTTGTCCTTCTGTCCGTGCGATAAGAGATGTTCTACAAGCCTTTGCTGGAGCCTCTTTGTCTAGTCGTTCCCTTATCGTGTCACCTCCGATGGAAACGGCTTTTTCCCACTGCAAAAACAAGACCTGCTTTTCTTACAATTTCGCCCTTCCCTTTTTCATAATCTTACTGCTTTTTGCGTTTCTAGGGTATGGTTCCACATGAGGCCTCTAGGGCCGACAGCATGATGTTACATTCTTCTTCTCAACAGTTTTTATTTTCTTCTTCTTCTAGATGAAGCATTTTTCCCGGCTATGGGGGAGGGTCTACTTCCATTCGTTTCGTTAGGGCAGTTTCAATCAATCACTGAACTAATCCTCGCACACAGAGAATGATACAGCATCCTACAGCCGCTAAAACTCCTGCTACTATTATAAGAGAAGTCAACATTGATACCACCATAACTTTCCATTTCCCAAACCAGGAATCCAGCCAACCTGTCCGTGAGGTGTCTATTCCAGAGTTCTCAGCTAACTCATCAGCTAGACTGGTGGGCCCTGGAAAGGCTTTAGTTATAGTACCATCTGGAGCTGGATTGTTGGGGATGAAGGCACAGCGCCGATTCCCTAACATTACACACACCCCTCCCTTCCCCGCTAAGACCATGTCCAGGGCAATCCTATTTTCCCATGCCATTCGGCTGGTTGCATCCAATTGTTCAGCTATTCCTTTTAATGCATCCCTGGTATAATTAATAAAATTCTGTTGGTTATAGTAAATATAATTCATCCAATCTACATTTCTGTTTATAGTTACCCACCAGAAAAAGACAAATTCGAATCCTGCTCCTATCTGATTCCTTGCTTTGTGTTCATCTGGGACCCCTCTAGGGACTCCAATGGGATCTCTCTCTAGATCCGTTCATCAAGGGATACACCTCAACTTCTTTTTACTCTATTGCCTGAGCTCAGGGATCCTGTTCCTTTTTCAAATGCTAGGGTGAATGGTATTGCCAATTGTACCATTCCACATGTACCTTTCCAGTTAGCCGGCAACACAGATCGCAAAGTCCTCCCTCCACAATACCACCAGAGATCCGCCCGAGGCACTCGTAACGCTGAGCCGTTTCCTCTTACATCCTTGGTCACATTCAGAGTTTCAGTGCACAGGGTAAATCCCCCCGCAGGTTTGGCAGCATTCACGCCCTGCCGTGAGAGGCACACTGGATGGTTCCCAACTGCTGTGGAAAATTTAACGTCTCTAGACTCCAAGGCAGGAAACAGTAAGGAAAGTGAATGACAAGTCTCATTTCCCCAGGCGGTCTTTTCTTGGTATAATGCTATCAGACACCACATCCCTACGGAATCTTTCGTCCACCCTAAGGGAAAAGGGACGATCTGTGCTGGGGGCCTTCCTGTGGCACAAGCAGAGCAATTGCTTTGGTTCAAACTATTAACAGTATATTACACCCTATTAACAGTATACTTTACCCAAGCATTCGTCTCACCGTACCCTCTTTCAATCTCAAATGTTTGTCTAAGACCTTTAATCTCAGTAACCGTTACCAAAGCTGGATCATTCGGTGGTTCCCACTGTTGTATTACTGGGAGTTTAGTAGTCATAGTTGTCCCTTCTGCTTAACTGCTATTTTCCAGTACATCTATTCTAAACCTTCCCCTTGGATCCCTTCCAGACGCATCTGCTCCTATTCCATATATTAGGTCACTTGATCCACCCGTCATCCACGGTCCACCCTCCAATTTGGGTGGTCCACCACACTC
Organism: Rissa tridactyla; assembly: GCF_028500815.1. Taxonomy (NCBI): domain Eukaryota; kingdom Metazoa; phylum Chordata; class Aves; order Charadriiformes; family Laridae; genus Rissa; species Rissa tridactyla. The sequence goes on from NC_071479.1 coordinate 15,666,550, forward strand.
CACTCCATTGTTCACAAAGTGCAGTCTCAGGATATCTCTCTGCGACCCTCCAAATTTCTGGGCACGGGTACTTGTTTTCGCCACTCAACTATCTTTGGGCCTCTAGATCCCCACACTCCAGTACTTGTCAGGCATCAAAGCGTATGGTCTGTGGGGTATCTGGATGTATACTCCGTAGGTGATCTGGGTGTACGCTCCAGCTTCCTAGTGGGAAACACAACGCTGCCCCTATGACCAGCATCATCGCAAAATGCTTCTTAAAATTCATGGCGTACACAGATTTATATCTCCCGACTGGATAATCCTGCCCCAACCCATGGCTTATTGTCTCTTTAGGGTTACTCGCAGCGGGCTGTCAGTAGAATGTACAGTCCACTGTTCCACTGGATCTGTTGGCGGGGGTTCAACTGGTCCTTTTAGCCGAGTGTAGTGAGTCCAACCCCTGTCGGCCGTCCTCACTGCAGTCCCAGTGGTCAGTAACACTTGGAACGGGCCTTCCCATTCTGGTTGGAGCTTGGTTTCCTTCCAGGATTGGATCAAGACCCAATCTCCCGGTCGAAAGGCATGGACTGCAAATTCCAATGGGTGGAGTTTGAGCAAAAAGTCCTTTATTTCTGAGGAGAGAGAAAGAAGACGACAACCCCAGTATACAGTTCTTAAGAAACATATCTTTAGTTTCAAAAGTAGGCAAGTCTTCTCTGTTACCCATATAAGGTAGTTCAAAAAGCATCTCATAGGGTGAGAGACCTGTATCTTTTCTAGAAGTCTGGATCCTCAACAATGCTATTGGTAAACATTTAGTCCATGGTAATTTGGTTTCTAAAATCAGTTTCAACAATGGTCTCTTAATGGTCTGGTTTGTCCTCAACTTTTCCTGATGATGGGGGATGCCAGGGGGTATGAAATTCCCACGCTATCCCTAAACTTTCCGCAATTCCTTGAAGGATTTTAGAAGTAAAATGACTGCCCTGATCTGAGTTTATATTCTCCACTAACCCGTATCTGGGAATAATTTATTCTAGTATTATCTTAATTACCCCTGCTGCAGTAGCTGACACCAAGGGGTAGGCTTCCACCCATCCAGTAAGATGCTCCACCAGGACTAAAAGACCTTTTCGCCTGCCTGTTGGTGGCAGTTCAGTGAAGTCTACCTGTATACTTTGGAACGGTCTCAAGCCGGGCTCTCCTCCTCCTGAAGACTGCTTTCTCAAGGCTTTCTTGTTTGCTTTCTTACAAATAATACATCCCTCACAAATTTGTTTGGCCACTGTCTATATGTCAAAGCATCTGTACTTCCACAAAACTATTCGCACGTTGCTTGCGTTCCCCAATGGCTTCCCTGTTGTAGCACCGTCACTATTTCTCTCATTGTTGGTTGACCATTTCCCTTCCATCAGGCAGAATCCATTTACCACGTCTCCACTGCCCCTGCTTCTGTCAGTGCTTCTCCTGCCCCAAGGCTGCCTCTTTTGCCACCTTGTCCACTAATCTGTTTCCCCTTGTGGTAATTGAATTGCCTCTCTGGTGACCTTTAACATGTAAAGCTGCTATTTCACCTGGTATTAATATATTAGCTAACACCTGCTTTGTACGTTCTTCATGTAAAAGTTCTTTCCCTTTGCTGTTTATTAGTCCTTGTTCTTCCTAAATTTTACCAAAGGTATGCACTACCCCAAGGGCATAACAAGAGTCTGTATGTATTGTTCCTTCCACTTTCTCCAGTTAATTTAAGTGCCTGGTTTAAGGTATACATCTCACATGTTTGAGCGGACCATGCACTAGGTAATTTTTCAGATGCTTTTACTTGTTGGTGTCGCGTTAAAAGGGCTGTAGTTTCGATACTTGTCTGTCAGAGTCCCAGGACTTTCACTGATTTACTATCAGAGTTCCACCAAAGGACTTTCACTGAATCAGATTCACAAATAATTGAAATTAGATATTTTATTGAGAGCGACAGAACAGATTCGAGATTGCCGTTGATAAATTCGCTAACTACAATAGCGCTAATGACTTAAGGTTAATATTGCTAGCAAAAATAATGATAGTACAACAAGCCGGGGTAACATTCCCCAGAGGGTGAAAGGCGCAGCGCTTACCCAGAAAGGCGTCCCTGCCTGGGGTGGAGGGAGAGAACACAGCCCATGGACTGGTCCGTCAGGTATCAAGTTTCTTCTCTCCCAAGTTAACAGTCATTTTCTCCATCCTTTTATCCCCAAAATTACAAGGTTTCCCTCCCCTAGGTGACGTGTAGTATGATTTGGGTGGAGAGATGAGTGCTATAGCCATGTATGTTTAGCATGATCTCTAAAATCTTCATTAGCATATACTGGGGTGTCAACTTCAATATGCATTTCACAGGTAACGAGGCAAAGGTCAATTACCAGACACGGCAGCCTCTCAAGGAAACAAAGAGCTACACAAGGTCTCTGTTATCTTGATTTTACTGTCTCTGCTGACGAAAAGCAGGGCTGTCCTGGCTCCCCAAGACTACCCCATCATTTATGTATCCTGTGATAGCCAGACAAGCCTTCACTCCCCTGGGCTGCACAAGAGATAGCAAAGCCAGTCTGAATTGCTCTTTGAACACAGAGACTTCACCTCATTATCCAGATTCCACAGTTGACTCACTCCATTTATGACCGCATGTCCATTACACCTCTTTCCTTCTATCACTCTTGAAGAAGCGTCTACGAACAAATGAAGACCCCCAGATAGGGGTTCTTCCCTTAAGTCAGGTCAAATCATTCGTGTGTAAGTTCTTCATCCTTTGCCTCTCTCTCTCTATATATATTTTTTTTTTTTTTTTCACAAAAAGCTCACTGGGTTAAGGCAAGGGCTGGTAGTTAAAATCAAATCATCCTTTTCAATTAAAATTCCTTCATACTTCAGTATTCTTGAATTGGTTAGCCGTTTTCCCGTGGTTTGGGCTAAAATGGTTTTTACTTGGTGAGGGGTGCTACCTTCTATCATTCCCCTGGCCACCCTCAGGAGACCAGATCTAAGAGTTTAGATAAATAGGCCACTGGCTGCCACTTATCCCCCCCCACTCTTGAGTTCCTAACGCAGCCCCTTTGTCTACAGTTAACAAATAGTTGAAAAGATTTCTCCAAAGAAGATAAGGCTAAAACTGGAGCTCTGATTAGGCTGTTTTAAATCTTACACTAAATCCTCCTTTTCTGTCCAAACCAATACATTTGGTTCTTCAGCTAACAGTTTGGAATATATTCCTTTAGTCTTTTGAACACACCCCTCTATCCACAGTTCACAGTACCCAGTCGGCCCCAAAAATTTTCTCAGTTCCCTCTTGGTCTTTGGCAGAGGTAAGTCTACTATTCCTTTGATCCTCTCAGGATTTATTTTTTTTCGACTCCCTTCACTGACTAGATGTCCCAAGTACTTCACTTCTGTTTCCACGTATTGCAATTTTTTTATTATTTTTTCTTTTTTGAGACCATCAAACCTTACTGTCCCGGGAAGTTCAGTAACTCATTCGTGGCTTCTTTTACCCTGCCTTCTTCCTCCCCAGATACGAGTAATCATCCACACACTGAAGCAGGGCTACTCCCAATGGAGGGCTGAATTGTTCAAGCACTTGTTCTAACACTTGCCAAACAAATTAGGGGATTCTGTAAATCCCACAATGATAACACCCTACCGGTGAACCTCGAGCTGCTGGTAGGAGTGGCTGGGGCAGTCCTCGTCCCGTTATTCACCCCTCTTCCTCGCCCCCAAGTAACAGTCTAAGGGGTCCCACTTCGGGGATGCAATTTCTTTGTCGATTGAAACATCACCGACAGTCTGGGCTGGGAACATATAAAATGGATTTGGGCGTCCCCGAATCCTGAATCTATTCATCTTGACCCGGCAAAAAGCATATTCACCTTCCTCTACTTCCTTATTATTCACATACATGTTTAAAGTCTGACAGACCCAGTCTTCATCAGATCCAAATTTGGGCCAAATACACTAGGAGATCTTATGAGTTCTTTGGTCCAAACAAATTCAAATGCAAATGAAAACATGTCCCCCCTGGGACACCTCTGGGATCCTCTAAGATAGACACAGGACTCCTAGGACAACCCTGAGACCCTTCCCAGAATGTCCACGGCCCCTCCGGCCGCCCCTGGCCCCTCTGGGATGCGGTCCGAACAAAACAAATCATTTTCTTTTTATCTTTATCCCTTGTACAAGAAGAATCATTCCAAAACCTCAACATTCTCCCCTAAAGGACTGTCTGGGGGAATGTTCCCGGGGTCTTTCTTAGTATCCCCTTTTTCATCCCTAGGCCTAGAATCCTTATTTCCCATTCTGAACACAGACTTTTCTTACACCCCTTCCTTTCGCTTCGTCCTTCTCCAGCTGCGCCCCTCGCGGGACTACAGAACCGCGGATCCGGACTCCACACTCGCTTTGTACCGCAGTACATCTCAGTCACTCACACACAAGTCTCTTAGAACGTCCCGACCACCAAGGCAATACTTTAACAGTCCGATTTTCCTTACCTTGGTCCGTGCACGGAGTTGCCTGGTCGTACTCTCTGTGCCTACTGCACCTATCCCTTTTCCCCCTGTGCTTCACAGAGTCTGCCGTCCAACTGGGTCTCGAGATCTTAGTCGATTCCTCACGGAATCCCCACCAACGAGCCACGAGACCCTTGAAATCAACGGGACGCGTCTTCCCGTCCTTCGGCGACAGGGATTCCCAAGAAGATGACTTCTGCTCCCGGATGAGCCCCCAAATTGTGAGAAACAAGTTCCGGTCCGAATGAAATAGGCTCAGGCAGCATCCTCTGTGAAGCACATTTTTATTCACGTTCTTGCAAGAGCGGGTGACCTAGCAAGTAGGCATACTTCCAGTTCTTGAAACACACCTTTTTATTCCCTAATCCCGGCCGAATTTTTCCCTCCCCTGTTTCCCATTGGTTGGGTACTCCAGGGTTCACAGGCTGTCCGAGGCGCCTAAAATTCTTCCCGGGTGTCCTGCCTCTGTTTTCTTCTCTTTATGCTACACCCAAAGGGATTATCTGACTAGTTTATTTCTTTCCTTTTTGGTAACAAAAAAATTGCTCAATGTCATTAGCCCTGGTTAAATGTTTGACTCCCCTTCTAGACACCAATCCAGTAGGAATCAGTTTGTCCTTCTGTCTGTGTGATAAGAGATGTTCTACAAGCCTTTGCTGGAGCCTCTTTGTCTTAGTCATTCCCTTATCAGGCAGGAGGGGGCTCGCACAAAGATTCGCACGAGGGTTTGTAGGGGCTGGGGAGGGGGTTGAGGGGGGACTTAGGGCGTGGGGGAGGGGGGAGTGGGATGGACGGTGGCCCATGAGGGGGTTTTGCAGGAGGATTCGCACGAGGCCTCGCACCAGGGTTCACCGGGAGCTGGGGGTGTCGGGGGGTAGGGGAGGGGGCTCACACGAGTGTTTGCACAAGGGCTTATAGGGGTCGGGGGGGCTTGGGGGTGGGATTTGAGGGGGAATTTGGGGGGTGTGGGAGGGGGCGGATGATGGTATGTGAGTGTTCACACAAGGGCTTGTGGGGGGTGGAAGACTGGGGTGTGGGGAGGGGGCTGAGGTGGGGTTTAGGGGCTGGGGGAGTGGAGGTAGATGTCACACGAGGGGACTTTGTACGAGGGTTTGCATGAGTGTTCGTAGGGGTCTGGGGGTGTTGTGGGTAGTGGGGGGGGATTTGGGGTGTGTTGGGGGTAGGTGGGGGGGGTGGGGCAGGAGGGGGCTCACACAAGACCTTGCCCGAGGGCTCATAGGGGGATGATGGCGTGGGGTTGGGATTTTGCACGAGGCCTCACACGAGGGTTCACGGGAGGCGTTTTGGGGGGGGGGGCAGGAGGTGGGTGGTGGCGCATGAGGGGGCTGGAACGAGGCTTTGCACAAGGATTCGCACGGGGCCCTGCACGAGGGTTCGCACGACAGCTCATGGGGTGCTGTAGGGGGAAGGGGCATGGGGGAGGGGTTTGAGGGCAATCTGGAGGGTGAAGGGGGGGTTCAAGGGGGATATAGGGGGTGGCGAAGGAGGAGGCTTGCGCGAGGGTTTGCGTGAGGTTTGACAGGGAGGGCTGGGGTAGTGGGTAGGGGTGTGAGGGGGCATTTGGGGGCGGGGGAGGCGGTGGATGTCGTGCAAGGGGGTTTTGCCCGAGGGTTTGAAGGACAAGTTCCCCAAGGGCTTGTGTTAGGGAGAGCAGGGGGTGTTGGAGGATGTGGGGGACGGGGTTGAGGGGGGATTTGGGAAGGGGGGAGGGGGTTTGCACGAGGCCTTGCATGCTGATTCGCACAAGGGTTCACAGGGGGCTGCGGGGGTTGGGAGAGGGGAAGTAGGGAAGTGGGGGAGGGGCTGTTGGGGGGAGGGGAGAGGGAGGTGGGCGGGGTGGGGGCTGTCACAAGGGTTTGCAGGGGGGTTGGCAGGGGTTGGAAGGTGGGGGAGGGGCTGGCAGAGATTTGGAGGTGGGGGGGGGGTGGATGATGGTACCTGAGCGTTCCCACAAGTTTGCACAGGAGTTTGCAGGAGGGTTCACAAAAGGGTTCATAAGGGATTGGGGAAGGGTGGGGGTGGGGAGAGAGATTTGGGAGGTGAGGGAGGGGGCGGTGGTGCACGAGGGGGCTCGCGGTAGTATTTGCGTGAGGCCTCGCACGAGGGATCCTGCAGGGCTGGGGGTTAGAGGTCTTGGGAAAGGGGTCGAGGGGGGATTTGGGGGGGTGGTACAGGAGGGGGCTGGCAGGAGGATTCGCACCGAGGCCTTGCACAAGGATTCGTGGGGGGATTGGGGGGTGGGGGACGGGTTTGAGGGGGTATTTGGGGGTGGGGAAGGGAATGGATGTCGCGCAAGGCATTTTTGCACGAGGCCTTCAACAAGGATTTCCACGAGGGCTTGTTGTAGGGGGCTGGGGGGGAGCGGTGATTTGGGGGATGAAGGAGGGGGTTGAGGGGGGATTTGGAGGGAGGGGGAGCGCGGGGCGGGGTGTGTGTGCAGGGGTCCGGAAGGAGGATTCACACGAGGGTTTCCCCAAGGATTCACACAAGGGTCCCTGGGGGTGGTTGGGGTTTTGGGGAGGGGTGGAGGGTTGGACTCGGGGGTGGGGCAGTGCAGAGGGGATGGGGGGCAGTGCACGAGGGAGCTTGCACAAGGGCTCGCACAGAGATTCACACGGAGATTCACACGAGGCCTTGCATGAGGGTTTGTGGGAGGCTGGAAGATTGCGGGGGGGGTGGAGTGGGGGGATGGTGCAGGAGGGGCCACAATCCAACTCACCGATCTCCTGGGTCCTCCCAAACCTCTGGGTCCCCCCTGAACACCTCGGTCTCCCCAGACACCCCTGTTCCCAACCCCCTGGGTCCCCCCAAAACCCGACTCCTGGAACACCTGTGTCCCTGCCAAACCCCTGGGTCCACCCAACTCCCGGTCCACCCCCAGACCACCATCTTCTGCCTGTCCCCAACCTCCTGGGTCCCCCCAAAGTCGTGGGTTCCCCCAAACTCTTGAGTTCCCCCACAGTCACCCATCTCCCTCCCACCTCCCCAATCTCCTCTGTCACTCCAAGCCCCTTGGCTTCCCCCATAGACACTCACTTCCAACCTCCTGGGTCTCCCCAACCTCTTGTATACCCCCAAGATCCCACCTCCTCCATCTCCTGAGATCCCCCCGAAATGTCGTCACCCTCTTGGCTGACTGGGTGGTGAAGAAGGTGGGGCTGAAGGCCAACCAGACGATGCAGGTGGTGTACATGGCGAAGCTGATGGGTTTGGCTTCACTGAAGGCCTCGGAGACTCCCCGGGCTTTGACAGCATAGACGGTGCAGGTCAACATGAGAAGAAGGGCATAGGCCAAGCAGCCCAAGGTGCCACCTTTGGCTATGTCACACCTAGGGACACCATGGGCATCTTCAGGGTTGGGGGTTCAACCCATCTTCTAGTTGATGAGGGAGTGAGGAGAGCAAAGGAGGAGCCAAATGGAAGCAGCCATCAGTTAGATGCTGCTCAAGGTGAAGGTGATGACAAGTTGGGAGATGGAGCTTATGAAACAGGGAAGGGTCACCGACCATTTGCCAGGGGCGGGGTGGGGGGGAGGACAATCAAGAGAAGAGCATGGGGTGCCCAGATGCCTGGGTTCCTTTTCAGACACATGGATCCACCCCCAAACATTGAGATTCCTCCCTAGAGGAGGAGGAGGAACCAGCCCATATGCCTCCATCCCCTTGGTTTGCTTGAGCCTCACATGCTTGGGTCCCCTTCCCGGACACCTGGGTCCTCCAGAACTCCATCCTACATCCCTCCTGACCCTCCACCCAAACTCCTGACCCGCAACCCAAAATCCTCCCCACAACATGGACTCCTGGGTCCTTCTTGATCTCCTGTGTCCTCCAGAACTCTTGGTTTCCCCCATAACTCACCTTCCTTGAAGACAGATTAGATGTGGTTGGTCTTGGTAAGGAGCATGGGGTAGGTGGAACCCCATCCTACGTCCCTCAACCTCAACTCATGGGTTCCTCCCTGGACTCCTGTCCCCCCCCGGTCTCCCGCGTCCTCCAAAAGCTCCGTGTCCCTCCATGACTCACTCTGCTTTAAGATCCTGTAGATCATGTTGGTCTTGGTGAGGAGTGTGGTGTAGGCGAGGCTCATCCCCAAGCCCAAGAAGAGTTTTGGTAGGGTGTGGGTGCCCACCCTGGGCATCCAGGAGGAGAACACTCCCTCTGGACATCTCACCCTATGTGGACACCCCACCCCACCCATCACGAGGACCCAGAGGGAGAACCTCCCCCAAGGAACCCAGATGACCATGGGAATCCACCAGGACACCATGGAGTCCCACCAGGAGATCCAGGGGAAGCACCTATAGGGTCACAGGCATCCAGGAGAAAACTCCCCCATGGACATCCCACCCCACCCACAGAGGACCCATATGTCCAGGAAGAGCACCCAGCTGACCATGGGGGGGCCCACCAGGAGAACATGGAGGGGCACCCATGGGGACCCACATGACCATGGGTGGACCCACCAGGACATCGTGGTTGGGAGGGACACCCATGGGAACCCAAATGACCACGGGGGCACCCATAAGATCATGTGGGGGCTCCAATGGGACCCAGTTGACTACAGAGGGCTCCCAGAAGATCATAGCAGGGGGCTCCCATGGGGACCTAGGCATTCAGGAGGTGGCACCCAGTTGACCATGGGCGCACTCACAAGACCCTGGAGGGGCACCCATGGGGACCCAGGCATCCAGAGGGAACTCACCTGCAGGCTCAGCCCCTGCACCCACTGTCCCACTGCCCAGTAGGTGCTGCTGCCATTGCCACCCCAGAACTATAAGATGTCATAGCACCCCGGGGCGTCCCCATTCTCATTGAAGGTCACTGACCCCACCACGCTGCCTGCACACAGGGCCTGCAGGGGGCTGAGTGAGCAAGGAGGGGCCGACACCCATGGCCAGAGCGGGCTGAAGGTGCTGAGGGCCAGCAGGAGCAGGACGGCAGGGCTGGGAGGGGGAGAGAGGGGCTTATGGGGGCACCTTGGGGGGGATCCCATGGTGGGGGGGAGGCACACCCCACACGCAATGGAGGGCGCCTATCGGGGCGGGGGTGGCACCCTACAGTGGGGGGAAGGAGGGGCCGGCACCCATGGCAGGGGGCCACCCTATGGGGGTGTGGGGAGAGGGGTGGTGGCACCCTATGGGATGCGGGTGGCACTCTGTAGGCGTGGGATGGCGGACCTGACACCTGTGACAGTGTGGGGCTGGCACCCTATAGGGCAGCGGTGTCACTCTATGGGGTATGGGGGCACCCTATAAGGTAAGGGGGGTACCCATAGGGATGGGGAAGGTGGTTACACCCATAGGGATTTGAGGGGGTCCCTAAGGGGTGGGGAAGGGGACACTGGCACCCTATGGGGGAAGGGGCATCTAAGGGGTGGGGAAGGGGACACTGGCACCCTATGGGGGAAGGGGCATCTAAGGGGTGGGGAGGGGGCTCTGGCACCTATAGGGGTGGGGGGACACCCTACAGGGACTTGGGGATCCTGGACGCCTGGGTCCCCCCCCCAGTCCCGCTCCCCTGGGTCACTGCTCCTAGATGCCTGGGTCCCCTGAGAGTTGTCACCAAACACAGGGCAGGGGTCACCCCCTCCCAGATGCCTGGGTCCCCTCCGCCAAGCTTGACCAAACTCCCGTGATCCTCTGCCCCGCCCCCCAATTAAAAGCAGCTGTTAATTACTTGGGGGAGTGTTATTAGGGGTGCCCCCGCAACACCTCCTGGGGGTCCTGCCGTGTGTGGGGGTCCCTAATCCCTGCCATGGGGCTGACGGGAGATTGGGAGGGCTACTGGAACATTGAGAGGACCCAGAGGGGGTCTAAGGGGACATGGAGGGGTTGAGGGGACATTGGGGGTGGCTGAGGGGACACTGGTGGGGTCTAAGGGGACATATGGGGTTCAGAGGATACTTGGGGGAGTATGGGGGGGCTAAGGGGACATTGGGAGGGTCTAAGGGGACCCAGTGGGGACTGATGTGACATCTGGGGGGCCGAAGGGGCATGGGGGAGCTGAGGGGACATTGTGGGGCCTTGGGGGAATGAGGGGCCCCAGAGTGAGTTAGAGGACATGGCGGGGCTAAGGGGACATTGGCGAGGGGCTACGGGAGGCTGAGGGGACATTGGGGGGTGTCTAAGGGGACATTTTGGGTGGCTGAAGTGACATTAGCGGGGGCGAAGGGGCCTGAGGGCAGCCAGAGGGTGTTTAAGGGGACACGGGGGTGTTGAGGGGACATTGGAGAGGCTGGGCAGACGTTGGGGGGGGTGCGGCTGAGGGGACACTGGGGCGCTGAGGGGGACCCGGTGGCGCTGAGGGGGCTGTGGGTGCTCAGGGGTCTGAGGGTACCCGGGGGACGTGAGGAGGGCCCGTGGGGGGGTGAGTGGACGCTGGGGGACCCGGGGACGCACCAGCCTGAGGACGCAGTGCCGCCGCCGCGCGCCGCTCCCGCCGAAACGCCGCCGCGCGCTGCCCGCCGTGGCCACGCCCCCAGCAGTTAACGGCGGCCTGAGCCACGCCCCCACCCCGCGGCCCCACCCCCGCTTTGCGCTTTCCGGCTGCTTTCCGGCCGCGCTTTACGGCCTTGTCGCGACAGCGGCCGCCGGGAGGCGGGGGGGGGATTCGGGCGTCCGCGGAGTGAGTCCCCCGCACACACTCAGGGGAAACTGAGGCACGCGCAAGCCTTGAGGGTGGTGGTGGGGGGTGTCCTAGAGGTCCCCAGGCATCCGGGCGACCCCCATCCCCCCCTCAATCAAGGCGGTGTTAGCGCATGAGCGGCTGTTAGGAATGTTACAGTAGCTGGAGACAGCATTAGGAGCATTACGGGAGCCGGGCACCAGCAGAGGGTTAGGCTGAAGCCTGATATGAAGGCTATTAGCAGCTATTGTAAGCAGCTATTCGGGGTGTTACGGTAAGCGGGCCCCAATATTCGGGGCATTACGGGAGCTAGACCCCGCTATGATGGTAGCTCGGAGCCTGGTATCAAGCCTGGAGCAGCTATAAGGGGCCTTATAGTACCTGGACCCCAATATTAGGGGTCTTAAGGTACCTAAAGCCTGCTGTTAAGATCATCTGGGTGCCTGAAGCAGCTATTAGGGGCATTATGGTATCAGGTCCCCAATACTGGGAGCGTTACGGTGGCTGTAGCCCACTTTTAGGGTGTTGCAGTAAGAGGCAAAATGGTTTTGGCAGGAAATAAACCCCCTTGCGTTCTAACACTCCTCACCGAGGCGGGAGGCCGGGTGCGGCTGGGTTTAAGTTCTGAGTGATGCCCAGTTCACCACTATCAGTCCAGACACGTTTAATATATTAAACTGTTATGATTTGGATACACTAATAGTGGGCTGCGCCTTCAGTCTAGTCGTGCTCATGAACCAGCACGGCCACTCTCGAGTCTCTGGTCGCGTTCAGTGAGAAACTGAAACGACCAGCTACTTAAACAGTGCGGTTTATTTAAGCAACAGATAGAGAGGTTCAGCCTGTTGACTGGTCCCAGAAGCCAAAGGCAGTCTGTGATGGAGTCCTCCTTGACTTGTTCACGATGGTGTCTTCCCTCATGCCGCCCCTTTCTTGGGCTATTTTTATACTATTTTTTACCTTCAAGGTGGAGTTTGAGTGACTTCAGTGTCGTGGTTTAGCCTCAGACGGCAACAAAGGACCACATGCCGCTCGCTCGGGCATTCCCAATACAGGAAGAATTGGAAGAAAAAGGCAAGACTCTTGGGTTGAGACACAGGCAGTTTAACAGAACAGCAAAGGGAACAAGAAACACCAACAATAACACGGATAGAGGAACATACAAACAGGATTATGGAACCACCGCTCCCTGACCAGACCCAGGCCACCCCAGCCTGCTCCAAGTGGCGACTTCCTGCCCCTTCCCCCGGCAGCTCAGGGTGGGCATGGCTCACATGGCATGGAATACCAGGAAAAATTAACCCTATCCCGGCCAGAACCAGGACATTATCCACCCCTTAGTCCATACCATCTATGGTATGGCCCAGATCTTACAGGTTCCAATGAATTGCCACCACTTTCCCCTGCCATATATATATATATATATATACACATATATATTCATGCAGATATAATGCCCTTAGTTTATGGGCCATCCCTCCAAGGTGTCCGTTGAGTTCTTTTCATCTTTGAGGGAGCTTTGGGCTCCATGTGTTAGAAGAGTCTCTCAGGGCAGGTGAGATGCTGGGTGGTGCTGGCCTGTTGCATGCTGTATTTTCGGAGCTTGTGACGGGTGCACCCGGTGTGGCTCATGCCCACAGTGCGTGGGCTGAAGATGTAGATCTTGAGGAAGTTGCTGGGCGCCAGCTGCTGAGGTCAGTTCTTATCCCATCACCCCCGTGCCTTACTCGTAGTACAACTGATAGCAGTTATAGCAATGAGGACATACAGTGGCAGTGTTACTTAACAGCACACAATTTGATTCATTGGCTATTCTCACCCAAAATCAGATCCCCATGAGGTACACATCGGACTTCCCCATGCTGCCGCATCACCCACCAAGTGCACCCAGGTGCTTGGGCAAAAGAAATCCCATGGATGGGTTTGCCTTTGCCTGAGGCAGGACTGACCCAGACTGTCTTCCCTAACACGTTCTTCACATGCACTACAGGGACTTTATCCCCTTCTACAGTACGTGGAAGTTTTGATTGGGCAGGGCCCGCATGGTTGGTGGATCCCCTGGGGTTAACTAGCCAGGCAGCCTTTGTTAAATGTGTATCCCAATGTTTTAAAGTCCCACCACCCATTGCTCTCAGTGTAGTTTTTAACAGCCCATTGTATCATTCCATCTTCCCAGAGGCTGGTGCATGGCAGGGGATGTGATGTACCCACTCAATGCCATGCTCTTTGGCCCAGGTGTCTATGAGGCTGTTTCGGAAATGAGTCCCGTTGTCCGACTCAATTCTCTCTGGGGTACCATGTCGCCACAGGACTTGCTTTTCAAGGCCCAGGATAGTGTTCTGGGCAGTGGCATGGGGCACAGGGTATGTTTCCAGCCATCCAGTGGTTGCTTCCACCATTGTGAGCACATGGCACTTGCCTTGGTGGGTTTGTGGCAGTGTGATATAATCAATCTGCCAGGCCTCCCCATATTTATATTTCAGCCATCGCCCTCCATACCAAAGAGGCTTCAAACGCTTGGCTTGTTTGATCGCAGCGCATGTCTCAGATTCATGGATGACCTGTGCAATAGTGTCCATGGTCAGGTCCACCCCTCGGTCACGAGCCCATCTATATGTCGCGTCTCTTCCTTGATGGCCTGAGGAGTCATGGGCCCACCGAGCTATGAATAGTTCACGCTTATGTTGCCAGTCCAGATCCACCTGAGCCACTTCAATCCTAGCAGCCCAATCCACCTGCTGGTTGTTCTGATGTTCCTCCGTGGCCCCATTCTTCGGTACATGGGCATCTACGTGGCGTACTTTCACAACCAGATTCTCTATCCGGGCAGCAATATCTTGCCATAGTTCAGCAGCCCAGATGGGTTTGCCTCTGCGCTGCCAGTTGCCCTGCTTCCACTGCTGTAACCACCCCCACAGAGCATTTGCCACCATCCATGAGTCAGTGTAGAGATAAAGTACTGGCCATTTTTCTCACTCAGCAATGTCCAAAGCCAGCTGAATGGCTTTCACCTCTGCAAACTGGCTCGATTCACCTTGTCCTTCACTGGCTTCTGCAACTTGTCATGTAGGACTCCACACAGCAGCCTTCCACTTTCGATGCTTTCCCACAATACGGCAGGACCCATCAGTGAACAGGGCATGTTTCTTCTCATTTTCTGGCAGTTTATTATATGGTGGGGCCTCTTCTGCACGCGTCACCTCCTCCTCCGGTGACATTCCGAAATCCTTGCCTTCTGGCCAGTCCATGATCACTTCCAGAATTCCTGGGCGACTGGGGTTTCCCATTCGAGTTCGCTGCGTGATCAGTGCAATCCACTTACTCCATGTAGCATCAGTTGCACGATGTGTGGTGGGGACCCTTTCTTTGAACATCCAGCCCAGCACCGGCAGTCGAGGTGCTGAGAGGAGCTGCGCTTCTGTACCAACTATTTCCGAAGCAGCTTGAACCCCTTCATATGCTGCCAATATCTCTTTTTCTGTTGGAGTGTAGTGGGCTTCGGATCCTCTGGATCCCCAACTCCAAAACCCTAGGGGTCGACCTCGAGTCTCCCCTGGTGCTTTCTGCCAGAGGCTCCAGGTAGGGCTGTTCTCCCTGGCTGCGGTGTAGAGCACATTTTTAACATCTTGTCCTGCCCAGACTGGCCCCAGGGCCACTGCATGGACTATTTCCTGTTTGATTTGTTCAAAAGCTTGTCGTTGCTCAGGACCCCATTTAAAATCATTCTTCTTCCGGGTTACTTGATACAGAGGGCTTACAATTTGACTGTAATCTGGGATATGCATTCTCCAAAAACCCACAATGCCTAAGGAAGCTTGTGTTTCCTTTTTACTAGTTGGTGGAGACATAGCTGCTATTTTGTTGATCACATCCATTGGAATCTGACGGCGTCCGTCTTGCCATTTTATTCCTAAAAACTGGATCTCCTGCGCAGGTCCCTTGACCTTACTTCGTTTTATGGCAAAACCAGCTTTCAGAAGGATTTGGACTATTTTACTCCCTTTCTCAAAAACTTCTTCTGCTGTGTTTCCCCATACAATGATGTCATCAATGTACTGCAGATGTTCTGGAGCTTCACCCTGTTCCAGTGCAGTCTGGATCAGTCCATGGCAAATGGTGGGGCTGTGTTTCCACCCCTGGGGCAGTCGATTCCAGGTGTATTGGACGCCCCTCCAAGTGAAAGCGAACTGAGGCCTGCACTCTGCTGCCAAAGGGATCGAGAAGAATGCATTCGCTATATCAATCGTGGCATACCACTTGGCTGCCTTGGACTCCAGTTCGTACTGGAGTTCTAGCATGTCTGGCACGGCAGCGCTCAGCGGTGGCGTGACTTCATTCAGGCCACGATAGTCTACAGTTAGCTTCCACTCTCCATTAGATTTTTGCAGCGGCCATATGGGACTGTTAAAGGGTGAGCGAGTCTTGCTGATCACTCCTTGAGCCTCTAGTTGACGAATCAGCTTATGGATGGGAATCAGAGAGTCTCGGTTAGTGCGATATTGCACTGGTCTGATGTGCCAGGCCATCGAATCCACACTGTCCAATAAACCCGGTTGTCCCTTTCCTCCACCTGGCCGGAGGCAGGGCCCCTCTAATACTGGTCATAGTGTCCATTACTCACTTCTTGCATAAATGACTTGGAAGTTCCCTCAAGAGGATCAGAAGCAACATCAGGCCTTCTGCTCTGTCTGGGGAACGGCCCACTGGAAACTAGGACAGCACTTTTCCTGGAGGGATCCCCTTTTGTGGTTGTCCTTCCTTGCAACTCCTGTACCCGTGTCCGCAGGATGGAAGTAGGTTGTCCATCCGACTTCCTCATGTCCTCTCCGTGGTCACGCAGGTAGAACCACAGGGTGCCTCGTGGTGTGTACCCTCCGTACTCTCTCTCTTGAGTGGGGAAATGCCTGCTTCTAATAGCTGAGACGCTGGCCCGTGCAGGTGGGGAGTAGGACATATTCTCTTCAAGTTGCTGGACCTTCTGCGACAGTTTCTCCACAGCTGAGACAAGGGGGGAAGAGAGACTTTCTTCATATCGCCGGAGCCGGCCAGCTACCTCATCCACCGTTGGTCCCTCTTCACCTTTCCATTCCATTACTGCCAGGGAGTTGGCATATGACGATGGTGCGCTCCGTACAAACTTCCGCTACATGGGCCTTGTGCATTGCACCTCATCAGGGTCTATGGGTAAGTCTGCATTGTCCAAGTCATAATAAATCATCTCCCACATGGCTAATTCTCTCAGGTACTGGATACCTCTTTCCATGGTAGTCCACTTGCTTGGCTGACATACAACATCCTCACTGAAGGGGTACCTCTCCCTCACGCCTGACAGGAGTCATTTCCAGAGGCTGAGGGCTTGGGTCTTTTTCCCAATTACCTTGTCAATGCCGCCTTCCCTAGACAGGGATCCCAGCTGCCTGGCCTCCCTACCCTCTAATTCCAGGCTACTGGCCCCGTTATCCCAGCACCGGAGCAGCCAGGTGACAATGTGCTCACCTGAAAGTCGGCTAAAATCACGGAATCATGGAATCACGGAATCTTCAGAGTTGGAAGGGACCTCTAGAGATCATCTAGTCCAACTCCCCTGCTAGAGCAGGATTGCCTAAAGCACATCCCTCAGGGCTGCATCCAGGCGGGTCTTGAAAATCTCCAGAGAAGGGGACTCCACAACCTCCCTGGGCAGCCTGTTCCAGTGCTCTGTCACCCTCACTGTAAAGAAGTTTTTCCGTGTATTTGAACGGAACTTCCTATGTTCTAGCTTGTGCCCATTGCCCCTTGTCCTGTCGCTGGGAACCATTGAAAAGAGCCTGGCTCCATCCTCCTTAAACCCACCCTTTAGATACTTGTAAACATTAATCAGGTCCCCCCTCAACCTTCTCTTCTCCAGGCTAAAGAGTCCCAGCTCTTTCAGCCTTTCCTCATAAGGGAGATGCTCCAGTCCCATAATCATCTTGGTTGCCCTTTGCTGGACTCAGTCCAGTAGTTCCCTGTCCCTCTTGAACTGGGGAGCCCAAAACTGGACACAGTACTCCAGTTGTGGCCTCACCAGTGCAGAGCAGAGGGGGAGAATGACCTCCCTCGACCTACTGGCCACAGTCTTCCCTATGCAGCCCAGGATGCCATTGGCCTTCTTGGCGACAAGGGCACATTGCTGGCTCATGGATAATTTGCTGTCTACTAGGACCCCCAGGTCCTTCTCCTCAGAGCTGCTTCCCAGCATGTCTGCCCCTAACCTATACTGGTGCTTAGCATTCTTCCTTCCCAGGTGCAGGACCCTACACTTGCTTTTGTTGAACCTCATTAGGTTCTTCTCTGCCCAGCTCTCCAGCCTGTCCAGGTCACGCTGGATGGCAGCACGGCCCTCCGGAGTGTCAGCCACCCCTCCCAGTTTGGTATCATCAGCAAACTTGCTGAGGATACACTCTGTCCCCTCATCTAGGTCATTAATGAATATACTGAACAAAATTGGACCGAGTATTGACCCCTGAGGGACACCACTGGTTACAGGCCTCCAACTAGACTCTGTGCCGCTGATCACAACCCTCTGAGTTCTGTCACTCAGCCAGCTCTCGATCTACCTCACTGTCACCTCATCTAGCCCTTACTTCCTCAGCTTCCTAATGAGGATGTTATGGGAGACAGTGTCAAAAGCCTTGCTAAGGTCAAGGTAGATGACACCTACGGCTCTCCCCTCATCCAGCCAACCCGTTATAACATCATAGAAAGCTATCAGATTGGTCAGGCATGATTTGCCCTTGGTAAATCCAGGCTGACCACTTCCAATAACTTCCTGTTCCTCTACGTGTTTGGAGATGACATCCAGAATGAGTCGCTCCATTACCTTCCCAGGGACAGAGGTGAGACTAACCGGCCTGTAGTTCCCTGGGTCCTCCTTCTTGCCTTTTTTGAAGAATGGAGTGATGTCAGCCTTCCTCCAGTCCTCAGGGACCTCTCCTGTTCCCCATGACCTTGCAAAGACAATGGAGAGTGGTCTAGCGATAACATCTGCCAGCTCTCTCAGCACTCGCGGGTGCATTCTGTCAGGGCCCATGGACTTATGAATGTCCAGCTTGGCCAAGTGGTCTCTGACCCGGTCCTCCTCAACTAAGGGAAAGTCTTCCTCTCTCCCGACCTTCCCCCTTGCCTCCAGGGCATGGGATTCGTGAGGGACGGCTTTATCAATGAAGACCGAAGCAAAGAAGGCATTCAGTAACTCTGCCTTCTCTGTGTCTTCCACCACTAGGGCACCCGTCTCATTCATCAGTGGACCTATATTTTCCCTAGTCTTCCTTTTTCTATTGATATACTGGAAAAATCTCTTCTTATTGTCTTTAACTGCAGTGGCCAAGCTGAGTTCTGATTGAGCTTTGGCCCTTCTAATCTTCCCCCTGCATAGCTTTGTTATATCTTGATAATCCTCATAAGTTGCTAAGCCCCTTTTCCAGAGAATGTAAACCTTCCTTTTTTTTCCTGAGGCCCAGCCAAAACTCTCTATTTAGCCAGGCTGGCCTTCTTCCCCGTCGGCTCGTTTTTCGGGACATGGGGTTGTAACATTTTTTAACAACAAAGGTTGTAACATTTTTTAACTTCTTCGCCATCCTTGTCTTCTTTCCCTTCCCTTTCTTCTGATGGCACTATGACCACCATACGTCAAGATAGTATTCACACAAATCCAATGTGGGACAGTAACGGAAGATTGGTGAGGAGGACTGCAAATACGCTCAAGTGACTCGCACCTGGGGTGTGAGAAGGAGAAGGAAGAGACATCCCCCATGTCTGTGGGAGAACACAGGTCACCTGAGGGAGTGGGTTTTGAGTGCACTTAGGGGACTTTGGCCAATGGCCATCTCTACAGTTTTGGCCATCTCTACAGTTTCAGCCATCTCAACAGTTTCTGGCCTCTCACAATTACATCCTTTCCCCCACTCTGATAACCTCGTTCTGTACCAGGAAGCAAAAGATATTTACACCTGTTCCTCTCACAGAATCACCGAATGGTAGGGGTTGGAAGGAACCTCTGGAGATCACCTAGTCCAACCCCCCCTTCCAAAACAGGTTCAACTACAGCAAGTTGGACAGGATCATGTCCAGGCAGGTTTGGAATCTCTCCAGAGCAGGAGACTCCACAGCCTCTCTGGGCAGCCTGTGCCAGGGCTCTGCCACCCTCACAGTAAAGAAGTTTTTCCTCATGTTCAGATGGAATTTCCCGTGTTCCAGTTTGTGCCCGTTGCCCCTTGTCCCATCCCAAGGCACCACTGAAAATAGCCTGACCCCATCCTCTTACCACCCGCCCTTTACGTATTGATGAGCATTGATGAGATCCCCTCTCAGCCTCCTCTTCTCCAGGCTGAACAGCCCCATTGTATTGCACAACTTTCCCAGAAGGTGATGCATGATAGGGGATATGACCTACCCACTCAATACCATGCTCTTTTGCCTCATTACTTATAAGACTGTTTTTGAAGTGAGTCCCATTGTCTGACTCAATTCTTTCTGAAGCACCATGTCACCACAAGACTTGCTTTTCGAGGCCTAGGATGGTATTTCGGGCAGTAGCATGGGGTATGGCGTAGGTTTCCAGCCATCCAGTGCTTCCTTCCACCATTGTAAGCACATAGCGCTTACCCTGATGGGTTTGAGGCAGGGTGATGTAGTCTATTTGCCAGGCCTCCCCAGATTTATATTTCAACCATCGTCCCCCATACCACAAAGGTTTTAACCTTTTAGCTTGCTTGATTTCGGCCCATGTTTCACCGTTGTGGATAACCTGCACAATAGCGTCCACGGTTAAATCCACCCCTTGGTCACAAGTCCATTTATATGTTGCATCTCTTCCTTGATGTCCTGAAGTGTCATGGGCCCACTGAGCTAAAAACAGTTCACCTTTATGTTCCCAGTCCAAATCTGTCTTGAAAATCTTAGCAGCTTGGTCCACTTGCTGATTGTTTTGATGTTCCTCATG